>NC_041386.1:134564459-134795245 GCF_002162155.2 Triticum dicoccoides | reverse complement strand
GCCCTCCACCCTCGTGGGCCCCATGTTGCTCCACCGACGTACTCCTTCCTCCTATATATACCTACGTACCCCCAAATGATCAGAGACGGAGCCAAAACCATAATTCCACCGCCGTAACTTTCTGTATCCATGAGATCCCATCTTGGGGCCTATTCCGGAGCTCCGCCAGAGGGGGCATCAATCATGGAGGGCTTCTACATCAACACCATAGCCCCTCCGATGAAGTGTGAGTAGTTCACCTCAGACCTACGGGTCCATAGCTAGTAGCTAGATGGCTTCCTCTCTCTTTTTGGATCTCAATACAATGTTCTCCCCCTCTTTTGTGGAGATCTATTCGATGCAATCTTCTTTTTGCGGTGTGTTTGTTGAGACCGATGAATTGTGGATTTATGATCAAGTCTATCTATGAACAATATTTGAATCTTCTCTGAATTATTTTATGTATGATTGGTTATCTTTGCAAGTCTCTTTGAAATATCAGTTTGGTTTGGCCTACTAGATTGATCTTTCTTGCAATGGGAGAAGTGCTTAGCTTTGGGTTCAATCTTGCGGTGTCCTTTCCCAGTGACAGTAGGGGCAGCAAGGCACGTATTGTATTGTTGCCATCGAGGATAACAAGATGGGGTTTTCATCATATTGCATGAGTTTATCCCTCTACATCATGTCATCTTGCTTAAGGCGTTACTCTGTTTTCATTAACTTAATACTCTAGATGCATGCTGGATAGCGGTCGATGAGTGGAGTAATAGTAGTAGATGCAGGCAGGAGTCGGTCTACTTATCTCGGACGTGATGCCTATATACATGATCATACCTAGATATTCTCATAACTATGCTCAATTCTGTCAATTGCTCAACAGTAATTTGTTCACCCACCGTAGAATACTTATGCTCTCGAGAGAAGCCACTAGTGAAACCTATGGCCCCCGGGTCTATCTTTATCATATTAATCTCCTAGTATTTAGTTATTGCCTTTGCTTTTTCCTTTGCTTTTATTTTATTTGCATCTTTATCACAAAAGTACCAAAAATATTATCTTATCATATCTATCAGATCTCACTCTCGTAAGTGGCCGTGTAGGGATTGACAACCCCTATTCGCGTTGGTTGCGAGGATTTATTTGTTTTGTGCAGGTACGAGGGACTCGTGCGTAGCCTCCTACTGGATTCATACCTTGGTTTTCAAAAACTGAGGGAAATACTTACGCTACTTTGCTGCATCATCCATTCCTCTTCAGGGAAAACCAACGCAGTGCTCAAGAGGTAGCAAGAAGGATTTCTGGCGCCGTTGCCAGGGAGGTCTACGCAAAAGTCAACATACCAAGTACCCATCACATACCCTTATCTCCCGCATTACATTATTTGCCATTTGCTTCTCGTTTTCCTCTCCCCCACTTCACCCTTGCCATTTTATTCGCCCTCTCTCTCTATCCTCCCTTTCTTTCTCTATTTGCCTCTTTTTGCCCGCTTGCTTTTTGTTTGCTTATGTGTTAGTTTGCTTGCTTCACACTATGGCTCTACCTAAATTTGGTGATCTTCACCTTAAAAGGTTAGAAGAGATCAAAAGCAATGTCAGGAGTTTTATGGTTTTGCAATTTGAACATAATAGTTTCTTCAGAAACGAGCTTAAGGAATAGAAAAGTTTTATGAGTTTTATGAATAAAGAGCTTGATGATATGTCTAAAGAATTTGATGGTTTAATATCCCAGATTGCTCATCTTGAGAAGTTGACTGCTGAAATTTCGGATAGGCAGGCTACCTTAGTTAATAGGATGGCTGCTAAACCGGATTGCCATGAAAATAAAGATGAAGATCTAAAAGTTATTGATGTGTCCCCTATTAAATCTTTGTTTTGCAATATGAATCTTGATAATGATGGGACTGAATATGATCCACCTTTACCTAGAAGCTGTTCCAAGAATACGTAATTTTTTGATCTTGATGCTAAAATTGATAAAAGTGGGATTGAAGAAATTAAAACCCTAGATGTTGCTAAACCCACTATTATGGATTTCAAGAAATTTAACTATGAAAATTGCTCTTTGATTGATTGTATTTCCTTGTTGCAATCCGTGCTAAATTCTCCTCACGCTTATAGTCGAAATAAAGCGTTTACTAAACATATCGTTGATGCCTTGATGCAATCTTATGAAGAAAAACTTGAATTGGAAGTTTCTATCCCTAGAAAACTTTATGATGAGTGGGAACCAACTATTAAAATTAAAATTAAAGATTATGAATGCTATGCTTTATGTGATTTGGGTGCTAGTGTTTCCACGATTCCAAAGACTTTGTGTGATTTGTTAGGTTTCCGTGATTTTGATGATTGCTCTCTAAACTTGCACCTTGCGGATTCCATTATTAAGAAACCTATGGGAAGAATTAATGTCGGGGATATACGACCCAGGAGCGAGTTATCCATGGACTTGGACTCCTCCGTTTGACCTGCCACTTCCTCGCACGGTAAATCGCCGCCTCGCCGGTCAGTCCCGTCTGCAAGCTGGGCTGGAACGGGCTCCTGCGGCTGCACCTGCGTCGTTCCGTCACTCCTGCCGTGGCTCAGCCATGCTGAGCTGACCCGGTGTCACCACACCTCTGCTTGAGCCGTTTCCTGGCTGTCCTTGAGCCACCGCTACGGTTAAGACACCCACAGCTGGCCGCCTCCTCGAGCACTTCCACTACGGCCTCACTGCTGCAACAGCCATGGCCGCGGTCTCATGCCAAGTACGCCACAATTCACCTTGCTGGCTTGGCCGGCGGACTTGCCCCGCCGTAAACCGCCCGCGCCGTGAATTTCCATCTCTGTTGAGCCGAGCCAGTTTCCACAGCCGCCACAGTGAACCGCCCCGCGTGCCTCAAGCCTCCCTCTGCCAATGCCCGGCGCTGCCGGGTCGCCCGCGGCAGAGCCGCCGTCGTCTGAGTCGCCGCCACCGGCTCCTTCGGCAAGAAGATGACCATGGTTCTGGATCCGGGTCGTGGACGTTCCCGCCTTGTGTCCTCCGTCGCCTCGCTTCACCGGGTCGTTGTCGTCGCGACTGAGCCTGTACTACAAACCGACCTCCATCCGAGCTGCTGCAGCGCGGCCTCGCCGCACTTCTCTACAAGTCACCGACGCCCGCTGTTTGCTTCTGCTTCGAACCACCATGGGCGGTCGTGGGTTCCTCAAGTCGCCTGCCGCTTGCAAGCCACCGACCAACTCTGCCTCCACAGTTACAGGCCAACCCGGTACCTGTCCTCGCCGGTTCCACCTGCTGCTTGCTTCAGGATCAAATCTGCCTCTGCTACTATCATTGAACCGCCATTGGAGTGCCTCCATCATCGTCTCCACAAATCGGCTTCAGTTGTTGCCGTCAAAGCCACCCCGGACTACTCCACTGACACTGCCACCGCTGCTGCGCCGCAAGCCGTCACTCCGAGCCATAGCGTCAGCCTCGACTGCGGCCTTGTGAGTGCGCTGCTTTTGAGCCACCGCCATGGACTAAGTCCTCCAGCTTGGTTGTTTCAATCCGTCGTCGCGGCCTTGGGCCGGTGCCGCCCAGTTGCCACGACTGCGCTGAGAGCCGCCCCACGCCTGCTGCTGGTTCACTACACGACTAGCTATCGCTGAGTCTCCATCCCCAAGCCGCTCAATCCGGTAGTGCCTGACGCTTCGGCTTTGTCTCGACTTAGCATCGGAGCTCCTATAAACCAGCCATGCTTTTGTTGAAAACGCAGTGCCTCCCCGAGATATTTTCCTCCATCACCGCGGGCAGCTTTTCCATGACCCGCCATGATTCGCTGTAAACTGCCATGGTCAAGTTGCCTTGGGGAGTTGGGGTACCTCCGCTGTGTGACCCCGCCTCTGAAACCGGCAGTTTTGAACTGCCCGCTACCTCCGCCGGCCTTGTGCCCTTGCAAATCGCGCCGTCTTGTAAGTGAACCGCCACCGAGTGATCCATTGGTTTAGCTCTGCCTCCACGGCCCCGCTGCCGTCGAGCATAGCGCACCTCAAGCATTGTTTCGCCTCCGTCCTTCACCTCGAGAGGCCCGGTCGAGTCACAGAGGCCGTGACCCGGCCTGCCCAATTCTGAAGGCGCATTTTACTCCTCGTCTGCCACAATGCATCAAGCCGCCGGGACTAGCCCGCCTCCACCGTCTGGAGCTGCTTTCAAGCGCCGCCTCTGTCCAGAACCATCATTCTGAATGCCATCTCCACCGCGGGCTGCTGTAACCCGCCTCACTACTTCAGCTATCGTCGTCGCGTCCGCCGCCCCTGGGCCACGGCCTCGCCACACGTCCACCCCGTTCCGCGACCTCGCCGGGGCAGATCTCGAGGCCCCGGCCGCCTGGTCGTTGTGGTCGTTTCACCGGGCTCACCTCCGCTTGGATTTGCTGCGAGTCGCTGTCATATTTTCTGCTCCGAGTCAGCATCGAGCCGCCCTGCCATTGAGCCGCCTGACCTTGTCCTTTTGTCGCCTACTGCCATCTCGGCCTTGTGTCGGCTCACCTTTGCTCCGGGCTACTGCCTCGGTCGGGGCCGGCCGCCGCCGAGCCACCCACACCCAGATCCGCCTCTACAGCAACCATCTCCGGCACCGCGTTTTCTCGCTGTTCTCTCCGCCAGAGCAGGAGCCCTGCTTCCCATGCGCTTGTTCTGGCTGGAAAGAAGGAAACAAAAGAAAAATCAAGGGCGTTTCTAAAAAAACACAATGGTCAGCTTGACCTGGAGGATCTTTTTCTAAACCGCCACTCCGGTGACCCGCCGTGTTAAAGTTGCTATTTGACTCCACTGCGGGCTACTGGCTTACATTGCCCCTGCAGCCTTGAATCGGCTTTGTATCTATAATATGTCGCCGGGCCCATCTGCTGTTGTGCCACAAATGGCCGCCTCCATTGTTGTTAAACTACCCACTGCCACAGCTTAGCAAACATGTGGCCGTGACCCAGAAAACAGGAGCACGAACCTGGAGGTTTGATTGTTCTGGTTATTTAAAACTAGTTTACTCCACCAGCGTTCGTCCGGCAAAAATACCAGGTGCTATCTTTTTATATATCTTATCAGCATGTATTAAATTGCTTGAGATCAACTACTTGGCCCTATTATATTTTATATGCAGTAGAATATTCGTTATAATGTGGCATTATAACATGGAGATGGAGGCGCGCCAGCATCATTTGGCACCAGTGATTGTCGTTACTCAACGGACTCCCTCGCCGGCTTATAATGTCGTGGCCCTCTCTCACGACCACACCAGCTTACAAAGCTACAGGCGACTCGCCCGTCCGCTCTTGCAATTGGCTCATGCGTCTGCGCTGGCTTACAACGTGGAGGGACCCTAAACCACCATATTGGTGCAAATTTAAAGGCCGTCAAAAAATTTCTGGCTTAACGAGAAGGATTCCGGTTTAAAATCCGCCACAAGGAAAAGCTATCTCCCACAAAGCTTTGAAGCTCTCAGTATCTGATTTAACAATTTCTGGTTCAAAAAGAGTAATCTCTCGCAAGTTTGAGTTCTCAAGAAAAATTAGAGGGACCAAAGAGAGTCTGTTGCCAAAGTACAACTCAAACATAGGTACCACTTGAGCACAGCTCACAGTATCATTTGGGGGCTTGGTCGTATTCGAACCATAGCTACACCTCTTGATCCGGCTGTCAAGCCAATATTATCATAAGAGCATAGCTCTGGTTATTTCGGTAGTCTGGCTATCAAGATAATATTATCATAAGGGGTTGAAGAAAGTCTGCTAGACAGCACAGCTCAAACATGGGTATCCCTTGAGCATAGCTCACAATATCACTTGGGGGCTATGTTCGAACCATAGTCACACCTCTTGATAGGCTTAAAGCCACCAGGGAAATCACTTGGGGGCTCTGGTCGTATCCAAACCATAGCTTATACCCTCTTGATAAGCATAAGGGCATCAGGGAAATCACTTGGGGGCTTGGTCGTATCCGAACCATAGCTACACCTCTTGATAGGCATAGGGCCACCAAGGAATTCACTTGGGGGCTATGGGTTTGAACCATAGTTACACCTCTTGATAGGCATAAGGGCACCAGGGAAATCACTTGGGAGCTTGGTCGTATTCGAATCATAGCTACACCTCTTGATCGGCGCAATGCCACAATTATGACTACATGGGGGTTCTGGTCGTATATGAACCATAGCTTAAACCCTCTTCATCATACATATACATCATCATATATTGCATCATACGTTGCATCATCATTACATCATCATAGCATGTATCATATGTGCATGGATATACCGGTCTATATGACAGGAATCGGTTTTCAAACAAGGTTATATTATTCAAAATCTTTAATAGCCAACACGACTGGATTTTATTATGGTTATCAATAACCAGTATTATGATTAAGGTGTTCAAAGTCGCTTTAGCGCAATGACTATGATATTATCAATGGATATGATTTATTCTACAATTGAAGGAATAGTCCCGAGTCGCTGCAGGCTTACGACCCGGCACTTGGGGGCTACATTATTCAAGTTGGGACTACATCAAATACACAAGGCTCATGTCACTGCAAGCATGCACCATGACACTTGGGGCCTAATGCAAAGTCATTGTTTGCTCACTTATTGAAGACCCGACTCATCACATTGTAATGAGCCGGCCCTTGGGGGCTACCAATTGCTCCTGTCAACAATTCAAGGTACACAAATTTTCATCTATTATTGAAGGATCCACTGCTCAGTTGGTAAAGCACAAAGCTCTCAACCTTGTGGACATGGGTTCAAGCCCCATGAGGGGGGTTGCATTATATAATGTTATTCTCAATGAAGTATATATAAAGTCCCAGCTCGATATTATCTTACTGAGCCGGCCCTTGGGGGCTACACGTTGCTGTTCAAGTCCACATGAGCATATCTATAAAGTCCCTGCTCCTTATTGCATAATGACCCAGCTCTTGGGGGCTACACTAGTTGAAGTTTTATAAGCATAAGTCAATTTGAAGTCCCAGGTTGCTGCAAGCATGACAACCCGACACCTGGGGGCTATATATGTGGAATACTCAGTTCTGACTGGTGATTGAGATGAACAACCTGGATTTCTTCGAGCTTGTGACATTCATATTGAAGCAAGTCTTAAGTTGTTGCTATGCTACCTTCTTAAGACTTGGGGGCTACAAGTGATAGGCATATAAGAGGTATATTTTCAAAACTGATGTTAACAAACAGTTCTGATCCGGTGCCATCAATATTCTTAAACCGGCAATTTTGGCAATGGTAAACCGGTAAGGTTTTACAGTCTTAAACCGGCTGAATATCAGATGATTATTTCAAAGACCAATATTTTTGTTAAGAATTGGGAGCTGAGTCAAAGGAGTTATTCTTCACAACATTTATCCGTGACAAACCAATGTCAGCAAATTGATTATGAAGCTGGCCTATTGACCCGGATCTTCTAGAAGAAGGAAGTGACAGTGACTTAAGGATGATCAGGATCAGTTTAACATGGATAAATCCAAATTAAACTGGGGGCTAATGTCGGGGATATACCCTGCGGTATGATTCGGCCGGAGTTATAAACCTGGCTGGGACTTAATAAACCGGCAAGTGTTAAAGCAGGTGGTAAACCGGTAGGTGTTAAGACAGGTGGTAAACCAGTTGGTGTTAAGTCAGACGGTAAACTGGCAGGTTGTTACACCGGCTGACAGTTAAGACAGACAAGTACAACAGGCAGTTAACCCAGACGGTAAACCGGCGGTTGTTAAACCGGCTGACAGTTAAGACATGAGTTAAGTCATATGATAACTTAGCAGACATTCTTAAACCGGCACTAGTTAACTCCCGACAGACCATCTTAAACTGGCACCAGTTAACTCCCGGCAGGCAGTGGTAACTGGGTTGCCAGGAGTTATGAAGCTCGAGACATTATGAAGCCCAAGATGTTAAGAAGCCCAAGAAGAGAAGTCATAATAGTTAAGTCTTAAGTCCGAGTTGGACTCTACATGTAACCCGCCCCTTCAACACATATAAAGAGGGGCAGGGCTCCCCAAAGAGGGACAAGTAAGAAGAAACAATCTTAAAGGGTTAGGGTTAACTGGAGAGCCGGTTTACAGCGACTTCCTCATGATCATAATGAGACATAGCCTCAAACAGCACGTAGGGTTGTTACCGGATGATGTTTCCCGGGGCCCGAAGCTGTCTAAACCCTTGTCTTGTGTTGCATCTCTCGATTCCGCTCAACCCCTCTCAAGCTACCACATAGATGCGTTGGCCTCACGACTAAGTCCTCACACTAGGACATCTGCCGTGACAACTCCACGACGGTTAATGATGTTCTTATTGTTGCAAATAGGAATTATGTGCCCGTAGATTTTATTGTTTCTGACATATATTGCAATCCTTCATGTCCTATTACTCTTGGTAGACCTTTCCTTAGAACGATTGGTGCAATTATTGATATGAAGGAAGAAAATATTAGATTCCAATTTCCATTAAGGAAAGGCATGGAACACTTTCCTAGAAAGAAAATTAAATTACCTTATGAATCTATTATGAGAGCCACTTATGGATTGCCTACCAAAGATGGCAATACCTAGATCTATCCTTGCTTGTTATGCCTAGCTAGGGGCGTTAAACGATAGCGCTTGTTGGGAGGCAACCCAATTTTATTTTTATTCCTTGCTTTTTGCTCCTGTTTAGTAATAAATAATTTATCTAGACTCTGTTTTGGTTGCGTTTTTTGTGTTTACTTAGTGTTTGTGCCAAGTAGAACCATTGGGAAGACTTGGGGAAAGTCTTGTTACACTTGCTGTAAAAAACAGAAACTTTAGCGCTCACGAGAACTGCTGCCATTTTTATTTGGAAAGTTCCATTTAGTTAATTATTTTTGAAGATGATTAATAGATAAATTACCCACGTCCAGAAATTTATTTTAGAATTTTTGAGGCTCCAGATCTTGCGCTAGCTACAGATTAATACAGACTGTTCTGTTTTTGACAGATTCTGTTTTTCGTGTGTTGTTTGCTTATTTTGATGAATCTATGGCTAGTAAAATAGTTTATAAACCATAGAGAAGTTGGAATACAGTAGGTTTAACACCAATATAAATAAATAATGAGTTCATTACAGTACCTTGAAGTGGTCTTTTGTTTTTTTTGCTAACGGCTCACGAGACTTTCTACTTTGAGTTTTGTGTTGTGAAGTTTTCAAGTTTTGGGTAAAGATTTGATGGATTATGGAACAAGGAGTGGCAAGAGCCTAAGCTTGGGTATGCCCATGGCACCCCCAAGATAATCTAAGGACACCTAAAAGCCAAAGCTTGGGGATGCCCCGGAAGGCATCCCCTCTTTCGTCTACTTCTATCGGTAACTTTACTTGGAGCTATATTTTTATTCGCCACATGATATGTGTTTTGCTTGGAGCGTCTTGTATGATTTGAGTCTTTACTTTTTAGTTTACCACAATCATCCTTGCTGTACACACCTTTTGAGAGATCCATACGTGATTTGGAATTTGTTAGAATAGTCTATGTGCTTCGCTTATATCTTTTGAGTTACATAGTTTTGCTCTAATACTTCACTTATATCTTTTAAAGCATGGTGGTGGATTTGTTTTATAGAAACTATTGATCTCTCATGCTTCACTTAGATTATTTTGAGAGTCTTAAATAGCATCGTAATTTAATTAAAATCCTAATATGCTAGGTATTCAAGATTAGTAAAGTTTTCTTATGAGTGTTTTGAATACTAAGAGAAGTTTGATGCTTGATGATTGTTTTGAGATATGGAGGAAATAATATCAAAGTCATGCTAGTTGAGTAGTTGTGAAATTGAGAAATTCTTGTGTTTAAGTTTTCAAGTCCCGTAGCATGCACGTATGGTAAACGTTATGTAACAAATTTGAAACATGAGGTGTTATTTGATTGTCCTCCTTATGAGTGGCGGTTGGGGACGAGCGATGGTCTTTTCCTACCAATCTACCCCCCTAGGAGCATGCGCGTAGTGCCAAGGTTTTTGATGACTTGTAGATTTTTGAAATAAGTATGTGAGTTCTTTATGACTACTGTTGAGTCCATGGATTATACACACTCTCACCCTTCCATCCTTGCTAGCCTCTTCGGTACCGTGCATTGCCCTTTCTCACATTGAGAGTTGGCGCAAACTTCGCCGGTGCATCCAAACCCCATGATATGATACACTCTTTCACACATAAACCTCCTTATATCTTCCTCAAAACAGCCACCATACCTACCTATTATGGCATTTCCATAGCCATTCGGAGATATATTGCCTTGCAACTTTCCACCATTCCGTTTATCATGACACATTCATTATTGTCATATTGCTTAGCATGATCATGTAGTTGGCATAGTATTTGTGGCAAAGCCACCGTTCATAATTATTTCATACAGGTCACTCTTGGTCCATTGCATATCCCGGTACACCGCCAAGGCATTTATATAGAGTCATCTTTTGTTCTAGTATCGAGTTGTAATCATTGAGTTGTAAATAAATAGAAGTGTGATGATCATCATTTTCTAGAGCATTGTCCCAAGTGAGGAATTAAAAAAAAGATAAGAGAAAGGACATATAAAAAAAGAGAGAAAGGCCAAATAAAAAAACTGATGAAAAATGAGAGAAAAAGAGAGAAGGGACAATGTTACTATCCTTTGCCACACTTGTGCTTCAAAGTAGCACCGTAATCTTCATGATAGAGAGTCTCTTGTTTTGTCACTTTCATATACTAGTGGGAATTTTCATTATAGAACTTGGCTTGTATATTCCAACAATGGGCCTCCTCAAGTGCCCTAGGTCTTCGTGAGCAAGCAAGTTGGATGCACACCCACTTAGTTTCTTTTGTTGAGCTTTCATACATTTACAGCTCTAGTGCATCCATTGCATGGCAATCCCTACTCCTTGCATTAACATCAATTGGTGGGAATCTCCATAGCCCATTGATTAGCCTCGTTGATGTGAGACCTTCTCCTTTTTTGTCTTCTCCATATAACCCCCCTCATTATATTCTATTCCACCCATAGTGCTATGTCCATGGCTCGCGCTCATATATTGCGTGAAAGTTTATAGGTTTGAGATTACTAAAGTATGAAACAATTGCTTGGCTTGTCATCGGGGTTGTGCATGATGAGAGCATTCTTGTGTGACGAAAATGGAGCATGACTAAACTATATGATTTTGTAGGGATGAACTTTCTTTGGCCATGTTATTTTGAGAAGACATAATTGCTTTGTTAGTATGCTTGAAGTATTATTATTTCTATGTCAATATGAACTTTTGTCTTGAATCTTTAGGATCTGAATATTCATACCACAATTAAGAAGAATTACATTAAAATTATGCCAAGTAGCACTCCGCATCAAAAATTCTGTTTTTATCATTTACCTACTCGAGGACGAGTAGAAATTAAGCTTGGGGATGCTTGATACGTCTCCAACGTATCTATAATTTTTGATTGCTCCATGCTATATTATCTACTATTTTGGACATTATTGGGCTTTATTATCCACTTTTATATTATTTTTTGGACTAACCTATTAACCGGAGGCCCAGCCCAGAATTGTTGTTTTTGCCTGTTTTAGGGTTTCGAAGAAAAGGAATATCAAACGGAGTCCAAACGGAATGAAACCTTCGAGAACATGATTTTCTCAACGAACAAGACCCAAGAGACTTGGACCCTACATCAAGACATGAAAGAGGAGGCCACGAGGTAGGGGGCACGCCACCACCCCAGGCGCGCCCTCCACTCTCGTGGGCCCCCTGTTGCTCCACCGACGTACTCCTTCCTCCTATATATACCTATGTACCCCCAAACGATCAGAGACGGAGCCAAAACCCTAATTCCATCGCCGTAACTTTCTGTATCCACGAGATCCCATCTTAGGGCCCGTTCCGGAGCTCCGCCGGAGGGGCATCGATCACGGAGGGCTTCTACATCAACACCATAGCCCCTCCGATGAAGTGTGAGTAGTTCACCTCAGACCTACGAGTCCATAGCAGTAGCTAGATGGCTTCTTCTCTCTTTTTGAATCTCAGTACAATGTTCTCCCCTCTCTTGTGGAGATGTATTTGATGTAATCTTTTTTTTGCGGTGTGTTTGTTGAGACCGATGAATTGTGGGTTTATGCTCAAGTCTATCTATGAACAATATTTGAATCTTCTCTGAATTGTTTTATGTATGATTGGTTATCTTTGCAAGTCTCTTCGAATTATCAGTTTCGTTTGGCCTACTAGATTGATCTTTCTTGCAATGGGAGAAGTGCATAACTTTGGGTTCAATCTTGCGGTGTCCTTTCCCAGTGACAGTAGGGGCAGCAAGGCACGTATTGTATTGTTGCCATCGAGGATATCAAGATGAGGTTTTCATCATATTGCATGAGTTTATCCCTCTACATCATGTCATCTTGCTTAAGGCGTTACTCTGTTTTCAATAACTTAATACTCTAGATGCATGCTGGATAGCGGTCGATGAGTGGAGTAATAATAGTAGATGCAGGAAGGAGTCGGTCTACTTGTCTTGGACGTGATGCCTATATACATGATCATACCTAGATATTCTCATAACTATGCTAAATCCTGTCAATTGCTCAACAGTAATTCGTTCACCTACCGTAGAATACTTATGCTCTCGAGAGAAGCCACTAGTGAAACCTATTGCCCCCGGGTCTATCTTTATCATATTAATCTCCTACTACTTAGTTATTTCCTTTGCTTTTTTACTTTGCTTTTATTTTACTTTTCATATTTATCACAAAAATATCAAAAATATTATCTTATCATATCTATCAGATCTCACTCTCATAAGTGGCCGTGTAGGGATTGTCAACCCCTATTCGCGTTGGTTTCGAGGATTTATTTGTTTTGTGTAGGTACGAGGGACTCGCGCGTAAACTCCTACTGGATTGATACCTTGGTTCTTAAAAACTAAGGGAAACTAGTCGCCAACCCGTGCATTCGCACGGCCTAGCATGTAATACAACTTTATATTGCGTGAGTACCTACGTTAGTTATTTGTGTCGTTATGGTATGCCTCCTAAAAATAAAAGACCAAACACACATGAAAAAACTAAAAGTATAGCTATACACATATTTAGCGTTTGTAAAAATTAATGATATGAATAAGTCACATGCACATATGGAATAAATTGTATGACTTTTCAAATAATTGTTAATAATAGAATATTATCTCTATACATATATTTATTTCTCTTCATCTATGAAATTGTGATCATATTATTAATGGTTAATTTTCAAAATGTAAATGGTAAATTAAAATTTTATTATGTATTGAAATTTAATGAAGAAATATTTATGCTGCTTATTTTGCTGGACACAAATTTCTATTCTCATTGGAGAATTATCTTGTTCAATTTTTTGAGAGGTCCTGGTCTGTATTTTTGTTTTAATTTGAAATGCTGAAACTAATTAAGTTCAAATTTGTTCTTTTTAGAGTATTAGAATCGTGAAAGCTAAAATTTCATAGCTTGAAGTCGTATATGATATACTATCAATAAATAAGAATTGGAGTTTTGTATTTGAGAAAAGTCAACCATAAAAGTGCATACATATGGAAAGACGTAGTGTTCATTCTTACATAGTTCGAAACAACGGATGGGAGATGGTATCAAATATTTATTGAGGATACCACTGGGAATATATTAGTCATCGGGTACTCTCAGTTTGTAATCCTTCAAACCGGAAAACCCATGTTGAAACATAATATGAACCATTTAAGAACCGAAATTGTAAACAAATTAGTGAATGAAATAACTCTTAGAAGAATGAACCAATAATTCTATGCATGCTCTAAATAGGAGTTCCAAGTTATTATATACACGCAGCATGCATGTCCTATTCCCTATAGTGGTACTACTCTAGCCATGCTCTAAATACTTAAGAGGCTGAAATAGATATTTGAATCATCTCAAGAATATGAGTAGGGCGTTTTGGTGACCGAGCTCCATGGAGACCTTTATTTTTGAAAAATTCAAAATTCAAACTTTTTGACTTCAAAATTTTTTGAAAATAAATATGCAACTATACACGGATGAGATGTATGTGTGCGTAAAAATTCAAGATGAAATACTTCAAAATGCGACCTATAGAAAAAAGACAAATTTCTGGACTTTGAGGATGAATAGTAACATGTGTTAAAAAGCCTCAGATTTGTCTTTTTTGCATAGCCTTCATTTCAACGTATTTCATTCTAAAAATTTACACACATGTGTGTTATGCCTCCATATATATCTGTAATTTTTTTCAGATTTTTTTGAATTGTAAAAATATGAATTTTCATGAATTTTATGTTTTTCAAAAACTGGCCTCCATGGAGGCCGAGCTCCAAAAGGCATTTTCGCAAGAATATCTCCTATATACTTTTTCATCAATATTCAAGAATTGGCGTCTGATAGGTACTACTATCAAGGGTCTTCACCATAATATCTATTTTCCCATAAGAAGCATCTATTAATATGACTCACTGTACGTACATATGTACCTTGAGGTCTCTTTCTCACCAATCACCACGTCTGTTTCTCGTGCCCTCATGGTCTCTTCTCGCCCTTTTCTCTCTTCGTTTGCTCGCTCACAGTCTCACTCCGCATCCAGATTTCCTTTCATCACGACCTATCCCTTCTCACCTTTATTTCCTCCTTTGCTTTCACTCCCGGTCTTTCTTCAACCGGAATAATTCCTAATTGTCCTAGGTGTGGATCCTCCACCATCTTCCTCATGCTGCTTGAAACGATCTACACTGTTAGATCTCGATGTTGTCTCCCTTAGCTAGTTGTGCAAGTGTCAAATGAATGGTTGATGGGAAAACAGAAGCACGTCCATGTGCTGGCAAGGGGAGCCTTTACTTTGGTAAAGTTTGGTTAGATGGGAAGCCTCCTGTAGCAACTCATTCGTCCAGATCGCATGTGTCTCAAATCAAGTAGAAAGCAGATTGGTTATGTCAAGAACCATACCTCAATAGCGAAAATCCATTCCCTGTAGTGCTTACATATTATTAATTTTGTCATATAGATGTAACTGCCAAAATATATGACCGAATATATGTTATCAAACAACAGCTAAGCGTTCTATAAAAAAAGACTGAAGCTCTTAAAAAATACCGAGCAGACAATGGAAGCAACATTTGAAGAATCATTTCGATTAATGAAGGAAGAAAGACGTAATTGTGTTTCAGTACTTTACGGGGTCATCTCAAAGAAAAACAGGAAGCCTGAAGAGGAAATGAACCTATGGCTGGAAAATCACCAATCCTTCGACCCACCTAAACATAATTAGTAAAAAAATCTGACTATAAGCTGATGGCAAGGTTAATTATTAGTGGTCATATTTAGAATATCATATATGGTGTATCATTAGGTGATGGGTCACTTAACTCGCTATTTTCGAAAATTTATCTTCAGTCCGAATATATGCTCATTCACTGCCAGGTTTATGTAAATCTTTTCAAGACATTCTTAGGAAATATTCCAAACATAAATAAATTACCCAGATAGGAGTAACATATACACGTAACATTCATTTTTTTCTGGTTTACCTCAATCACGGGATGAAAGAAACCAATGGATGTGGGTCAAAATATTGAATTCTGGGAGGCGGGAATATAAGATACAAATCAACCTTCTTGTGGGTAAAAATGTTGAATAACGTAAGGATCTCTATCCTCACAACTGAATCACTAAACCTTGATTATTAAAAAGATACGGAGGTTAAAGGTGAAAGAAGCAACATATTTCTCTTGGCAATAAAACGTAGGCTACACTCCAGACTGACCATAAAATAAGCATATCGCACTGGCAAGTAACTTATATAGACTCATATTTAATTCTCTATTAGTACAATACGGTAGGGTTAAATATCAGTAGCCTCAAAAGATATGTATTCGTATTGGAGGCCTAAAATTGTGCAACCTCAAAGATGTTGACCTTGCTGATCATGAACCTCAACTGACACAACACCTTGTTTAATAGCAAAGAGGCTATAAATTGTACAATACCTATCGTCGTTCTCAGTACGAAAAAGGTAATAAGATCCATAATAGGTTCTATCTGTTACGCGGAGAAATCTTCCTGTGTCATCATAGTTATTTCTTGCTGTATTTTAGAAACATACCATTCTTTAGAATATTAACTTGATTGTGAACTGTAGCAGTTCACCTTATAAAAAAACTTGACAGAGCATGAGGCATTGGTGGTATTATACATACACGATCTGCAAAGATCATTTAATATTTCGAATTATTTGATATCCATGTATTGCGACCAATTCATTTAATATTGCCTAGTGGAACCAATCTGTGACCAATTGCTATCCACCACCAAATGGGAAATTCCTGCTGGAACTGCAATATCCAATCACAATCAAAATCATAATGGGTAATTCAAGATTGGTTCCATCTTTTTCTGGATGGGTACTACAGAAGAAAAGGAGCATACCAGAATTTCTATATGAGAAGTAGGGAGGTGAGGAACTCTTTGGATGGCTCAGCGACTAAGGGGTACAAAGAGCTACCAAATATGTACTAGTTATGCAAAGAATCTCTGCGTGGATATGGATGTTATGTAGTCACACATATATACATGCCTCTTGTACCTCTTTCGTTCTCTGACCTTTCTAAAAATAATCACGCATCCGTCTTGTGTAGGCACATGCATCCACCAGCGTTCATGCTAATGTATCCTTCCATGTAGGTCTACACATGCATCCACCAAATTAACAAAATCAACTTATAATTACCTGCTGACTGCTGACATGCAAGTGGACTTACCTGCTTCTGATTTCTGAACCTGACATGCATGATGGTTTCTGTTCATCACTCGAACAATACTGGCAATACATGGTGTATATTATGAACCCTAGCGCACAAGATGGAGAGATTACACGGATAGATTCTCGATGAGAACATGATTGGTTTCTGTGGTCATGCGAAAACAAACCAAGACGGGAGATTGACACTCAGATTCAATCGTGGAGTGGTGGTGGAATTTGATGGGTTTCGTAGTAATTTCAAAAAAAATCCTACGCACACGCAAGATCATGTGATGCATAGCAACGAGAGGGGAGAGTGTTGTCTACGTACCCAATGCAGACCGACTGTGGAAGCGCTAACACAACGTAGAGGAAGTAGTCGTACGTCTTCACGATCCAACCGATCAAGCACCGAAACTGCAGCACCTCCGAGTTCGAGCACATGTTCAGCTCGATGACGATCCCCAGACTCCGATCCAGCAAAGTGTCGGGGAAGAGTACTGTCAGCACGACGGCGTGGTGACGATCTTGATGCACTACAGCAGCAGGGCTTCGCCTAAACTCCGCTACAGTATTATCGAGGACTATGGTGGCAGGGGGCACCGCACACGGCTAAGGAATAGATCATGTGGATCAACTTGTGTGTTTCTGGGGTGCCTCTGCCTCAGTATATAAAGGAGCCAAGGGGGAGGGGGCCGCCGGCCAGGGGGAGGGCACAGGAGGAGTCCTACTCCTCCCGGGAGTAGGACTCCCCCCCAATCCTAGTTGGACTAGGATTCCCCGAGGGGGAAAGAGGGAGAGGGGGGTCGGCCACCTCTCCTAGTCCTAATAGGACTAGGGGAAGGGGGGAGGTGCGCGGCCACCTTGGTCTGCCCCTTTCTCCTTTCCACTAAGCCCATTAAGGCCCATATGGCTCCCGGGGGGTTCCGGTAACCTCCCGGTACTCCGGTAAAATCCCGATTTCACCCGGAACACTTCCGATATCCAAACATAGGCTTCCAATATATCAATCTTTATGTCTCGACCATTTCGAGACTCCTCGTCATGTCTGTGATCACATCTGGGACTCCGAACAACCTTCGGTACATCAAAAATGCATAAACTCATAATATAACTATCATCGTAACCTTAAGCGTGCGGACCCTACGGGTTCGAGAACAATGTAGACATGACCGAGACACGTCTTCGGTCAATAACCAATAGCGGGACCTGGATGCCCATATTGGCTCCTACATATTCTACGAAGATCTTTATCGGTCAGACCGCATAACAACATACGTTGTTCCCTTTGTCATCGGTATGTTACTTGCCCGAGATTCGATCGTCGGTATTCCAGTGCCTAGTTTAATCTCGTTACCGGCAAGTCTCTTTACTCGTTCTGTAATACATCATCCCGCAACTAACTCATTTAGTTGCAATGCTTGCAAGGCTTAAGTGATGTGCATTACCGAGAGGGCCCAGAGATACCTCTCCGACTATCGGAGTGACAAAACCTAATCTCGAAATACGCCAACCCAACATCTACCTTTGGAGACACCTGTAATGCTCCTTTATAATCACCCAGTTACGTTGTGACGTTTGGTAGCACCCAAAGTGTTCCTCCGGCAAACGGGAGTTGCATAATCTCATAGTTATAGGAACATGTATAAGTCATGAAGAAAGCAATAGCAACATACTAAACGATCAGGTGCTAAGCTAATGGAATGGGTCATGTCAATCAGATCATTCAACTAATGATGTGACCTCGTTAATCAAATAACAACTCATTGTTCATGGTTAGGAAACATAACCATCTTTGATTAACGAGCTAGTCAAGTAGAGGCATACTAGTGACACTTTGTTTGTCTATGTATTCACACATGTATTATGTTTCCGGTTAATACAATTCTAGCATGAATAATAAACATTTATCATGATTATAAGGAAATAAATAATAACTTTATTATTGCCTCTAGGGCATATTTCCTTCAGTCTCCCACTTGCACTAGAGTCAATAATCTAGATTACACCGTAATGATTCTAACACCCATGGAGCCTTGGTGTTGATCATGTTTTGCTCGTGGAAGAGGCTTAGTCAATGGGTCTGCAACATTCAGATCCGTATGTATCTTGCAAATCTCTATGTCTCCCACCTGGACTAGATCCCGGATGGAATTGAAGCGTCTCTTGATGTGCTTGGTCCTCTTGTGAAATCTGGATTCCTTTGCCAAGGAAATTGCACCAGTATTGTCACAAAAGATTTTCATTGGACCCGATGCACTAGGTATGACACCTAGATCGGATATGAACTCCTTCATCCAGACTCCTTCGTTTGCTGCTTCCGAAGCAGCTATGTACTCCGCTTCACATGTAGATCCCGCTACGACGCTTTGTTTAGAACTGCACCAACTGACAGCTCCACCGTTTAATGTAAACATGTATCCGGTTTGCGATTTAGAATCGTCCGGATCAGTGTCAAAGCTTGCATCAATGTAACCTTTTACGACGAGCTCTTTGTCACCTCCATATACGAGAAGCGTATCCTTAGTCCTTTTCAGGTATTTCAGGATGTTCTTGACCGCTGTCCAGTGATCCACTCCTGGATTACTTTGGTACCTCCCTGCTAGACTTATAGCAAGGCACACATCAGGTCTGGTGCACAACATTGCATACATGATAGATCCTATTGCTGATGCATAGGGAACATCTTTCATATTCTCTCTATCTTCTGCAGTGGTCGGGCATTGAGTCTTACTCAATTTCACACCTTGTAACACAGGCAAGAATCCTTTCTTTGCTTGTAACACAGACCTAATTACCAGGAAAAACTTTTATGTCGAGACCAGCCAATGAGTTCTCTGTGATGAACCCAATGAATATTTGAAGCACTTATTCTTCTCATGTGATTTTAGCCATAACTTCCAGATTGCTCTAGGTATCGAATGGAACACAGATCTGGTCATCGTTGGCATGCTGATTAATGCCAAGCAGAGAAACCAGGTTCCGTTTATCGAAGATACTATGATTGCTGGATGTTGGAGCATACGAAAACAAAAAAATAGCACCATATTTGATTCCAAGACCGGGAATCATAACTATTGTCTTACATCCTTCAAGGAGCACTTTAGTCCTATCATTAAAAAGGCTAGGCCTAATCTAAAGGAAGGTATGCAATCTCGGTTAGATTACTTGTGAAATACCCATGACCCTTCCTCATGATGTAAATCCATTTGTATATGTCCCACCATTATTAATGAAAAAAGAGCCATAGTAGGGGAAAATCCCTACTATTTTTGCTAAAAAAAGAAACAAAGAATTAAAAAGGATCAAACAATTCTTTGTTGTTGTAGAATGGGGCCTTTTCGTTATTCTTGAAATTAACTGGGGGTGCATTGGGCATCCCCAATCTTGGTTTTTAAACCATTCCCGTTGCTTGGGTTTATGATGACATTCCTAGTGACATTAATAAATGCTTGTCATTTTTGTATATTTTTTTGGCAACATGATACTCCCTCCGTTCCAAAATATAGTGCGTCATTGGTTCCCGCACTTCAACTTTGACCATAAATTTAACCAATGAGACCGCCTGTGGCAGGAGCAAAAGTTATACCAATGAATTCGTATTCAAAAGAAGTTCTTAATTATATAATTTTTCCTCCCACCGCAGTCGGCCTCGTTGGTTAAATTTATGGTCAAAGTTGAAGCGCGGGAACCAATGACGCACTATATTTTGGAATGGAGGGAGTGTGATAGTAGCTATAGTAAAAGACACAAGCATTGGCTCTCTTGGTTAAGGAGCAACCAAAAACAACACAATCCTATAGCAAATAGTGCCGCTACACAAAAATCTGCCAAAACAGGACATCATGTAAAAAAGAATTATTAAGCAGTACTACATATAGAACTCCAAACATTCTCAACAATTATGAAAAATACTATGGATGCATGGTTCTGCCGTACAAAATTTCCAGCTCAAATCTATTCTCTAGTAAGCTTTGGCATGCTGCGCAAAAACAACAAACAAGAAAAAACAGAACAACAAACACCATGAAATGTAATCAACGAAAACACTTGCATAACTTGGCACTTTATAAAAATAAAAAAATAAAAATGACTTTGCTATAGTAAGTTAGCAAGCCATACCTTATTAAAACCACACAGACACTCGTTTCGAGATACCCCCCCCCCCAAAAGCGCTTTCTTTAGTGCCTTTGAGCTAGGCATGCTAATTTTTGAAGATGCTCACAAGCAAACATTTTTTGTGTGAAAGTGCTTACAAGCAAACTTGGATCATTGCTATTGTGAAGCAGAAACGTGAGGACCAAAAATCACAAGGTATACACATTTAAGTCTAATCCACTTCATATGCTAGTGCAAGTAGGAGATTGTTGAAAATATGTCGTGGCGGCAATAATATTTGTATTATTTATTTCCACGTTTATAGTTAATGTTTATATTCTATGCTATAACTATTATGGTTCTTGAATATGCGATTCAGCGGAAAACACATAAGCACGCGTAGAAGCATAAATGGTGAAACCTAATTCCTAGTCTTGCCTTTAGGACTAACTCAAGTGTCATAATGATGATTCGATTTTCCTAATTATGGGATATGCTAATAAGATTTGAGATCATGATGTTAGTAGAACTCTTGTGTTGAATTGACCCAGGTTGTTTGTTATATCTAAGAGATTATATCAAGTCACTCCATACCGGCAACTTACGAGTTCATCAGAAACGTATGAGGAGAGACTAGATAGCTCGAGACTGGTATTTGCTCCGTTGGCAATGGAGAGATATTCTTAGGGCCCTCTCGATGTGATGGCATCCATCATCGTCTGGTGAGAGATAAGTGACTATGTCACAGGGATGCTGGAATACAACAATGGGAAAGAAGAACAAAACCGGTAACGAGGAGACAAGTATAGTGAGCATGAAAATGACTCGCAGGGATACCGATATATCTCACCTCGGGTTTTGTAACGTATTGCAAAGCAATTGGAATAGCATATGATAACCAACAGTTCACTCGAATATCACTTGTGTAAGTATAGGGATCAATATGGATGTCCACGGTTCCGCTATTAATCATTGAATGAAACGTGTTTTCGTTCATGTCTATTTTTACCGAATCTGTAGGGTCACACGCTTAAGAGATTACGACTTGTTGAGTTCTATAGGAGTTAGGAATGTGAGAAAATATTACCCAAATAGTTTTGGGAATAAAAGAATTCGTATCGAGAGAAACCAGAAGCAATTCGGGATTATCTGAAGTGTTTCGGGGAGTACCAGTAATTACTATATAGGTGGAAATTGTTTCCAGGGACTTAAATATAAATTATAAAGGGCTACAATATTATTATGGGGTCCCAGAATTTATTTGAAGTCAACAGGCTAAAGAAAATGTAGAAATGCCTATTAGGGCAGAGATAATGGGCCCTAAAGCGAGAGCAACGTTACAAAGATCAAGCTCCATGGAGCTAGTTTTTTTAAAAAAAATAGAGAATATAAAAAATATTCTATAGATACATATGTATATTCTTCAAGTTTCTATAAAATTTTATCAACTAATTTGATTATTTGCATGCTACACAAAAAATACAAATATCTCACACAAATACAACAAAGAAAAAGCCTATTTTAATCACATATGAATATGTATGTTAATGAAAATTTATACATGTATATTACAACTATATGTCTACATGTATACTTTTTCAGAATTTTTTTAGGTATAGAAAAAATTATTTTCTCAAAGAAAAATAAAGGGCTCTATGGAGCACGGCCTTTGCTTGCACTTTTTGGCCCTAAGACCCATTAGTGGAGGCGCCCCAATGGGAGGCTAAATTGGGAGGTGGAGTTGGACTCCACCTCCCCTAGGGTCGGCGCAATGGGAGGGGAACCCTTCCCCAAGTCGGCCACCCCTCCCCTCTCCTCTACACATATATATACTAGAGGTTTTGATCCCTTTTAGACACAAGTTTCTCCTCTAGTTCTCTCTAGTTAATCTAGTTCTAATCTAGACTTGATTTAGATTAGATCTAGTTCTAGTTTTATCTTATCCTCATAACGGAGAATCCCCGTGAGGTTCTCTTCTTGCTCCTCTAGTTCTTTCACGATGTCTAGGTCTAAATGGCAAAGCGCTGCCGGATCGTAAAGTCCGTACATGTGCAATCCGCAAAGAGGTCGTGCTTTCAGTTTTCGGCTCAGGGGATCGTTCGTGAACAGTTTGAGGGACTTCATCAACGATCTATGCCAACTCTTCCTCCACTGCAACTCTGAAAGGATCGATATAGTTGACTAGAGGGGGGTGAAGAGGCAACTAACAATTTTTAGCTTTTCTTTACCAATTTAAACTTTGCATCAAAGTAGGTTGTCTAGATATGCAACTAGGTGAGCAACCTATATGATGCAACAATGACAAGCACACAAGCAAGCAAGGGATATAATACAAATAAGCTTGCACAAGTAAAGGCACAAGATAACCAAGAGTGGAGCCGGTGAAGACGAGGATGTGTTACCGAAGTTCCTTCCTTTTGAGGGGAAGTACGTCTCGGTTGGAGCGGTGTGGAGGCACAATGCTCCCCAAGAAGCCACTAGGGCCACTGTATTCTCCTCACGCCCTCACACAATGCGAGCTGCCGTGATTCCACTATTGGTGCCTTTGAAGGCGGCAACCGGGTCTTTACAAACAAGGTTGGGGCTCTCTCCACAACTTAATTGAAGGCTCCCAACGAAACCATGGAGCTTCACCACAATGGAATATGGCTCCGAGGTGACCTCAACCGTCTAGGGTGCTCAAACACCCAAGAGTAACATGATCCGCAAGGGATTAGTAGGGGGAATCAAATTTCTCTTGGTGGAAGTGTAGATCTGGGCCTTCTCAACCAATCCCTAGAAAATCAACAAGTTTGATTGGCTAGGGAGAGAGATCGGGCAAAAATAAGCTTGTGGATCAACAATGGAGCTTTGGGGAGAAGAGGTGAGTCTTCTTGGAGAAGAAGACCCCTTTATATAGTGGGGGGACACATCCAACCGTTATGCAGCCCGCAGCCCGCATCTGGGCGGTACTACCGTTGCCAGAGCGGTACTACCGCTGCCACAGCGGTACTATCATTGTGGCAAGCAGGCATAGGGCAACCAGGGCGGAGGGAGAAGATGTACACGCACTAGGGCGGTACTACCGCTCCCTACAGCCGTTGTAAAATGATACGTCTCCAACGTATCTATAATTTTTGATTGTTCCATGCTATTATATTATCAACCTTGCATGTTTTATATGCATTTATATGCTATTTTATATGATTTTTGGGACTAACTTATTAACCCAGAGCCCAGCGCTAGTTTCTGTTTTCCCCTTGTTTCAATGTTTCGCAGAAAAGGAATTCAGAGAAGATTCAAATATTGTTCATAGATAGACTTGATCATAAACCCACAATTCATCGATCTCAACAAACACACCGCAAAAAGAAGATTACATCGAATAGATCTCCACAAGAGAGGGGGAGAACATTGTATTGAGATCCAAAAAGAGAGAAGAAGCCATCTAGCTACTAACTATCGACCCGTAGGTCTGAGGTGAACTACTCACACTTCATCGGAGGGGCTATGGTGTTGATGTAGAAGCCCTTCGTGATCGATGCCCCCTCCGGCAGAGCTCCGGAACAGGCCCCAAGATGGGATCTCGTGGATACAGAAAGTTACGGCGGTGGAATTTGGGTTTTGGATCCGTCTCTAATCGTTTGGGGGTATGTAGGTATATGTAGGAGGAAGGAGTACGTCGGTGGAGCAACAGGGGGCCCACGAGGGTGGAGGGCGCGCCAGGGGAGGTAGGCGTGCCCCCTACCTCGTGGCCTCCTCTTTCGTGTCTTGACATAGGGTCCAAGTCTCCTGGGTCTTGTTCATTGAGAAAATCACGTTCCCGAAGGTTTCATTCTGTTTGGACTCCGTTTGATATTCCTTTTCTTCGAAACCCTAAAACAGGCAAAAAACAACAATTCTGGGCTGGGCCTCCAGTTAATAGGTTAGTCCCAAAAATAATATAAAAGTGGATAATAAAGCCCAATAATGTCCAAAACAGTAGATAATATAGCATGGAGCAATCAAAAATTATAGATACGTTGGAGACGTATCAAGCATCCCCAAGCTTAATTCCTGCTCGTCCTCGAGAAGGTAAATGATAAAAACAGAATTTTTGATGCGGAGTGCTACTTGGCATAATTTTAATGTAATTCTTCTTAATTGTGGTATGAATATTCAGATCCGAAAGATTCAAGACAAAAGTTCATATTGACATAGACATAATAATACTTCAAGCATACTGACAAAGCAATTATGTCTTCTCAAAATAACATGGCCAAAGAAAGTTCATCCCTACAAAATCATATAGTTTAGTCATGCTCCATTTTCGTCACACAAGAATGCTCTCATCATGCACAACCCCGATGACAAGCCAAACAATTGTTTCATACTTTAGTAATCTCAAACCTATAAACTTTCACGTAATATATGAGCGCGAGCCATGGACATAGCACTATGGGTGGAATAGAATATAATGAGGGGGGTTATGTGGAGAAGACAAAAAACGAGAAGGTCTCACATCAACGAGGCTAATCAATGGGCTATGGAGATGCCCACCGATTGATGTTAATGCAAGGAGTAGGGATTGCCATGCAACGGATGCACTAGAGCTATAAATGTATGAAAGCTCAACAAAAGAAACTAAGTGGGTGTGCATCCAACTTGCTTTCTCACGAAGACCTAGGGCACTTGAGGAGGCCCATTGTTGGAATATACAAGCCAAATTCTATAATGAAATATCCCACTAGTATATGAAAGTAACAAGACAAGAGACTCTCTATCATGAAGATTACGGTGCTACTTTGAAGCACAAGTGTGGCAAAGGATAGTAACATTGTCCCTTCTCTCTTTTCTCTCATTTTTCATCATTTTTTCATTTGGCCTTTCTCCTTTTTTTATATGGCCTTTCTCTTCTCTTTTTTTTAATTGCTCACTTGGGACAATGCTCTAGAAAATGATGATCATCACACTTCTATTTATTTACAACTCAATGATTACAACTCGATACTAGAACAAAAGATGACTATATATGAATGCCTCCGGCGGTGTACCGGGATATGCAATGGACCAAGAGTGACATGTATGAAAGAATTATGAACGGTGGCTTTGCCACAAATACTATGTCAACTACATGATCATGCTAAGCAATATGACAATAATGAATGTGTCATGATAAACGGAATGGTGGAAAGTTGCATGGCAATATATCTCAGAATGGCTATGGAAATGCCATAATAGGTAGGTATGGTCGCTATTTTGAGGAAGATATAAGGAGGTTTTTGTGTGAAAGAGCGTATCATATCACGGGGTTTGGATGCACCGACGAAGTTTGCGCCAACTCTCAATGTGAGAAAGGGCAATGCACGGTACCGAAGAGGCTAGCAAGGATGGAAGGGTGAGAGTGCGTATAATCCATGGACTCAACATTAGTCATAAATAACTCACATACTTATTGCAAAAATCTACAAGTCATCAAAAACCTCGGCACTACGTGCATGCTCCTAGGGGGATAGATTGGTAGGAAAAGACCATCGCTCGTCCCCGACCGCCACTCATAAGGAGGACAATCAAATAACACCTCATGTTTCAAATTTGTTACATAATGTTTACCATACGTGCATGCTACGGGACTTGCAAACTTCAACACAAGCATTTGTCAATTTCGCAACTACTCAACTAGCACGACTTTGATATTATTACCTCCATATCTCAAAACAATCATCAAGCATCAAACTTCTCTTAGTATTCAAAACACTCATAAGAAAATTTTACTAATCTTGAATACCTGGCATAATAGGATTTTAAGTAAATTACCATGCTATTTAAGACTCTAAAAATAATCTAGGTGAAGCATGAGAGATAAATAGTTTCTATAAAACAAATCCACCACCGTGCTCTGAAAGATATAAGTGATGTACTAGAGCAAAACTGTATAACTCAAAAGATATAAGCGAAGCACATAGAGTATTCTAACAAATTCCAAATCATGTATGGCTCTCTCAAAAGGTGTGTAAAGCAAGGATGATTGTGTTAAACTAAAAAGTAAAGACTCAAATCATACAAGACGCTCCAAGCAAAACACATATCATGTGGCGAATAAAAATATAGCTCCAAGTAAAGTTACCGATAGAAGTAGATGAAAGAGGAGATGCCTTCCGGGGCATCCCCAAGCTTTGGCTTTTAGGTGTCATTTGATCATCTTGGGGGTGCCATGGGAATACCCAATCTTAGGCTCTTGCCACTCCTTGTTCCATAATCCATCAAATCTTTACCCAAAACTTGAAAACTTCACAACACAAAACTCAAAGTAGAAAATCTCGTGAGCTCCGTTAGCGAAAGAAAACAAAAGACCACTTCAAGGTACTGTAATGAACTCATTATTTATTTATATTTGTGTTAAACCTACCGTATTCCAACTTATCTATGGTTTATAAACTATTTTACTAGGCATAGAATCATCAAAATAGGCAAACAACACACGAAAAACAGAATCTGTCA
Source organism: Triticum dicoccoides (assembly GCF_002162155.2). Classification (NCBI taxonomy): domain Eukaryota; kingdom Viridiplantae; phylum Streptophyta; class Magnoliopsida; order Poales; family Poaceae; genus Triticum; species Triticum dicoccoides. The sequence goes on along the minus strand of NC_041386.1, from coordinate 134,767,967 downwards.
AAAACAGAACAGTCTGTAGTAATCTGTAGCTAGCGCAAGATCTGGAACCCCAAAAATTCTAAAATAACTTTCTGGACGTGAGGAATTTATATGTTAATCATACGCAAAAGGAATTAACTAAATATCACTTTCCAAATAAAAATTTCGGCAGTTCTTGTGAGCGCTAAAGTTTCTGTTTTTTACAGCAAGTTTGACAAGACTTTCCTCAAGTCTAACCAACGGTTCTACTTGGAACAAACACTAATTAAACACAAAAAACACAACCAAAACAGAGGCTATATAAATTATTTATTACTAAACATGAGAAAAGAGCAAGGAATAAAAATAAAATTGGGTTGCCTCCCAACAAGCGCTATTGTTTAACGCCCTAGCTAAGCATAACAAGCAAGGATAGATCTAGGTATTGCCATCTTTGGTAGGCAATCCATAAGTGGCTCTCATAATAGATTCATAAGGTAATTTAATTTTCTTTCTAGGAAAGTGTTCCATGCCTTTTCTTAATGGAAATTGGAATCTAATATTTCCTTCCTTCATATCAATAATTGCACCAATCGTTCTAAGGAAATGTCTACCAAGAACAATAGGACATGAAGGATTGCAATCTATGTCAAGAACAATAAAATCTATGGGCACATAATTCCTATTTTCAACAATAAGAACATCATTAATTCTTCCCATAGGTTTCTTAATAGTGGAATCCGCAAGGTGCAAGTTTAGAGAGCAATCATCAAAATCACGGAAACCTAACAAATCACACAAATCTTTGGAATCGTGGAAACACTAGCACCCAAATCACATAAAGCATAGCATTCATGATCTTTAATTTTAATTTTAATGGTTGGTTCCCACTCATCATAAAGTTTTCTAGGGATAGAACCTTCCAATTCAAGTTTTTCTTCATAAGATTGCATCAAGGTATCAACGATATGTTTAGTAAACGCTTTATTCTGACTATAAGCGTGAGGAGAATTTAGCATGGATTGCAACAAGGAAATACAATCAATAAAAGAGAAATTTTCATAGTTAAATTCCTTGAAATCCATAATAGTGGGTTTAGCAACATCTAGGGTTTTAATTTCTTCAATCCCACTTTTATCAATTTTAGCATCAAGATCAAAAAATTCCAAATTCTTGGAACGCCTTCTAGGTGAAGGTGGATCATATTCAGTCCCATCATTATCAAGATTCATATTTCAAAGCAAAGATTTAATAGGGGACACATCAATAACTTTTAGATCTTCATCTTTATTTTCATAGGAACTAGAAGAACACGCTCTTATAAAGGCATCTTTCTTAGCACGCATCCTAGCGGTTCTTTCTTTGCACTCATCAATGGAAATTCTCATGGCTTTGAGAGACTCATTGATATCATGCTTAGGTGGAATATATCTAAGTTTCAAAGAATCAACATCAAGAGAAATTCTATCAACGTTCCTAGCCAACTCATCAATCTTAAGCAATTTTTCTTCAATCAAACATTAAAATTCTTTTGCGAAGTAACAAATTCTTTAATATTAGATTCAAAATCAGAGGGCATCTTATTATAATTTCCATAAGAATTGTTGTAGGAATTACCATAATTATTAGAGGGATTACTAGGATAAGGCCTAGGATTGAAATTTCCTCTATACGCGTTGTTACCAAAATTGTTCCTACCAACAAAATTCACATCCATAGATTCATTATTATTATCAATCAAAGTAGACAAGGGAATATCATTAGTGTAAGTGCATCTAGTGCCCTTTAGTGATTTTGGTGTATTGAAGACTTATAGGTTAAGCGACTAATGCGTGTGTGAGTGTACACATGTCTATAAGTCTATGAGGAGTTTGATATTTACAGGAAGACTTTGAAAGTGAAGAAATTGGTGTGTCCGTGAAGACTTGATATTCATGCGAGGAATATGAAGCTTGAAGACTTTCGTTTTCATAGTTTTGTTTTTCTCTTTCTTGAGTCATAGGAAACACCGTACTGTTAAACGGGGTCGAGGAAATACTAAGGAAAAATTTCCATGTGATGCTCAACTCAAAATCCTACACCTACCAATCCCTTTGAGTGAAGCCATTGGAAATTTCATACAGTTCAGTCAATTTCTTCAATGACAGAGACGAAGTTCTTCTGGTCTCTGAGGAATTTGTCCTGACTGAGGAGTTAGGAATTCGCCAGTGCGGATTGCCTACACAGTGAGGAACATGATAGCCCTGAGGATTTTGCTACTCATAATTCCGACCGTTGCTGTGCTATGCGCCAGCTGTTCCAAAATATCTATCCACCTAACGGTCATATCATTGAAGGGCATCTATGTCTTATCATGTCGGGCTGCTCCCTTGGCTATAAATAGCCGCCCCCTACAACCACTAGCTGGTTGGCTGCTCCGAGAGAAACTGACACTTGTCATTTGAGAGCAACCCATCCTCCGAGGACTTTGAGCGAAAATCATCAAGTGAGGAAAAACCAAAAACCCAAAACCCAAACACCTACAAACCCCAAGTGATTGAGCATCACTGAAGAGATTGATCCTAAGTGGATCCGACGCTTGTTACCTTTGAAGACTGTGCTTCTTCCAGACGGTTAGGCATCATGGTCTAGAGCATCCAAGAGGAATTGTGGATCGCCGAGTGACCAGGTTTGTGAAGGTTTGGAAGTCGCCTGAAGACTTACCACGAGTGATTGGACGAGGTCTATGTGACCTTAGTTCAAGGAGAATATGGTGAGGACTGGGTGTCTTGGACTAAGTGTCCTTCACTGGGTGTCCGGGACTGTGTGTCCTCGAGTTTAAATACTCAGCCGCTCCAACTAGACGTACAACTGAGACAGCAGTTGGAACTGGTCTACCAAATCATTGTCTTCACCGAGCTTACTGGTTCTATTTCCTCAACTCTTTCATTTCCTCATAACTGTGTTGTATGTTTGTTCACATCTATGTTAGAAGACCTTGACTGAAGACTTTCTCAATTTCCTCAGTTCAATTTCTTCAGTCTGTTTGTCTTCATCCTGTGTTATCCTGTGATTACGCTTCCTGTACTCTGTGCATGTCTTCATTTCATCATGATGACTATGCTTGTATTCTGTTATGTTTACCTTTGAGTACTTATTCCGCTTCTAGTAGTTCTTCGCTAAGGAATTTCCTCATCGGCAAATTCCTCAATGAAGAATTTCATAAAAATTGCCTATTCACCCCCCCTCTAGTCGATATAACGCACTTTCAATTGTTATCAGAGCAAGGTACTCCCTTGTTCTGTGTGATTTTGGTTTAATCGCCTGGAGTTTTAGTTATGTCGACCGCAGGTATGAAGAAAGTGACATGCCCCATCTTTGACGGTCATGATTATCCCAAGTGGAAGGCCATGATGAGGAAGCGCCTCATGGCAATGAACAGCGAGCTGTGGACCGTCACTGAGATTGGTCTTACCGATCTATGCAAGATGGCGAACACTGATGATATTCGCAAGTACACTCAACTTTACATCATGGCGAAGGACATCATTTGTTCCTGCCTATCCAGAGATGAATTCAGGCGCATTATGCATCTTTGCAATGCAAAGCTTATCTGGGACCGAATCTCTGACGTCTACGAAGGTCATCAAACTTGTCATGATCCTTGGTTTGAGGATATCAAGGAATCACTCAAAACGATGACTTTCGAACCTGAACCACCATCTTTTGCACCATGCCTCATGGCAAAAGGTGCCAAGGTAACCGAATGTTCCTCATCCGTGTCTAGTGATGATGAATTTGATGATGATTTTGAACCTAGCTATACAAAGCTTGTCTATATTGCCACTAAACAACAAAAGGATTTAGAAAAGGTTCAAAACATGCTAAATAAAAGTGATGATATGTTGGGTGAAGAAATGGATCGCACTGAAACTTTGACTGAAAATCTTCAGAGACTTCATGTTGGGGAACGTAGCAGAAATTCAAAAAATTTCCTACGTAACACCAAGATCTATCTATGGAGAGACCAGCAACGAGTAGAAAGGGGAGTGCATCTACATACCCTTGTAGATCGCTAAGCGGAAGCGTTCAAGTGAACGGGGTTGATGGAGTCGTACTCGTCGTGATTCAGATCACCGATGATCAAGTGCCGAACGGACGGCACCTCCGCGTTCAACACACGTACAGCCCGGTGACGTCTCCCACGCCTTGATCCAGCAAGGAGAGAGGGAGAGGTTGAGGAAGACTCCATCCAACAGCAGCACAACGGCGTGGTGGTGGTGGAGGAGCGTGGCAATCCCGCAGGGCTTCGCCAAGCACCATGGGAGAAGAGGAGGAGGGAGAGGGACAGGGCTGCACCAACGAGAGATCAAATCGCGTGTTATGGGCAGCCCCTAGGCCTCATATATATAGGAGAAGGGGAGGGCTGCGCCCCCTTTAGGTTTTCCCACCCCAAGGGGCGGCGGCCAGCCTCCAGATGGCATCTGGTGCGGCGGCCAAGAGGAGGGGGAGGAGTCCATCCTCCCCAAGGCACCTCGGAGGCGCCTTCCCCCTCAAGGACTCTTCCCTCTAGGGTTCCCTAGGCGCATGGGCCTCTTGGGGCTGGTGCCCTTGGCCCATGTAGGCCAAGGCGCACCCCCTACAGCCCATGTGGCCCCCCGGGGCAGGTGGCCCCACCCGGTGGGCCCCCAGGACCCTTCCGGTGGTCCCGGTACAATACCGATGACCCCGAAACTTGTCCCGATGGCCGAAACAGGACTTCCCATATATAAATCTTTACCTCCGGACCATTCCGGAACTCCTCGTGACGTCCGGGATCTCATCTGGGACTCCGAACAACATTCGGTAACCACATACAAGCTTCCTTTATAACCCTAGCGTCATCGAACCTTAAGTGTGTAGACCCTACGGGTTCGGGAGACATGTAGACATGACCGAGACGTTCTCCGGTCAATAACCAACAGCGGGATCTGGATACCCATGTTGGCTCCCACATGTTCCACGATGATCTCATCGGATGAACCACGATGTCAAGGACTTAATCAATCCCGTATTCAATTCCCTTTGTCTATCGGTATGTTACTTGCCCGAGATTCGATCGTCGGTATCCAATACCTTGTTCAATCTCGTTACCGGCAAGTCACTTTACTCGTTCCGTAACACATCATCCCGTGATCAACTCCTTGATCACATTGCGCATATGATGATGTCCTACCGAGTGGGCCCAGAGATACCTCTCCGTTTACACGGAGTGACAAATCCCAGTCTCGATCCGCATAAAACAATAGATACTTTCGGAGATACCTGTAGTGTACCTTTATAGTCACCCAGTTACGTTGTGACGTTTGATACACCCAAAGCACTCCTACGGTATCCAGGAGTTACATGATCTCATGGTCAAAGGAAAAGATACTTGACATTGGCAAAGCTCTAGCAAATGAACTACACGATCTTTTGTGCTAGTCTTAGGATTGGGTCTTGTCCATCACATCATTCTCCTAATGATGTGATCCCGTTATCAACGACATCCAATGTCCATAGCCAGGAAACCATGACTATCTGTTGATCACAATGAGCTAGTTAACTAGAGGCTCACTAGGGACATATTGTGGTCTATGTATTCACACGTGTATTATGATTTCCGGATAATACAGTTATAGCATGAATAAAAGACAATTATCATGAACAAGGAAATATAATAATAATACTTTTATTATTGCCTCTAGGGCGTATTTCCAACAGTCTCCCACTTGCACTAGAGTCAATAATCTAGTTCACATCGCCATGTGATTAACACTCACAGGTCACATCGCCATGTGACTAATACCCAAGAGTTTACTAGAATCAGTAGTCTAGTTCACATCACTATGTGATTAATACTCAATGAGTTTTAGGTTTGATCATGTTGCTTGTGAGAGAGGTTTTAGTCAACGGGTCTGAACCTTTCAGATCCGTGTGTGCTTTACAAATCTCTATGTCATCTCCTAGATGCAGCTACCACGCTCTATTTGGAGCTATTCCAAACAACTATTCTATTTGGAGCTATTCTAAATTATTGCTCCATTATATGTATCCGGTCTCTCTACTCGGAGCTATCCGGATAGGTGTCAAGCTTGCATCGTCGTAACCTTTACGACGAACTCTTTTACCACCTCCATAATCGAGAAAATTCCTTAGTCCACTAGTTACTAAGGATAACTTTGACCGCTGTCCTGTGAGCCATTCTTGGATCACTCTTGTACCCCTTGACTGACTCATGGCAAGGCACACTTCAGGTGCGGTACACAGCATAGCATACTGAAGAGCCTACGTCTTAAGCATAGGGGACGACCTTCGTCCTTTCTCTCTATTCTGCCGTGGTCGAGCTTTAAGTCTTAACTTCGTACCTTACAACTCAGGCAAGAACTCCTTCTTTGACTGGTCCATCTTGAACACCTTCAAGATCATGTCAAGGTATGTGCTCATTTGAAAGTATTATTAAGCATTTTGATCTATCCTTATAGATCTTGATGCTCAATGTTCAACTAGCTTAATCCAGGCTTTCCATTGAAAAACACTTTCAAAATAACCCTATATGCTTTCTAGAAATTCTACATCATTTCTGATCAACAATATGTCAACAACATATACTCATCAGAAATTCTATAGTGCTCCCACTCACTTCTTTGGAAATACAAGTTTCTCATAAACTTTGTACAAACCCAAAATCTTTGATCATCATCAAAGCATACATTCCAACTCCGAGATGCTCACTCCAGTCCTTGGAAGGATTGCTGGAGCTAGCATACCTTTTAGCATCCTTAGGATCGACAAAACCTTTCTGATTGTATCACATACAACCTTTCCTTACGAAAGTTGGTAAGGAAACTCGTTTTGACATCCATCTGCCAGATTTCATAAATGCAGCTTATGCTAACATGAATCCGACGGACTTTAAGCATCGCTACGGATGAGAAAATCTCATCGTAGTCAACTCCTTGAACTTGTGAAAAACTTTTCGCCACAAGTCAAGCTTCATGGACGGTGACATTACCATCCACGTCCGTCTTCTTCTTAAAGATCCATTTATCTTAATGGCTTGCCGATCATCGGGCAAGTCCACCAAAGTCCATGGATCCGTTCTCGGATTTTATGGCCTCGAGCCATTTATCGGAATCCGGGCCCACCATCGCTTCTCCATAGCTCGTAGGTTCATTGTTGTCTAGCAACATGACCTTCAAGACAGGATCACCTTACCACTCCGAAGTAGTACGTGTCCTTGTCGTCCTACGAGGTTTGGTAGTGACTTGATCCGAAGTTTCATGATCAATATCATAAGCTTCCACTTCAATTGGTGTAGGTGCCACAGGAACAACTTCCTGTGCCCTGCCACACACTAGTTGAAGAGACGGTTCAATAACCTCATCAAGTCTCCACCATCCTCCCACTCAACTCTTTCGAGAGAAACCTTTCCTCGAGAAAGGACCCGATTCAAGAAACAATCCATATTGCTTTTGGATCTGAATTAGGAGGTATACCCAACTGTTTTGGGTTTCCTATGAAGATGCATTTTATCCGCTTTGGGTTCGAGCTTAATCCTGAAACTTTTTCACATAAGCGTCGCAGCCCCAAACCTTTAAGAAACGACAACTTAGGTTTCTCTAAACCATAATTCATACGGTGTCATCTCAACGGAATTATGTGGTGCCCTATTTAAAGTGAATGTGGTTGTCTCTAATGCCTAACCCATGAACGATAGTGGTAATTCGATAAGAGACATCATGGTACGCACCATATCCAATAGGGTGCAACTATGATGTTCGGACACACCATCTCATTATGGTGTTCCAGGCGGTATTAATTGCGAAACAATTTCCACAATGTCTTAATTGTGTGCCAAAACTCGTAACTCAGATATTCATCTCTATGATCATATCATAGACATTTTATCCTCTTGTCACAATGATCTTCTACTTCACTCTGAAATTACTTGAACCATTCAATAATTCAGACTTGTGTTTCATCAAGTAAATATTCTCAACATCTACTTGAATCATCTGTGAAGTAAGATCATAACGATATTCACTGCATGCCTCAGCACTCATTGGATTGGACACATCAAAATGTGTTACTTCCAACAAGTTGCTATCTTGTTCCATTTTACTGAAACCGAGGCTTTTCAGTCATCTTGCCTATGTGGTATGATTTGCATATCTCAAGTGATTCAAAATCAAGTGAGTCCAAACGGTCCATTTGCATGGAGTTTCTTCATGCATATACACCAATAGACATGGTTCGCATGTCTCAAACTTTTCAAAAACGAGTGAGTCCAAAGATCCATCAACATGGAGCTTCTTCATGCGTTTTATACCATTATGACATACATGGCAGTGCCACAAGTAAGTGGTACTATCATTACTATCTTTTGGCATGAACATGTGTATCACTACGATCAAGATTCAATAAACCATTCCTTTAGGTGCAAGAGCACTTACTCAGGTTTAATACTAATCTTGATGGTAGAGGGAGCGTGCGATGTTAGATCACATCAAACTTGGAAACACTTCCAACACATATCGTCAGCTCACCTTTAGCTAGTCTCTGTTTTATTTCGTAGCTTTTATTTTGAGTTACTAACATTTAGCAACCGAACCGGTATCTAATACCCTGGTGCTACTAGGAGTACTAGTAAAGTACACATTAACATGATATATATCCAATATACTTCTATCGACCTTGCCAGCCTTCTCATCCACCAAGTATCTAGGGTAATCTTGCTCCAGTGGTTGTTCCCCTTATTACAGAAGCACTTAGTCTCGGGTTTGGGTTCAACCTCGGGTTTCTTCATTGGTGCAGCAACTGATTTGCCGTTTCATGAAGTATCCCTTCTTTCCCTTACCCTTCTTGAAACTAGTGGTTTCATCAACCATCAACAATTGATGCTCCTTCTTGATTTCTACTTTTGCGATGTCAAACAACGCGAATACCTCAAGGATCATCATCTCTATCCTTGATATGTTATAGTTCATCACGAAGCTCTAGCAGCTTGGTGGCAATGACTTTGGGGAAACATCACTATCTCATCTGGAAGATCAACTCCCACTCGATTCAAGTGATTGTTGTGCTCAGACAATCTGAGCACAAGCTCAACGATTGAGCTTTTCTCCCTTAGTTTGCAGGCTAAGAAAATCGTCGGAGGTCTTATACCTCTTGACGTGGGCACGAGCCTGAAATCCCAATTTCAGCCCTCGAAACATCTCATATGTTCCGCGACGTTTCGAAAACGTCTTTGGTGCCTCTACTTAAACCATTTAACTGAACTATCACGTAGTTATCAAAACGTGTATGTCCGATGTTCGCAACATCCACAAACGACGTTTGGGGTTCAGCACACTAAGCGGTGCATTAAGGACATAAGCTTTCTACTGTCCGCATAATTGCTACTTTCAACTTTCAACTATATTTTCTCTAGGAACATATCTAAAACAGTAGAACTATAGCGTGAGCTACGACATAATTTGCAAAAGGTCTTTTGACTATGTTCAGGATAATTAAGTTCATCTTATGAACTCCCACTCAGATAGACATCCCTCTAGTCATCTAAGTGATTACATGATCCGAGTCAACTAGGCCGTGTCCGATCATCACGTGAGACGGACTAGTTAACGTCGGTGAACATCTTCATGTTGATCGTATCTACTATACGACTCATGCTCGACCTTTCGGTCTCCGTGTTCCGAGGCCATGTCTGCACATGCTAGGCTCGTCAAGTTACCCTAAGTGTTTTCGCTGTGTAAAACTGTCTTACACCCGTTGTATGTGAACGTAAGAATCCATCACACCCGATCATCACGTGGTGCTTAGAAGCGACGAACTGTAGCAACGGTGCACAGTTAGGGGAGAACACTTCTTGAAATTTTGTAAGGGATCATCTTATTTACTACCGTCGTCCTAAGTAAACAAGATGCATAAACATGATAAACATCACATGCAATCAAATAGTGACATGATATGGCCAATATCATTTTGCTCCTTTTGATCTTCATCTTCGAGGCTCCATGATCATCATCGTCACCGGCACGACACCATGATCTCCATCATCATGTCTTCATGAAGTTGTCACGCCAACGACTACTTCTACTTCTATGGCTAACGCGTTTAGCAATAAAGTAAAGTAAGTTACATGGCGTTCTTCAATGACACGCAGGTCATACAAAAAATAAAGACAACTCCTATGGCTCCTGCCGGTTGTCATACTCATCGACATGCAAGTCGTGAATCCTATTACAAGAACATGATCAATCTCATACATCACATATCATTCATCACATTCTTCTGGCCATATCACATCACATAGCATACCCTGCAAAAACAAGTTAGACATCCTCTAATTGTTGTTGCATGTTTTACGTGGCTGCTATGGATTTCTAGCAAGAACGTTTCTTACCTACGCAAGACCACAACGTGATATGCCAATTGCTATTTACCCTTCATAAGGACCCTTTTCATCGAATCCGTTCCGACTAAAGTGGGGGAGACTGGCACCCGCTAGCCACCTTATGCACCAAGTGCATGTCAATCGGTGGAACCTGTCTCACGTAAGAGTACGTGTAAGGTCGGTCCGGGCCGCTTCATCCCACAATACCGTCGAAACAAGATTGGACTAGTAACGGTAAGCATATTGAACAACATCAACGCCCACAACTACTTTGTGTTCTACTCGTGCAAAGAATCTACGCAATAGACCTAGCTCATGATGCCACTGTTGGGGAACGTAGCAGAAATTCAAAAATTTTCCTACGTAACACCAAGATCTATCTATGGAGAGACCAGCAACGAGTAGAGAGGGGAGTGCATCTACATACCCTTGTAGATCGCTAAGCGGAAGCGTTCAAGTGAACGGGGTTGATGGAGTCGTACTCGTCGTGATTCAGATCACCGATGATCAAGTGCCGAACGGACGGCACCTCCGCGTTCAACACACGTATAGCCCGGTGGCGTCTCCCACGCCTTGATCCAGCAAGGAGAGAGGGAGAGGTTGAGGAAGACTCCATCCAACAGCAGCACAACGGCGTGGCGGTGGTGGAGGAGCGTGGCAATCCCGCAGGGCTTCGCCAAGCACCATGGGAGAAGAGGAGGAGGGAGAGGGACAGGGCTGCACCAACGAGAGATCAAATCGCGTGTTATGGGCAGCCCCTAGGCCTCATATATATAGGGGAAGGGGAGGGCTGCGCCCCCTTTAGGGTTTCCCACCCCAAGGGGCGGCGGCCAGCCTCCAGATGGCATTTGGTGCGGCGGCCAAGAGGAGGGGGAGGAGTCCATCCTCCCCAAGGCACCTCGGAGCTGCCTTCCCCCTCAAGGACTCTTCCCTCTAGGGTTCCCTAGGCGCATGGGCCTCTTGGGGCTGGTGCCCTTGGCCCATGTAGGCCAAGGCGCACCCCCTACAGCCCATGTGGCCCCCCGGGGCAGGTGGCCCCACCCGGTGGGCCCCCGGGACCCTTCCGGTGGTCCCGGTACAATACCGATGACCCCGAAACTTGTCCCGATGGCCGAAACAGGACTTCCCCTATATAAATCTTTACCTCCAGACCATTCCGGAACTCCTCGTGACGTCCGGGATCTCATCCGGGACTCCGAACAACATTCGGTAACCACATACAAGCTTCCTTTATAACCCTAGCGTCATCGAACCTTAAGTGTGTAGACCCTACGGGTTCGGGAGACATGTAGACATGACCGAGACGTTCTCCGGTCAATAACCAACAGCGGGATCTGGATACCCATGTTGGCTCCCACATGTTCCATGATGATCTCATCGGATGAACCACGATGTCAAGGACTTAATCAATCCCGTATTCAATTCCCTTTGTCTATCGGTATGTTACTTGCCCGAGATTCGATCGTCGGTATCCAATACCTTGTTCAATCTCGTTACCGGCAAGTCACTTTACTCGTTCCGTAACACATCATCCCGTGATCAACTCCTTGGTCACATTGCGCATATGATGATGTCCTACCGAGTGGGCCCAGAGATACCTCTCCGTTTACACGGAGTGACAAATCCCAGTCTCGATCCGCATAAAACAATAGATACTTTCGGAGATACCTGTAGTGTACCTTTATAGTCACCCAGTTACGTTGTGACGTTTGATACACCCAAAGCACTCCTACGGTATCCAGGAGTTACACGATCTCATGGTCAAAGGAAAAGATACTTGACATTGGCAAAGCTCTAGCAAATGAACTACACGATATTTTGTGCTAGTCTTAGGATTGGGTCTTGTCCATCACATCATTCTCCTAATGATGTGATCCCGTTATCAACGACATCCAATGTCCATAGCCAGGAAACCATGACTATCTGTTGATCACAACGAGCTAGTTAACTAGAGGCTCACTAGGGACATATTGTGGTCTATGTATTCACACGTGTATTACGATTTCCGGATAATACAGTTATAGCATGAATAAAAGACAATTATCATGAACAAGGAAATATAATAATAATACTTTTATTATTGCCTCTAGGGCATATTTCCAACACTTCAGTCCAAGCTTGACAAACTTCAAAGTCATCATAACACTCTCTTATCGGATCATGAGAAGCTTTCTTATGAATTTCTTCAAAGAAAGCAAGACCTTGAGAAGCTAAAAGTGAGTTATGAAGATCTTCAGAAGGAGCGCGATTCATTACTTGCTCAACAAATCAGTGCATCTCAGGAAGAATTGGTTCCTCCATGCTTGAAGTGCATTGAACGTGAATCTGCTAATTCTTCACCTGAATGTTCAAATGCTGCTAATGTTTCAAATTCTTCATGCCTCTGCTATCACTAATTCCTCATCTGAGGACATTGCTATTATCACTGACGATGCAGGGCTGAAGGAATTGTACACGACAGGCATGTACAAAAGCCTCAAAGGGCATCAGGCTCTTTGTGATGTGCTTAAAAGGCAGATCCTCAACAGGAACCCTAGGAAAGAGGGTATCGCCTTTGAGAGGAAAATCAATGTTGATGGTACATATTGGAAGCCTGAGCAGTACCCCAAAACTACATGGGTTGCTGCAAAGGGACCTCCAGTTGATCCATATAACTTATCTGGATTTGCACGTGAATCTCCTCATTCTGATGATGAGTCAATTGACTCCAACTATAAACTGTTCAAAAATCAGAATGGTGAAGTATTTGCTAGATATGTTGGCACTAACTGCAGGAACGGCTCCCCTATGAAGAAAATCTAGGTTCCCAAAAGATGCCTTGAAAATCTTCAGGTGAATGTCATCATGACGCCTGAGGGAGTCCTAGATTAGGGGGTGTCCGGATGGCCGGACTATACCTTCAGCCGGACTCCTGGACTATGAAGATACAAGATTGAAGACTTCGTCCCGTGTCCGGAAGGGACTTTCCTTGGCGTGGAAGGCAAGCTTGGCGATACGGATATGGAGATCTCCTACCATTGTAACCGACTTTGTGTAACCCTAACCCTCTCTGGTGTCTATATAAACCGGAGGGTTTTAGTCCGTAGGACAACATATAGAACAACAATCATACCATAGGCTAGCTTCTAGGGTTTAGGGTTTTACCCATATCATCAATATTAATCAAGCAGGACATAGGGTTTTACCTCCATCAAGAGGGCCTGAACCTGGGTAAAACTTCGTGTCCCTTGCCTCCTGTTACCATCCGGCCTAGACGCACAGTTCGGGACCCCCTACCCGAGATCCGCCGGTTTTGACACCGACATTGGTGCTTTCATTGAGAGTTCCTCTGTGTCGTCGCCGTTAGGCTTGATGGCTCCTACGATCATCAATAGCGATGCAGTCCAGGGTGAGACCTTCCTCCTCGGACAGATCTTCGTCTTCGGCGGCTTCGCACTGCAGGACAATTCACTTGGCCATCTGGAACAGATCGAAAGCTATGCCCCTGGCCGTCAGGTCAGATTTGGAAGTTTAAACTACACGGCTGACATCCGCGGGGACTTGATCTTCGACGGATTCGAGCCACTGCCGAGCGCGCCGCACTGTCACGACAAGCATGATCTAGCTCTACCGCCGAACAGTGCCCTGGAGGCCGCACCCGCATCGGCTTCGACCCTTAATTTGGAGCCAACTGCGCCGATTGAGGATGGGTGGTTGGACGCCGCCTCGGGGGCTGCAATCCCAACGGCGATCGAGCCGAACACCAGCCCCACACTCCGCAAGACTCGTGACTCCAAGGAGCCGGACTCCTCTCCGGACTCCGAACCCTCCGCGCCCCTGCCGATCGAATCCGATTGGGCGCCGATCATGGAGTTTACTGTCGCGGACATCTTTCAGCACTCGCCTTTCGGCGATATTTTGAAGACACTAAAGTCTCTCTCTTTATCAGGAGAGCCCTGGCCGGACTACGGTCAGCAAGGTTGGGATACGGACGATGAAGAAATTCAAAGCCCACCCACCACCCACTTTGTAGCCATTGTCGATGATTTAACCGACATGCTCGACTTTGACTCCGAAGACATCGACGATATGGACGCCGATGCAGGAGACGATGAAGAACCAGCGCCTATTGGGCCCTGGAAAGACACCTCGTCATATGACATATACATGGTGGACACCCCAAAAGAAGGAGATGGCGATGGAACAGCGGAGGGTGACCCCTCCAAGAAACAGCCTAAGCGCCGGCGTCAGCGGCGCCGCTCAAAATCCCGCCAAAGCAAATACGGTGATTCCAGCACGGGAGATAATAATACTCCGCAGAGTGCCGAAGAAAACCCCCTCCAGCAAGATTCGGCACAGGAGGATGGAGAAGCCAGCCCTCATGAGAGAGTGGCAGATAGAGAGGTCGAGGACGATAATTATATGCCTCCCTCCGAAGACGAGGCAAGCCTCGATGATGACGAATTTGTCATGCCAGAGGATCCCGTCGAGCAAGAGCATTTTCAACGCAGGCTTATGGCCACGGCAAGAAGCCTCAAGAAAAAACAGCAACAGCTTAGAGCTGATCAAGATTTACTAGTCGACAGATGGACTGAAGTCCTTGCGGCCGAAGAGCATAAACTCGAACGCCCCTCCAAGAGCTACCCAAAGCGCAGGTTGCTACCCCGATTAGAGGAGGAAGCACTTAAACCTACATCACCAGCACTTGATACGGCCGACCGGCCACCTCGTGGCCACGACAGAGAGGCCTCTCGGCCCTCCACACAAGCCGCACCCCGTACCAAGGCACGGGAAAATGTGCCTGACCTGCGAGATATGTTGGAGGACAAGGCAAGGCAAATAAGATCGATCTACGGATTGCGTGGGCGCCCCACTACTTGAGACGGTAACCGTCACGCCGGACACAAATTCGGTAGGGCCGAACACAGTAGAAAAAGCTCATTGGAGCTACATCGTGATATAGCCTAGTACAGAGGCGCCGCACACCCACTATGCTTCACAGACGAAGTAATGGATCATCAAATCCTCGAGGGTTTCAAACCCGTAAACATCGAATCATGTGATGGCACAACAGATCCTGCGGTATGGATCGAGGATTATCTCCTTCATATCCACATGGCCCATG
This sequence comes from Triticum dicoccoides, assembly GCF_002162155.2. Classification (NCBI taxonomy): domain Eukaryota; kingdom Viridiplantae; phylum Streptophyta; class Magnoliopsida; order Poales; family Poaceae; genus Triticum; species Triticum dicoccoides. The sequence goes on along the minus strand of NC_041386.1, from coordinate 134,752,509 downwards.
GCAATGATCTCCATGCCATCAAATACCTCCCACTCAATCTTAAAGGACCAGCTCGGCATTGGCTTAACAGCTTGCCAGCAGGATCAATCAGTTGTCGAGAGGACCTGGAAGCCGCATTCCTCGACAATTTCCAGGGCACATATGTGCGACCACCAGACGCCGATGACCTAAGCCACGTAATTCAGCAGCCAGAGGAATCGGCCAGGCAATTTTGGACACGGTTCCTAACAAAGAAAAATCAAATAGTCGACTGTCCGGACGCAGAGGCCCTAGCAGCCTTCAAGCACAATATCAGTGATGAGTGGCTTGCCCGACACCTTGGACAGGAAAAGCCAAAATCTATGGCAGCACTCATGACACTCATGATCCGCTTTTGCGCGGGAGAAGACAGCTGGCTTGCTCGTAGCAACAATATGACCAAGAACCCTGGTAATTCGGATACTAGGGACAGTAGTGGCAGGTCGCGTCGCAACAAGAAGAAGCGCCGCATTAACGGCGACAATGCTGAGGATACGGCAGTTAATGCCGGATTCAGAGGCTATAAATCCGGTCAGCGGAAAAAGCCATTCAAAAGAAATCCTAGGGGGCCGTCTAGTTTGGACCGAATACTCGACTGCTTGTGCAAGATACATGGCACCCCCGAAAAGCCGGCCAATCACACCAACAGGGATTGTTGGGTGTTCAAGTAGGCAGGCAAGTTAAATGCCGAAAATACCGACAAGGGGCTGCATAGCGATGACGACGAAGAGCCCTGGCCGCCGAACAACAATGGACAGAAGGGTTTTCCCCCACAAGTGCGGACGGTGAACATGATATACGCAACCCACATTCCCAAGAGGGAGCGGAAGCGCGCATTAAGGGACGTATACGCGGTAGAGCCAGTCGCCCCAAAGTTCAACCCATGGTCCTCCTGCCCGATCACCTTTGATCGAAGGGACCATCCCACTAGCACCCGACATGGCGGATTCGCCGCATTGGTTCTAGACCCAATTATTGACGGATCTCATCTCACTAGAGTCCTTATGGACGGCGGCAGCAGCCTGAACCTGCTTTACCAGGATACAGTGCGTAAAATGTGCATAGATCCCTCGAGGATTAAGCCCACCAAAACGACCTTTAAAGGCGTAATACCAGGTGTAGAGGCCAACTGTACAGGCTTAATCACACTTGAAGTGGTCTTCGGATCTCCGGATAGTTTCCGAAGCGAAGAGTTAATCTTCGACATAGTCCCATTCCGCAGTGGCTATCACGCACTGCTCGGGCGAACCGCATTCGCCAAGTTCAACGCGGAACCTCACTACGCATACCTTAAGCTCAAGATGCCAGGCCCTCGAGGAGTAATTATGGTCAATGGAAACACCAAATGCTCCCTCCGAACGGAGGAGCACACGGCGGCCCTTGCAGCGGAAGTACAAAGCAGCCTCTCCAGGTAGTTCTCCAGTCCGGTCATTAAACGTCCGAACACCGTCAAGCGCGCCCGGAGTAACCTACAACAAGACCGCCTGGCACGTTCTGAGCAGGCGTAGAAATGCGGCCCCAACCCCAGCCCTCGCAAAAATGCGACGCTAGTGCTTCGCGTACATAACTACGCTCTAGAAATACCATCGGTACAGGGGAGGGGCACCATCACGGCATGCCCGAAACACGGCTTAAACTGCACCAGGGGCTGCCAATTTTTAAATTTTCTCTTACTTTCAGAACTCCATTCTTCGGAAGGCTTGTTCGGCAGTTCAATTGCCGCACAAACGATGCAAGAACCAGGGAGGCAGACAAGCCATGCCGCATTACGGAACTCCCAAGTGGTCTCTATCACGAGCAGTATACCTGTTTCGCATACCATTCCGCAGCCTGCCCCTGGAACGGACATGATAAATAGTCCAACCTTTTGCTTATCGCATTATTTGTATCGTTCTGCTTTGATCGCAGCCCTTTTTAATAAACAATGCATAGCTTTTGTCTATTTTTGCATTACTCTTTTTTTTGCAAATATATGTTCCTTAATGACATGTTGCACCCGTACACTTTGGTACGGCCAAAATACGCCAGGGGCTTTAGTACCCCTCAATATGGTGTGAGAAGTCCGAACAGTTTAACAAGTGCGGCACGCCGAACTTATAGCATTATATGCATCGGCTCCGAATCATGTCTTGGGTCAATAGTTGGGTTTGCCCGGCTCCTATGTTTTGGTGCCTTACGTTCCGCTATGTCGGCTAAGGTAGCACTAGGAGAACTACTGTGATTGTGCCCCAGTTGAGCTGGGTCGAGCACCTCAGTAGAGAAAGCTAAAACTGACTGTCATGATGAAGCGAGAGCTGGTCGCTATTCGAGAGGTTTTTCGAGTCCCTAAAGACTTATGCCGCTTAGAGCGAGGAGTCGGCTCTGTCCGGCCAAGGCGTGGATAGCGCCCCAAACTCGGTCTTCCGAATACCGGGGGCTTCGCCGAAATTTAAAATTATAGAATTCTATGGCTAAGTGAGAGTGTTCACGCATTATAGTCCGATTGCCTTGTTCGTTGTGCTGAGCGCCTCCCTCGAAGGACCCAAACATGGGGAAAAGAGCACTCAGGTTTATCCCCGAACACCCCAGCACTAGCGGCATGGGGGCAGAAGCTGACGACTCGCCATCTCTCGGAATTGATAAATAGCCGCACAGAAGGTAATATTTTAAATTCCAACAGCATTGCTTAGCGCATATGAACAAGTTTTCAGTGCACAGGACAAAACAAGCGAGTTTTACTCAAAAATGACATCCCTGGAACATTCGTCTGCCATAAGGCAGGCACCCTTCAGAACATCCTTATAATAATTCTCGGGCTTGCGATGCTCTTTCCCCGGCGGTGGCCCGTCCTTCACAAGCTTCTCAGCATCCAGCTTGCCCCAGTGCACCTTAGCACGGGCAAGGGCCCTACGGGCACCTTCAATGCAGACGGAGCGCTTGATGACTTCGAGCCTTGGACAGGCCCCCACCAGCCGCCGCACCAGCCCGAAATAGCTCCCAGGCAGAGCCTCTCCAGGCCACAACCGAACTATGAGGCCCTTCATGGCCTGTTCGACCGCCTTGTGGAGCTCGACCAGTTGCTTCAGCTGGTCGCTCAGGGGCACGGGGTGTCCGGCCTTAGCATACTGAGACCAGAACACCTTCTCTGTCGAGCTGCCCTCCTCGGCTCGATAGAATGTGGCGGCATCAGACACGCTACGGGGAAGATCTGCGAGCGCTCCTGGAGAGCTTCGGATTCGGGTAAGTAACAAGTAACTCACGTTTATGTGTTTGCTCTGCATAAAGAATGCCTTACCCGCCGCTATCTTTTTCACCGCATCCAACTCCTGGAGGGTCTTCTAGGATTCGGCCTTGGCAGACTTGGCATTTTTAATAGCCACCGCGAGCTCGGACACTCGTGTCTTTGAGTCAAGCTCCAAACTCTCATGTTTTTTCATGAGAGCCTGGAGCTCTTGCCACACCTTGCCAACCTGGGCCTCATACTTCTCCCGCTCGGTGCGCTCCGTAGCTGCCCTCTTCTCGGCCTCGAGCAGCGCTTGCTTAAGGGTCGCCACCTCAGACGTGGCCCCTACAATAGCCACGATAATCCTGTCATTTTTTGCAATTGCACCTTTTTTTATATATATTTAAACAAGGTATTTCTTACCTTCCTTGTCCTCGAGCTGCTTCTTGGCATGCCCGAGCTCTTGCTCAGACTGCTCGAGGTTCTGCTTTAGCGTGTCCACTTCCGTAGTCAGTGCGGCGGACGCCAGCAGAGAAGCCTGCATACGCATATTGACTCCTTTTTGTTAGACTCCTGCGAATTTTATTTGATCCTCTATTCGGCTTTTCTTCCCGAACGCCAAACAGAGCATCAGGGGCTATTGTCTATGCGGTAATATTATTTACACATTCTTTACTTACCTCAAAGCCTGTTAAAAGGCTAGCACAAGCTTCAGTCAGTCCACTCTTGGCGGACTGAACCTTCTGGACCACCGCACTCATAATGGTGCAGTGCTCCTCGTCGATGGAGGCGCCTTTGAGCACCTCCAACAGATTGTCCAGTGCCTCCGGTTGGACGGGGGTCACCGGCACGGTGGGCTTGCTCCTCTTGGAAGGAGGTCGCCCGCCGGACTCTGGAACCTTTGAAGGTTCTGGAGCGGTGTCCGGCCTAGAGCTGGACTTGGAGCCCTGGGGGGTTTTATCCCCTTTACTCCTGGAGTCCGGGAGGACGCCTTGCGGCGCCTCCAGGACCACCTCCTCCTGGCTTGGAACCTGTTGGGACAACACTTCGGTGTCGTCCGTAGGGCGGGGGGAGGTAGCCGTCAGAAGCGAATTCACATCCGACGAGTCCAGTGAACCGCTCGACGACGCGTCGAGCCGGTCTTTGGGTGGGCTGCATAATCATATTCGACATAAGGGAAAGCTGTGCAATAAAGGAATACTATGAATTACTCTGGTATCCGGATACTTACGATTTCGCCAGGGGCTTGGCCCTGAGCGGCCACTCCTCTCCGCCGTCGTCGGCGTCGGTGGAGTAGTCTGGAGGAAGGGTTTTCCCCTTCTTGGACCCTTCGGCCTCCCCAGTGAGGGCGGCCTTCCTTTTCTTCTCTCCCCCTGCTGGAGGGGGAGAGGTCTCTTCTTCCTACTCCTCGTCTTCACGGGAGGAATGCGCCTTGGAGCCGTCGGATGATGAACCCGACACCTCCTGGCGCCGGGCACTTTTTCGAGTTCCCGTTGCCTTCTTCGTGGCCTTCTTCTCCTGCACCACATAGGGTGCCGGAACCAGCAGCTTCGCCAAGCGGGCATCGGCTGGGTCTTCGGGCAAAGGAGCCGGACAGTCGATCTGTCCGAACTTCGCCTGCCAATCCTGTCAAAGGTAAGGGAGCTTAGATCCCGCATAGAGTTAAACTATGAAAAACTAATACCCTATAAAAGGTACAAACAACTTACCGCGCTAGCGTGACGCTGCGCGTTGAATCCGTGATCCTTGGTAGCGGATGCGGGAGCCTTGGCGCCCTTGAAAAGCACCTTCCAGGCATCTTCGTACGTCGTGTCGAAGAGCCTGCTCAGAGTTCGGTGCTGCGCCGGGTTGAACTCCCACAGATTGAAGGCCCTTTGTTGACACGGGAGGATCCGGCGGGTGAGCACAACCTGGACTACGTTGACAAGCTTGAGCTGCTTGTTCACCAGGGTTTGGATGCATGTTTGCAGTCCAGTCACCTCTTCTTTGCTGCCCCACGACAGGCCCGTCTCTTTCCAGGACGTGAGCCGCGTTGGGGGTCCGGATCGGAACTCGGGGGCTGCGACCCACTCAGGGTCACGCGGCTCGGTGATGTAAAACTACCCCGATTGCCACCCCTTCAGGGTCTCCACAAAGGAGCCCTCGAGCCATAAGACGTTGGGCATCTTGCCCACCATGGCGTCTCCGCACTCCGCCTGGTTGCCGCGCACCACCTTCGGCTTCATATTGAAAGTCTTGAGCCATAGGCCGAAATGGGGGCGGATGCGGAGGAAAGCCTCGCACACGATGATAAACGCTGAGATGTTGAGGATGAAGTTCGGGGCCAGATCATGGAAATCCAGGCCGTAGTAGAACAGGAGTCCCCGGACGAATGGGTGGATAGGAAAGCCCAGTCCACGGAGGAAGTGGGGAAGGAACACTACCCTCTCATGGGGCCTTGGGGTGGGGAGAAGCTGCCCCTCTTCAGGAAGCCGGTACGCGATGTCGTTAGACAAGTATCCGTCCTTCCTCAGTTTTTTATGTGTCCCTCCGTGACGGAGGAGACCATCCACTTGCCTCCCACTCCTGACATGGCTGGAAAAGGTTGAGGTGGGGAGTGCGGACTTAGGCGCTGGAGCTCGAGTGCGCGAAAATGGATAGGCAAAGGAGGAAGAAGGCGTAGGTGAAAAGGTGGATCCTTATCCCCTTATATGGGTGGACGCAACTACGTGTCCCCACCAGCCTGGTAAAACTCGCTTATCTCCAAGCGCCGTAATCAATGGCGCGGTTGGGTTACCCACGCCCGTATTGATGAGAATCCCAGAATAAGGGGACACGATCTCTGCTTCGACGAGACGTGCCAAGGAAACCGCCTCGCATGACATGCTGAGGTGGGACAATAAAACGATTCGAATAAAGGCTTGGCCGTGGTGCGATGTCACACTACGGAATACGTCAGCAGATTAGATTTGTGTAAATATTATTCTCTCTATGGCAATATGTAGAAACTTATTTTGCAGAGCCGGACACTATCTCTGTGTTCAAAATCTTCTATGAAGTACTTGGAGGAGGAACCCGCCTTGCAATGCCGAAGACAATCTGCGCGCCGGACTCGTCGTCATTGAAGCCTGGTTCAGGGGCTACTGAGGGAGTTCTGTATTAGGGGGTGTCTGGATGGCCGGACTATACCTTCAGCCGGACTCCTGGACTATGAAGATACAAGATTGAAGACTTCGTCCCGTGTCCGGAAGGGACTTTCCTTGGCGTGGAAGGCAAGCTTGGCGATACGGATATGTAGATCTCCTACCATTGTAACCGACTTTGTGTAACCCTAACCCTCTCCGGTGTCTATATAAACCGGAGGGTTTTAGTCTGTAGGACAACATACAGAACAACAATCATACCATAGGCTAGCTTCTAGGGTTTAGCCTCTCCGATCTCGTGGTAGATCTACTCTTGTACTACCCATATCATCAATATTAATCAAGCAGGACGTAGGGTTTTACCTCCATCAAGAGGGCCCGAACCTGGGTAAAACTTCGTGTCCCTTGCCTCCTGTTACCATCCGGCCTAGACGCACAGTTCGGGACCCCCTACCCGAGAGCCGCGGTTTTGACACCGACAACGCCACCTGTGAAGAATAGGAACCCCAGATCAAATTCTTCATATGGACCAAATTCTTCATATGGATCAAAGTCCTCATATGAACATCATCGTGCTAACCTGTCTGTTTCGCAGGGAAGATCTAAGGATTATGGATATGTGCATTATTCTTCAAACCATTATGTCGATAAGTCCTCGAAGAATTTCTCTGCTTACTCTAACCCCTCTTATGTGAAACGAAATGGACTGGCTTCTATGCCATCCTTCTCGTATGGAGCTCGCAGAATGATGAACTCTTTGCCACCCCTTCAGATGTGGGTGGTGAAGAAAAAGAACTAATCTCTTCTGCAGGGTCAGGTCTCCAGACGCACATAATCGTCTGAAGAATTTGCTGGAGACCTTAGCATGCCTGAAAGGACGCAGGCTAATCATGAAGAAATGAACTTTCATTTCTCACGTCCTCATATTGCGTTATCAGTTCTTTTACTTGATGAAATTGATCTGATGAATTGATGTCATATTCTTCACTGATGAAGTATATGAGTTTGTAAGCTGCACTAATTCATCTGTAGGATGATCAACCCAAAGCCACTGAGTGGGTCCTCGATAGTGGATGTACAAACCACATGACTGGTGACAAGAATCTATTGATGGATGCTCCATTATCACCGTCGCATCTGAAGCATATCATCTTTGCTAACAAAGGCAAAAGTCAGGTATTGGGTCTAGGTAAGGTTGCAATTACAAAGGATCGACACATGGATAAAGTCATGCTTGTTGAGTCCTTAGGATACAACCTTATGTCTGTCTCAATGCTTTGTGATCTTGATATGGTTGTTGTCTTTGGCAAGTACCGTTGTGTTGTGGTTATGGAAGCTGACAATTCCAAAGTCTTCTAAGGCTTTAGGAGAGGAGACCTGTATATTGTTGATTTCTCTACAGGACCACAACCAGTCGTGTGCTTACTTGCAAAAGCTTCAGAAGGCTGGCTCTGAAGTCGACGACTTGGTCATGCAGGCATGAAGAATTTGCACACGCTTGCGAAGAAGAAGCATGTCATTGGCATCGAGAATGTCAAATTCCTCAAGGATCACCTATGCGGAGCCTGTGAAGCTGGGAAGATGACCAAGGCCAAGCATCCAGCGAAGACTATCATGACCACCACTCGCCCATTTGAATTGCTTCACATGGATCTCTTCGGTCCTAATCATTATTCTGCTATCTCAAATGAAGCATCTCAATATGGCTTTGTTATTGTTGATGATTATTCTCGTTACACATGGGTACACCTTGTTACTTACAAACATGAAGTGCAGGAAGTCTTCAAACAATTTTCCTCGAGGGCTTCAACCAACTTTGGTGTGAAGATCAAGCACATCAGAAGTGACAATGGCACTGAGTTCAAGAATTCTGGTCTCGATGACTATCTTGATGAACTTGGTATTACTCATGAGTTATCTGCTTCTTACACTCCTCAGCAAAACGGCGTCATGGAGCGCAAGAACAGGACTCTTGCTGGGATGGCTCGCACTATGCTTGATGAATACAAAACGCCTCGTCGTTTCTGGACAGAGGCAATTGATACTGCATGCCACATCATCAACAGAGTATATCTTCACAAATTCTTCAAAAAGACTGTCTATGAACTCCTCACTGATAAGAAACCCAATGTAAGTTATTTCAAAGTCTTCGGTGCTAAATGTTGGATTAGAGATCCTCATCACAACTCAAAATTTGCACCGAAAGCACATGAAGGTTTTATGCTTGGTTACGGAAAGGACTCGCACACCTACAGAGTCTTCAACAACGTTCTTCACAAAGTTGTTGAAACTGTAGACGTGCGGTTCGATGAAACTAATGGCTCGCAAAGAGAGAACCTACCTATTGTGATAGATGAACCAGCACCTGAGGAAACTATCAAGTTCAAGGCTACTGAGGATGTCATTCCTACTGAAGAATCTACTGAAGAATTCATTCCAGAACATGAAGAACATCGAGCTAATGCACCTAAAGAAAATGGTGCTGAAGAAAACGCTGATCAAACTCTTCAACGACAACCAGCTCATCCTCGCATTGCAAAAGAAGTGCAAGTTGAAAAGATCATCAATGACATCAAAGCGCCAGGTCCTCTCACACGCTCAAAAGCTTCACATTTGTCTAACTTTTGTGGGCAGTATGCTTTTGTCTCTATTACAGAGCCCACTAAGGTAGATGAAGCATTTCTGGAGCCTGAGTGAATTCAGGCCATGCAAGAAGAATTACATCAGTTCGAGCTCAACAATGTCTGGGAACTGGTCAAACGTCCAGATCCTCGCAAGCACAATATCATCGGCACAAAGTGGATCTACCACAACAAGCAAGATGAAAATGACCTTGTTGTGAGGAATAAGGCACGGCTTGTAGCTCAAGGCTACACATAGGTTGAAGGAATTGATTTCGACGAAACTTTTGCACATGTTGCTAGACTTGAGGCTATTCGCATATTACTTGCTCAAGCAGGCCCCACGGGCTTGGTATGATACTTTGAAGGAACTCTTCATGAAGAAAGGCTTCAAACCCGGTTCACTCGACCCTACTCTTTTCACAAAATCTTATGATGGTGAATTGTTTGTGTGCCAAGTATATGTTGATGACATTATCTTTGGCTGTACTGACCAATGTTATAGTGATGAATTTGCCTATATGATGAGTGAAGAATATCAAATGTCTAGTATGGGAGAGTTGAAATTCTTCTTAGGCCTTCAAATTCGTCAACAACACAATGACATATTCATATCTCAGGAGAAATACCTCAAGGATGTACTGAGGAAATTCGGCATGCAAGATTGCAAAGGCGTCAAAATTCCTATGCCCACAAATGGCCATCTGTGCACTGATGAAAATGGTATTGACTTCGATCATAAGGTATACCGCTCCATGATAGGTTCCTTATTATACTTATGTGCATCTAGGCCAGATATAATGCTTAGTGTTTGCATGTGTGCCCGATTTCAAGCTGCACCGAAGGAATCACACCATAAGGCTGTGAAGCATATTCTTCGATATCTAGCTCACACACCAACACTTGGATTATGGTACCCCAAGGGCTCGGTTTTTGACCTTGTTGGATATTCTAACTCTGACTATGCTGGTGATCGTGTGGATCGCAAGTCAACATCTGGAACATGTCATTTCCTCAGACGATCTTTGGTCTGTTGGTCCTCGAAGAAACAGAACTGCATATCACTATCTACTGCTGAAGCTGAGTACATTGCCGCTGGTTCTTGCTGTGCCCAATTGCTATGGATGAAGCAAAATCTCAAGGACTACGGCGTCAACATTAAGAATGTGCCTCTCTTATGTGACAATGAGAGTGCCATCAAGATTGCTCACAACCCAGTTCAGCACTCGAAGACAAAGCACATTCAGATTCGTCATCATTTTCTTCATGATCATGTGTTGAAGGGCGACATTTCTATTGAGCATGTGAAGACTGAAGAACAGCTAGCCGATATCTTCACAAAGCCCTTGGATGAGAAGAGATTTAGCAAGTTACGGTGTGAGCTAAATATCCTAGAATCTTCGAATGTTCTTTGAAAAGGACACTCATCCTAACACTTATGCAAAATTGATGACTTAGATGTGCAACACATGAAGAAACATTTTACTTCAATCAATGAAGAATAACACTCTTAGTGTGAAGAAATTAATGAAGAATTTGATTCTCAGAACCCTACGATAATTGTACGCGGTGTCTGAAATCATCATTCTTATACAGTGGGTCACGCCACCACCAAAAGTTGAAATTCCTCAAATTATTCATTTTCTTCAACTTTGCATAGTCTTCACTGGTTCCGTTGTTTTTCTTCATTGGCTATATATATATATGAGTTTATGTCCTCTACAGCATTCACTTATTGCTATTTCTTCAAGTTGGTTTTCTGCTAAGTGAATGTGATCGGACCCTTCCCCTCTATGCTATACTCAACCCAATCTGTTCACAAATTCTTCATGTGTGTTCTATTTGAAACTCGTTCAAAATCTTCACTGTGTCCTTGTCAGCTAAAGAAATTGAGAGTGGAACTTTAAAACTAATCTTATCCAAATTTTTGGTTTTGCCGCTCAAATCGTTCCGCATCCCATGATAAATTCTTAATTCACCCACGATCTTACACGATCTCCACTACACAGTATGTGGGTGACACATGTCGTGCGAAGGAGAAAGGTCAGGGGCACGTTCATCCCAAATCTTCGGGCAAACAGTTTTTCACTGCTACTATAAATACCCCCTCATCCCTTCCTCACTTCCTTTACTCCACTCGATCTCTCTCTCCCACTCGAGCTTCCCAAACCCTAGCGCCGCCGCTACTCCATCATCGCCGGTGAGGAAGAGCTTCACTGCCTCAACCTCGTCGTCGTCGTACTCGCACCGACCGTGGAAATCTTCACCTCCACCGCCGCCGTAGATGTCTTCCTCCGCCAAGTTAGGGCATGAAGATCTACACCGATGAACTCCACTATTTCACCTCACTGTTCATTGTGTTCTTCATTCAGGGTAATTAAAAGTTACTTTTACTGCCCTCCTTGATTCAAAGTTTCTCTATAAAATCTTCAAAGGTGTTTTATTCTTCAATCTTCACACACTAAACACCTCACATGTCATCTGTTCTTGATTCATTTCTCTAAGCATCATTTTTCTTCAAGATTCCTCAATTGTGTGGATCCTTGATCTATACAACTCTGGAACCTAAGACAAAAAACGCTTAGTGAAAATCTTCAAGACTCATCTGGTCAAATTCCTCAAACTTGTTCTTTTTGAAAAACCTTCTGAGAACGCATATGACCTCTCCAAATTCCTCGCAACTATACTCTATTCACAGGTACACATGTCAGCTGCTAAATCACTAGGTTCTCATCAACTTAACTCATTTGTAGCGTTCCTCGAAGAAAAGTTGCATACTTCTTCAGAGAATTCGATTGTTCAAATTCCTCAACTGAAGAAAATGGCTGATGGTAAAAGGCCATAGAAGGGCGGAAAGAGGCCTGAGGTAAATACAGCGTTTGAGATCCCTGATGACATATATGCTGGGTACTGTACACCTACTGACGAAACCAAGAATGAGCGCGAAGTGCGCAAACAGAGGATAGAGAGGAGATGGGCAAGAGAATGGAGGGAGTACAGATATGTCACTCCTAAGTACATGAAGAAATTCGCACTTAATCCTCCATGCCCAAGAGCTCCATTGGCACCTGGCCAAGTAGCAGATCCCACCAGCCTCAAGCGCGGTGAGGACTATCCTGATGAATGGGCCAAGCGCCAAGGCAAGTTGGCCAAGGAAGCGAGAGAAGCAGTGAGGAAATTCAATAAAGACTCTGTTGTGGCTGCTGCTGCCTCTGCTGAGGCCTCTGTCAAGCCAAGGAAATCCATGTCTAAGAAGCCTGCTCGTAAGCCAAGTGCTTCACCAACAGTGCCCTCACGGCCAAGTTCCTCAGTTGTGCCCTCACGGCCAGACTCTTCAAGGTCCTCACGACCAATCCCTCATGTTGCTCCTTCAAAATCCTCAGCACCTCCTCCAAAGTCCTCACCTATTCCGACAAAGTCCTCAGCACCTGCGTATCTGGCCTCGTGCCAAAGGACTACAGGCATCTCCATTGCCTCTGGTATCTCAACAAGCTCCTCAGCTGCACCAAATTCTTCATCTGGCCCCACTCTGATGAAGACCAAGGCAACTGCTGGATGAGGTCCTCGGCCAAGTCCTCAAAAGAAGCAAGTCGCTTTCCAAGTGCCATCTGAAGAAGATGAAGCTGATGATGATGAACTTGCAGAAATCATCAGAGACACACAAGTTAGGGCCGCTAGAGCCAAAGGCACACCTGTGCCACTGCTTTTGGATCCCAAGCTGATCCTCGACTACATTGATCTCTGGCACAAGGACCCAAAAACTCCTATGCCTGACTTCAAGCTGACGCCTGGTCAAAATCACATGCTGACTCATTTCATCCAAGAGGATAAATGGAAATATGATCAGGCCAGACAGATTAAGAAGGCCCAGTACAGAAAGGAGAAGTACCTGAAGAACAACGTTGTCACTATGACCACTCATGAACTTGTAAAAATCCAATCTGAAATCAAAACCATCAGCGATGACTTCCAAGCCCACTATGCTGATTGACAAGGAGCCAAAGTTAGATTTGTAAAGATAACTGAACAGTTCACTTCAAATGTTGCTGCCCCAACGCAACAGGAAATTCCTCAGGCTGAAGCATCTGCTCAGCCGACTGAAGAACATGCTAGCACCGCTGATGAGAATCAGGCTGCTGAAGAAAATGTGAGTTCCAGGGCTGATGACTGCATTCCAGCCACTGAAGAAATTGCCAGGGCCCCCACTAGTGGTGTGCCTGAAGAAACTGAAGAACTTAGGGCAATTGCATCAGTTGTGCCTGAAGAAAATCAACCAGATTCCTCAGCTGCTCCTGCACCAACTTCAACTCGTCCTTCCATCTGCATCAGATGTGAAGAAGACCAAGGCTGCAGAGCGTGCTGCAGTGAAGAAAAGGAAAGCATCAGCTGCTTCAGATTCTTCAGCTCCGAAGAAAATGAAGCCTGTGACAAGCTCATTTGCACATCCGATTGATGTTGTTCCCATCTCAACCAGGCCATCAAAGGACCTTGTTCCTTTTGATGAAGAATATGTTATCCCCAGCGGATCTGATAAAGAAACTCCTTCTGCTGCTTCGTCTGAACCGTTGGATGAAGAAATTGAAGTGGATGCGATCCCTTCAACACCTATCATCTCCTCGCCTATGCCTCAGTTCACAGCTGAAGAGGCTGGCGTTGAAGAAATGGAAGATGAAGATGTGGACATTGGCTGCTCCACACCCGTAATCAGTGATGAATTCTGGGAAAGTCAGCATCCAAACTCTCCAATATTCACCCCTCTACAGCAAATTCCTCAGTCCCCCACACAAACTGTTCACATGGGCTCTGAAGAAACTCATCCCACTGCATCTGTCCATGAGGAAATTCCAGCCACTAGCGCTGAAGAAACTGCTGCTGCTGAACAACCAACTACACAGACTGCCACTGAGGAAGAACCAGAAATTCCTCAGCTTGAAGAACCTGTGATTGAGATTCCTGAGGTCGTGATGCAACTCACTGACACTCCTCTGCCAAAGCCAAAGGATCCATTCTCACGCAAGCAAAAGTTTAAGGCCGATGATTTCTTCGGCGAGCACGTATTCTTCGAAGATTATAACCCATATGACTCTACTCGCATTGGGAAGAGGCGTTTCTGGACTGCTAGTCAAGCCAATTTCTATTCCTCAGTATTGTTCAACAAGGAGAAGATTTTCTACCATGAGCATATTCCTCACATGGATATGGAATCTCTGCCGTGCTTTGCACCAGTCCTTAGTGTTCTTCACGACGCTGGACTGCTCAATTTTTGCTCTGACATCTGCGATTGGAATGAAGAACTGATTCTTCAATTCTATGCAACGCTGCACATCACCGGAAATGCTGAAGATGTGAATTCATGGGTGCTGGACTGGATGTCTGAAAACACTCACTACACTGCATCAGCCTTTGAATTGCTTCGTGCTCTACCACTCAGTCCTCCCCTTGAAGAAGCTCGCTACATCTACAGTGAACCTGAGCTCACACATCATTACATGCAAGTGCTGATGAAGCCTTTGAAACCAGGTCAGGCACCACGAACAAAATTCCTCGTGAAGGGATTGCTGTACGTGCCCAGAACTATCTATCATATTCTTACGAGGACAATCAGTCCTATCAAAGGCCACGACTCATCTGATGAGGAAATTGTTGGCATCATGAAGAATCTGGTATTCAACATCGTTCATGACATTCCTGTCAACTATCATGATTTCTTCATGCGGACTATGGCCAATGTTGCACTGTCTCCGTTTGAGCTGAAGCCTTATGCACCTTGGATCATGAGATTCCTCAGGATAAGGTCTTCACTCAACTACAAATCTGATTTCCAGAATCATCTCAGCTACTTGCCCCCAATTGAAGTCCTCAAGCAGACATATTCCTCAGTTGATGGAAAGGGCAAGGCACCAGCTGTAATTGATGAAGGCATTCGTCCATTTGATGGTCAGTTTCGCAAAGCTGCCTCTTATTCCACCAATGATGACTCTGCCACAGATGACTCTGCCAATGCTCCCAAGTCCACTCCTCAAGCCACTCCTCCGCGCGTGATGACAGACCGTGTACTTCTGCTTAGTCTTCACCAGAAGGTGGATCGAAATCACAAATGGGTTAAGCGTCAGTTTGGTTCACTTCTTCACAACATGACTGCCACACACAATGCAGTGAAGAAACACCACTACTACCTCCATCAAGTCTTCGGTCGCACCTGGGCAATCCTGTCTCATCTGTATGGTGAAGAAGATATGAAGTACATGGGTCTTAATGAAGATTTTGACTGGTCTGCACCTCCACCGAAGAAATTCAAGAAGGTCAAGGTTCCTTCTCTGGTGGCCAACTCATATTCTTCATCGCGCGACACTGATGAACATGAAGATTTAGACGACACTGCGGCAGGCCCTACATCAACCAACGACCCCAACAACACTGGCGCTCCTTCATCAACCTGATTATCTTTAGGGGCGTTAGTCCTCAGTTTCGATCCTTTTGGTCATTTGATGACAAAGGGGGAGAAATTTGAGTTAGTCTTCAAGCGGGTCTATTTTATCGCCCATATACAATGTTTTTTTTGCTAAGTTACAACTCTCGTTCTTCTGAAACTTTATTGGATCGAGTTGTAATCTTAAACCCGATGGTGCTCTGATACTTTTGATGCACTATGCTCTGATACTCTTTTCTGCATGCTTATTCCTCGTTAATATTATTGCACGCATGCTGAATTTCATCAGGCACCATATTTCATCATGCATTTCAAATTCTTCATATTATATGTTAAATGCGTGTTTGAATTACAAGATATAGGGGGAGATCTCCATGGTTCAACTCTTCAAGTGTGCATTGCTTCAAAAGCAAATTCCTCACTATGCACATCTTCAGGGGGAGTTCTTTTATATTTTGCAATCAAATTCCTCACTATGCACATCTTCATATGTTTATCCCCATTGAAAACTTAACCTATATTGTCATCAATCACCAAAAAGGGGGAGATTGTAAGTGCATCTAGTGCCCTTTAGTGATTTTGGTGTATTGAAGACTTATAGGTTAAGGGACTAATGCGTGTGTGAGTGTACACAGGTCTATAAGTCTATGAGGAGTTTGATATTTACAGGAAAAGTCGACCCCTAAAAATGAATATCTTCGACTGAAGATTTTGGTATTTTTGAAGACTTTCATGAAGACTTTGAAAGTGAAGAAATTGGTGTGTCCGTGAAGGCTTGATATTCATGCGAGGAATATGAAGCTTGAAGACTTTCGTTTTCATAGTTTTGTTTTTCTCTTTCTTGAGTCATAGGAAACACCGTACTGTTAAAGGGGGTCAAGGAAATACTAAGGAAAAATTTCCATGTGATGCTCAACTCAAAATCCTACACCTACCAATCCCTTCGAGTGAAGCCATTGGAAATCTCATACAGTTTAGTCAATTTCTTCAGTGACAGAGACGAAGTTCTTCTGGTCTTTGAGGAATTTGTCCTGACTGAGGAGTTAGGAATTCACCAGTGCGGATTGCCTACACAGTGAGGAACATGATAGCCCTGAGGATTTTTCTAGTCAAAATTCCGACCGTTGTTGTGCTATGCGCCAGCTGTTCCAAAATATCTAGCCACCTAACGGTCATATCATTGAAGGGCATTTATGTATTATCATGGTGGGCTGCTCCCTAGGCTATAAATAGCCGCCCCCTACAACCACTAGCTGGTTGGCTGCTCCGAGAGAAACTGAAACTTGTCATTTGAGAGCAACCCATCCTCCGAGGACTTTGAGCGAAAATCATCAAGTGAGGAAAAACCAAAAACCCAAAACCCAAACACCTACAAACCCCAAGTGATTGAGCATCACTGAAGAGATTGATCCTGAGTGGATCCGGCGCTTGTTACCTTTGAAGACTGTGCTTCTTACAGACGGTTAGGCGTCATGGTCTAGAGCATCCAAGAGGAATTGTGGATCGCCGAGTGACCAAGTTTGTGAAGGGTTGGAAGTCGCCTGAAGACTTACCATGAGTGATTGGATGAGGTCGGTGTGACCTTAGTTCAAGGAGAATACGGTGAGGACTGGGTGTCTTGGACTAAGTGTCCTTCACTGGGTGTCCGGGACTGTGTGTCCTCGAGTTTAAATACTCAGCCGCTCCAACCAGACGTACAACTGAGACAGCAGTTGGAACTGGTCTACCAAATCATTGTCTTCACCGAGCTTACTGGTTCTATTTCCTCAACTCTTTCATTTCCTCATAACTGTGTTGTATGTTTGTTCACATCTGTGTTAGAAGACCTTGACTGAAGACTTTCTCAATTTCCTCAGTTCAATTTCTTCAGTCTGTTTGTCTTCATCCTGTGTTATCCTGTGATTACGCTTCCTGTACTCTGTGCTTGTCTTCATTTCATCATGATGACTATGCTTGTATTCTGTTATGTTTATCTTTGAGTACTTATTCCGCTGCTAGTAGTTCTTCGCTAAGGAATTTCCTCATCGGAAAATTCCTCAGTGAATAATTTCATAAAAATTGCCTATTCACCCCCCCTCTAGTCGATATAACGCACTTTCAATTAGGATCAGAAAAAACACTCTTACTAGCAAATAATTGCATAAGTTCATACATCTTTCCACTCAAAACATTAATTTCTTCTATCGCATGCACCTTTTTATTAGTAGATCTTTCAGTATGCCATTGAGAATAATTAACCATAATATAATCTAGGAGTTTAGTAGCTTCTCCTAAAGTGATTTCCATAAAAGTGCCTCCCGCGGCCGAATCTAAAAGATTTCTAGAAGCAAAATTCAATCCGGCATAAAATTTTTGTATAATCATCCACAAATTTAAACCATGAGTAGGGCAATTATGTATCATTAGTTTCATTCTCTCCCAAGCTTGTGTAACATGTTCATGATCAAGTTGCTTAAAATTCATAATATCGTTTCTAAGAGAGATGATCTTAGCGGGAGGAAAATACTTAAGAGATAAAAGCATCTTTGCACTTGTTCCATGAATCAATACTATTTTTAGGCAAAGACGAAAACCAAGCTTTAGCACGATCTCTAAGCGAAAAAGGAAATAGCTTCAATTTAACAATATCATTATCCACGTCTTTCTTCTTTTGCATATAACACAAATCAACGAAGCTATTTAGATGGGTAGCGGCATCTTCACTCGGAAGGCCGGAAAACGGATATTTCATGACAAGATTTAGCAAAGCAGTATTAATTTCACAAGATTCAGCATCGGTAAGAGGAGCAATCGAAGTGCTAATAAAATCATTGTTGTTTGTATTGGTGAAGTCACACAATTTAGTGTTATCTTGAGCCATCATGACAAATAAGCAAACTAACACACAAGCAAACAAAAAGCAAGCGGGCAAAAAGAGGCAAATAGAGAAAGAGAGGGTGAATAAAACGGCAAGGGTGAAGTGGGGAGAGGAAAACGAGAGGCAAATGGCAAATAATGTAATGCGGGAGATAAGGGTAGGTGATGGGTACTTGGTATATTGACTTTTGCGTAGACCTCCCCGGCAACGACGCCAGAAATCCTTCTTGCTACCTCTTGAGCACTGCGTTGGTTTTCCTCGAAGAGGAAGGGATGATGCAGCAAAGTAAGGTAAGTATTTCCCTTGGTTTTTGAGAACCAAGATGAATCTAGTAGGAGGTTACGCGCGAGTCCCTCGTACCTGCACAAAACAAATAAATCCTCGCAACCAACGCGAATAGGGGTTGTCAATCCCTACATGGCCACTTACAAGAGTGAGATCTGATAGATATGATAAGATAATATTTTTGGTATTTTTGTGATAAAGATGCAAAGTAAAATAAAAAGCAAAGTAAGAAAGCAAAGGAAATAACTAAGTAGTAGGAGATTAATATGATAAAGATAGACCTGGGGGCCATAGGTTTCACTAGTGGCTTCTCTCGAGAGCATAAGTATTCTACGGTGGGTGAACAAATTACTATTGAGCAATTGACAGAATTGAGCATAGTTATGAGAATATCTAGGTATGATCATGTATATAGGCATCACGTCCGAGACAAGTAGACCGACTCCTGCCTGCATCTACTACTATTACACCAGTCATCGACCGCTATCCAACATGCATCTAGAGTATTAAGTTCATGAAAACAGAGTAACGCCTTAAGCAAGATGACATGATGTAGAGGGATAAACTCATGCAATATGATGAAAACCCCATCTTGTTATCCTCGATGGCAACAATACAATACGTGCCTTGCTGCCCCTACTGTCACTCGGAAAGGACACCGCAAGATTTAACCCAAAGCTAAGCACTTCTCCCATTGCAAGAAAGATCAATCTAGTAGGCCAAACCAAACTGATAATTCAAAGAGACTTGCAAAGATAACCGATGATACATAAAAGAATTCAGAGAAGATTCAAATATTGTTCATAGATAGACTTGATCATAAACCCACAATTCATCGGTCTCAACAAACACACCGCAAAAAGAAGATTACATCAAATAGATCTCCACAAGAGAGGGGGAGAACAATGTATTGAGATAAAAAAGAGAGAAGAAGCCATCTAGCTACTAGCTATGGACCCGTAGGTCTGAGGTGAACTACTCACACTTCATCGGAGGGGCTATGGTGTTGATGTAGAAGCCCTCCGTGATCGATGCCCCCTCCGGTGGAACTCCGGAACAGGCCCCAAGATGGGATCTCATGGATACAGAAAGTTATGGCGGTGGAATTAGGGTTTTGGCTCCGTCTCTGATCGTTTGGGGGTACGTAGGTATATATAGGAGGAAGGAGTACGTCGGTGGAGCAACAGGGGGCCCACGAGGGTGGAGGGCGCGCCTTGGGGGTAGGCGCGCCCCCTACCTCGTGGCCTCCTCTTTCGTGTCTTGACATAGGTTCCAAGTCTCCTAGGTCTTGTTCGTTGAGAAAATCACATTCCGAAGGTTTCATTCCGTTTGGACTCCGTTTGATATTCCTTTTCTTCGAAACCCTAAAACAGGCAAAAAACAGCAATTCTGGGCTGGGCCTCCAGTTAATAGGTTAGTCCCAAAAATAATATAAAAGTGGATAATAAAGCCCAATAATGTCCAAAACAGTAGATAATATAGCATGGAGCAATCAAAAATTATAAATACGTTGGAGACGTATCATGTACCAGTAGCTATGTGTTTGATCTCTCTCCCTCTCGTGTTCTTGAGGTGGTACGATCTTGATGTATCGCGAGCTTTGCTATTATAGTTGGATCTTATGATGTTTTCTCCCCCCTCTACTCTCTTGTAATGGATTGAGTTTTCCCTTTGAAGTTATCTTATCGGATTGAGTCTTTAAGGATTTGAGAACACTTGATGTATGTCTTGCGTGGGATAACAGTGGTGACAATGGGTTATTCTATTGATTCACTTGATGTATGTTTTGGTGATCAACTTGCGAGTTCCGCCCATGAACCTATGCATAGGGGTTGGCACACGTTTTCGTCTTGACTCTCCGGTAGAGACTTTGGGGGGCACTCTTTGAGGTTCTATGTGTTGGTTGAATAGATGGATCTGAGATTGTGTGATGCATATCGTATAATCATACCCACGGATACTTGAGGTGACATTGGAGTATCTAGGTGACATTAGGGTTTTGGTTGATTTGTGTCTTAAGGTGTTATTCTAGTACGAACTGTAGGGCTGTTTGTGACACTTATAGGAATAGCCCAACGGATTTATTGGAAAGAATAACTTTGAGGTGGTTTCGTACCCTACCATAATCTCTTCGTTCGTTCTCCGCTATTAGTGACTTTGGAGTGACTCTTTGTTGCATGTTGAGGGATAGTTATGTGATCCAATTATGTTATTATTGTTGAGAGAACTTGCACTAGTGAAAGTATGAACCCTAGCCTTGTTTCAACGCATTGCAATACTGTTTGTGCTCACTTTTATCATTAGTTACCTTGCTGTTTTTATATTTTCAGATTACAAAAACTATTATCTACTATCCATATACCACGTGTATCACCATCTCTTCGTCAAACTAGTGCACCTATACAATTTACCATTGTATTGGGTGTGTTGGGGACACAAGAGACTCTTTGTTATTTGGTTGCAGGGTTGCTTGAGAGAGACCATCTTCATCCTACGCCTCCTACGGATTGATAAACCTTAGGTCATCCACTTGAGGGAAATTTGCTATTGTCCTACAAACCTCTGCACTTGGAGGCCCAACAACGTCTACAAGAAGAAGATTGTGTAGTAGACATCAAGCTCTTTTATGGCGTCGTTGCCGGGGAGGTTAGCGCTCTAAGGTATATCTTTAGATCTTGCAATCGAATCTTTTTGTTTCTTGTTTTATCACTAGTTTAGTTTATAAAAGAAAATTACAAAAAAATGGAATTAAGTTTGCCTCATACTCTTCATCTTTTTAATATCTTTCGTGAGTATGATGGAAAGGAAAATTGTGCCAAAGTGATAGAAGAAGAAGTCTACAAAATGTTTGGCACTAAATCTTTGAATGATGAGCATGATTGCAATGTTGTTGGTATGAATTCCTTGAATATCCATGATGCTAATGATATGCAAAGCCACAAGCTTGGGGAAGCTATGTTCGATGAAGATGATATTTTTTGTCCCCCAAGTTTTGATGAGCAAATTTATTATGATGAAAGCATGCCTCCTATTTATGATGATTATATTGATGAAAGTGGATTTGGAGAGGTCATGACTTTATTTAGAGATGAATCCACTATTTCGGAAGAGGTTCCAATTGATTATGAGAACAAAGTTGCTATCTATGATGATTATTGTGATGGCTTATATGCTATAAAGAATAATGATATCCATGAAACTTTTCATCATGATTTTAGTTTTCAATTGGATTATGCCTCACATGATAATTATTTTGTTGAGTTTGCTCCCACTACTATTCAAGAGAAGAAATTTTCTTATGTGGAGAGTAATAAAATTTCTATGCTTGTAGATCGTGAAAAGAATGCTTTAGGTGATGGTTATATTGTTGAATTAATTCATGATGCTACTGAAAATTATTATGAAGGAGGAATATATGCTTGTAGGAATTGCAATAATACCAAGTTTCCTCTCTATGTGCTTAAAGTTTAGAAGTTATGCTTGTTTTACCTTCCTATGCAAGTTGAATCTTGTTTCCATAAGTTGTTTGCTCACAAGATCCCTATGCATAGGAAGTGGGTTAGACTTAAATGTGCTAGTCATATTCTTCATGATGCTCTCTTTATGTCTCAATTCTTATCTTTTATGTGAGCATCATTGAAATCATCATGCCTAGCTAGGGGCGTTAAACGATAGCGCTTGTTAGGAGGCAACCCAATTTTATTTTTATTCCTTGCTTTTTTCTCCTGTTTAGTAATAAATAATTTATCTAGCCTCTATTTTGGTTGTGTTTTTTATGTTTCAATTAGTGTTTGTGCCAAGTAGAACCGTTGGGAAGACTTGGGGAAAGTCTTGTTGATCTTGCTGTAAAAAACAGAAACTTTAGCGCTCACGAGAATTGCCGCCATTTTTATTTTGATAGTGATATTTAGTTAATTATTTTTTAATATGATTAATATATAAATTCCTCAGGTCCAGAAATTTATTTGATAATTTTATGATTTCTAGAAGTATATGTTTGATCCAGATTACTACAGACTGTTCTGTTACTACAGACTGTTCTGTTTTTGACAGATTTTGTTTTCGATGTGTTGTTTGCTTATTTTGATGAATCTATGAGTAGTATCGGAGGGTATGAACCATAGATAAGTTGGAATACAGTAGATATTACACCAATATGAATTTAGAATGAGTTCACAACAGTACCTAAGTGGTGATTTGTTTTCTTATACTAACGGAGCTTATGAGTTTTCTGTTAAGTTTTGTGTTGTGAAGTTTTCAAGTTTTGGGTAAAGATTCGATGGACTATGGAATAAGGAGTGACAAGAGCCTAAGCTTGGGGATGCCCAAGGCACCCCAAGGTAATATTCAAGGACAACCAAGATCCTAAGCTTGGGGATGCCCCGGAAGGCATCCCCTCTTTCGTCTTCGTTCACCGGTAACTTTACTTGGAGCTATATTTTTATTCACCACATGATATGTGTTTTGCTTGGAGCGTCAATTTATTTTATTTTGTTTTGCTTTCTATTTGAATAAAGTATCAAGATCTTAAATTCTTAAATGTTAGAGAGTCTTCATATAGTTGCATAATCATTCGACTACTCATTGATCTTCACTTATATCTTTCGGAGTAGTTTGTCATTTGCTCTAGTGCTTCACTTATATCCTTTTAGAGCACGGTGGTGGTTTTATTTTATAGAAATATATGAACTCTAATGCTTCACTTGTATTATTTTGAGAGTCCTAAACAGCATGGTAATTTTCTTTGGTTATGAATTAGTCCTAATATGATGCGCATCCAAGAGGGATATAATAAAAACTTTCATATAAGTGCATTGAATACTGAGAGAAGTTTGATACTTGATGATTGTTTTGAGATATGGAGATAGTGATATAAAAGTTGTGCTAGTTGGGTAGTTGTGAATTTTAGGAATACTTGTGTTGAAGTTTGCAAGTCCCGTAGCATGCACGTATGGGAAACGTTGTGTAACAAATTTAAATCATGAGGTGTTATTTGATTGTCTTCCTTATGAGTGGCGGTCGGGGATGAGCGATGGTCTTTTCCTACCAATCTATCCCCCTAGGAGCATGCGCGTAATGCTTGGTTTTTGATGACTTGTAGATTTTTTCAATAAGTATGTGAGTTCTTTATGACTAATGTTGAGTCCATGGATTATACGCACTCTTACCCTTCCATCATTGTTAGCCTCTTCGGTACCGTGCATTGCCCTTTCTCACATTGAGAGTTGGTGCAAACTTCGCCGGTGCATCCAAACCCCATAATATGATATGCTCTGTCACACATAAACCTCCTTATATCTTCCTCAAAACAGCCACCATACCTACCTATTATGGCATTTTCATAGCCATTCCGAGATATATTGCCATGCAACTTTCAACCGTTCCATTTATTATGACACGCATCATCATTGTCATATTGCTTTGCATGATCATGTAGTTGACATCGTATTTGTGGCCAAGCCACTGTTCATAATTTTTCATACATGTCACTCTTGATTCATCGCAATCCCGCTACACCGCCGGAGGCATTCATATAGAGTCATATCTTGTTCTAGTATCGAGTTGTAATCTTTGAGTTGTAAATAAATAGAAGTGCGATGATCATCATTAATAGAGCATTGTCCCCGAAAAAAAGAGAAAGGCCAAATAAAAAAGGGGGAAGGCCCGAAAAAGAAAAGAAAAGAAAGGCCAAATAAAAAGGGGGAAAGGCCAAATAAAAATAATAAAATAAAAATAAAATAAAAGGGACAATGCTACTATCCTTTTTCCACACTTGTGCTTCAAAGTAGCACCATGATCTTTATGATAGAGAGTCTCTTGTTTTGTCACTTTCATATACTAGTGGGAAATTTTCATTATAGAACTTGGCTTGTATATTCCAACAATGGGCCTCCTCAAGTGCCCTAGGTCTTCGTGAGCAAGCAAGTTGGATGCACACCTACTCAGTTTCTTTTGTTGAGCTTTCATACATTTATAGCTCTAGTGCATCTGTTGCATGGCAATCCCTACTCCTTGCATTGACATCAATTGATGGGCATCTCCCTATCCCATTGATTAGCCGCGTCGATGTGAGACTTTCTCGTTTTTGTCTTCTCCACATAACCCCCTCATTATATTCTATTCCACCCATAGTGCTATATCCATAGCTCACGCTCATATATTGCGTGCAGGTTGAAAAAGTTTGAGATTACTAAAGTATAAAACAATTGCTTGGCTTGTCATCGGGGTTGTGCATGATGAGAGCATTCTTGTGTGATGAAAATGGAGCATGACCAAGCTATATGATTTTGTAGGGATGAACTTTCTTTAGCCATGTTATTTTGAGAAGACATGATTGCTTTGTTAGTATGCTTGAAGTATCATTATTTTTATGTCAATATTAAACTTTTGTCTTGAATCTTATGGATCTGAATATTCTTGCCACAATAAAGAGAACTACATGGATAAATATGTTAGGTAGCATTCCACATCAAAAATTCTATTTTTATCATTTACCTACTCGAGGACGAGTAGGAATTAAGCTTGGGGATGTTGATACGTCTCCAACGTATCTATAATTTTTGATTGTTCCATGCTATTATATTATCAACCTTGGATGTTTTATAATATATGCTATTTTATACTCCCTCCGTTCCTTGATATAAGGTGTATAGTTTTTTGAGAAAAAATCCAAAATATAAGGTGTATTGAGTTGCACCACTCCCTTGGATAATTTTTTTAGGGATTTGATTACATTTCCTTACATCAAGAAAGCTCCTCTATTTTCTCATGTCAATTAGTTAGGTGTAATCTCGCCCAGAACTTGTAAAATTTTCCCTCCACATGTGTTCTTTAATTTCCGTGCCAAAAACCTATACACCCTATATTTAGGAACAGGGGGAGTATGATTTTTGGAACTAACCTATTAACCCAGAGCCCAGTGCCAGCTTCTGTTTTTCCCTTGTTTCAGTGTTTCGCATAAAAGGAATATCAAACGGAGTCCAAATTGAATGAAACCTTTGGAAAAGTTATTTTTGGAAAGAAAGCAATACAAGAGACTTGGAGTGCACGTCAGGGGATCAACGAGGAAGCCACGAGGCAGGGGGCACGCCAACCCCCCTGGGCGCGCCCTCCACCCTCGTGGGCCCCTCGTGGCTCCCCTGATGTATTTCTTCCGCCTATATATATATATCCATATACCCTAAAAATATTGGAGAGCACAATAGATCGGGAGTTCCGCCGCCAGAAGCCTCCGTAGCCACCGAAAACCAATCTAGACCCGTTCTGGCACCCTGCCGGAGGGGGAATCCTTCTCCGGTGGCCATCCTCATCATCCCGGTGCTATCCATGACAAGGAGGGAGTAGTTCTCCCTCGGGGCTGAGGGTATGTACCAGTAGCTATGTGTTTGATCTCTCTCTCTCTCTCTCGTGTTCTTGAGGTGGTACGACCTTGATGTATCGCGAGCTTTGCTATTATAGTTGGATCTTATGATGTTTTCTCCCCCCTCTACTCTCTTGTAATGGATTGAGTTTTCCCTTTGAAGTTATCTTATCGGATTGAGTCTTTAAGGATTTGAGAACACTTGATGTATGTCTTGCATGGGATAACCGTGGTGACAATGGGTTATTCTATTGATTCACTTGATGTATGTTTTGGTGATCAACTTGCGGGTTCCGCCCATGAACCTATGCATAGGGGTTGGCACACGTTTTCGTCTTGACTCTCCGGTAGAGACTTTGGGGCACTCTTTGAGGTTCTATGTGTTGGTTGAATAGATGGATCTGAGATTGTGTGATGAATATCGTATAATCATACCCCACGGGTACTTGAGGTGACATTGGAGTATCTAGGTGACATTAGGGTTTTGGTTGATTTGTGTCTTAAGGTGTTATTCTAGTACGAACTCTAGGGATGTTTGTGACACTTATAGGAATAGCCCAACGGATTTATTGGAAAAAATAACTTTGAGGTGGTTTCGTACCCTACCATAATCTCTTCGTTCATTCTCCGCTATTAGTGACTTTGGAGTGACTCTTTGTTGCATGTTGAGGGATAGTTATGTGATCCAATTATGTTATTATTGTTGAGAGAACTTGCACTAGTGAAAGTATGAACCCTAGGCCTTGTTTCAACGCATTGCAATACCGTTTGTGCTCACTTTTATCATTAGTTACCTTGCTGTTTTTATATTTTCGGATTACAAAAACTATTATCTACTATCCATATACCACTTGTATCACCATCTCTTCGCCGAACTAGTGCACCTATACAATTTACCATTGTATTGGGTGTGTTGGGGACACAAGAGACTCCTTGTTATTTGGTTGTAGGGTTGCTTGAGAGAGACCATCTTCATCCTACGCCTCCTACGGATTGATAAACCTTAGGTCATCCACTTGAGGGAAATTTGCTACTGTCCTACAAACCACTGCACTTGGAGGCCCAACAACATCTACAAGAAGAAGGTTGTGTAGTAGACATCATAAAACAGAGGAGGGCAGCGAGCTGAGCGGCAGTTGGAGCGGATGTAGGAGCAGTACTACCGCTAATATAAGCAGTACTACCGCGCCCTACGGCCGTCCCTACTGCCGCTCCCCTGCGTGGTCCTTTACGGAAACCCGACACGAAAAAATCGAGACCACAGCAGGGGCGGTAGTACCAGCGGCACAAACAAGCGGTACCACCGCCGATAGGCGGTACTACCGCCCTTACCGCGGTACTACCGCTTGGCACTCAGCACCACTTGTTTTGCACAACTCGGATACTCCAAAGAAGCAGGAAGAAGGCGAGGGTGCAAGGAGAGTGTGTACGTGATGATTCCACCCATACTCTTCCGAAACGGATCCCCTCTTGATAGTACGGTTATCCCTACGACTCAAATCCACTGAAAAGAAACGAGGGAAAATAATCCGTCTAAAGTGAAGTCCTCGAGGGGAAACAATCGCATAGTGCCCTTATTAGATAACCTGAAAAGCTTAGTGCACATGATTAGTCCGCAAAAGTATTGTCATCAATCACCAAAACAAACCAGGGAAATTTATGCCCTAACAATCTCCCCCTTTTTGGTGGATTGATGACAACACGGGATTTGCACAAAATATAGTAACTGGAAATGAAGAAAACCAATTCCCTACAAAATATCGACGGGCTCCCCCTAGAGGTGTGCACCAAGGAAATTAGCATGAAAGGCTATGTGCACATCTTTAGGATCAAACTCCCCCTATATTTTATAGACAGGCAACATCCTTGCATATAAGAATAATAACAAGTACAGCTAAGCAAGGACAAGCATGAGAGCAATAATATAAGTGTCGGTAAAGATGCATCTCATAAGATAACAGAGTACTTGAGACTAAAGTAGATAAGATAGGGTAGTTCACATATGTCATACACCATATGGTCTCACTCATAGCCGAACAGAGTTCAAAACAAGAAAACGAATGAATACGAATGAACACAACAAACACGAACGAACACACAAACACAAAACCCAAAGCAAATCCCTAACTCTCCCCCTTTGGCAGCAAGACACCAAAGGGAAAGGGATGACACGAGACATGATGGTAGTAGATCTCCATGGCATCACCAGTCATGCTCCTCCTCCTCCTCCTCCTCCTCAGAGTCCTCTGCAGCACAGGGAGAAGCGTGAACTCCGATGTCCTCCTCAGTGTCAGACCACTGGCAGTGCAGTCGGGTCCAAGTATCCTCATCAGTGATCCGCTCCTCAGAGCCACTAGCAACCTCAAGGCCAACCTGTCTCATAATGGCCTTGCCACGACTACGAGCCATCTTAGCCTCCTTGTGAGCCTTGTACTGGCCCTTGGCCTGAAGGCAGAACAGACGCTTCATATTCTCCTTGAGTTTCTTCGCCCAAGAGGGCTCCTCGGATGGAGGCACATACTCCTGCCCATCATCATCGTCATCATCATCTGCATCAGATACGACAGTCTCCTGCACTGGAGGTGCTGAAGAAGACGTACTCCACTTCTCCTTCTGCGCATCTCGATAGTATCATGAGAAACCATATTGTCTGTGACAAGCTCCTCATCTAGAAACTTGGCTACCCAAGTGTCCTCGATAAGCTGCATAAGATAGGGTCCATAAATGATGCACTTGCGCTCCATGACAGCAGAGTGAAGTTCAGACCACATCACATGAGACACATCCATCACCTGCTGAGAGCCCTGCTCTTCTTGACCGAATAGAAGTAAGTCAACAAGGTAAGATTGCACTTGATCCAAGTTGCCGACCCGAGGAAACAGGGTGTTCCAGAAGATCCGATGCATGATGTCTAGGAAGGGCCAGAGCTCATCAGAAACCTTCCCAGTCTCAGACACCTTCCTGGTATAATTGGGCCAAAGCTTTTCCTTATGAGTAGCGACAATCTCCTTATGAGGGCGAAACCCAAGTGGGGTCTAGGCAGCCTCATCATTGTACGATAAGCTGACCATGAAGTCCTTCCATGGTGCAGACAGGAGACGACCATTGGTCATCCAAGTCAGAGTGCGGGCCGGATCATGCCTAAAGTGAACGGTGGCAAAGAACTGGGCCACGAGCTCGGCATCAAAGTCCTTGTTGAAGGTAATGATCCTCTTGATATCCAACTCCTCACACCTCTGCAGAGCATCCCCAAAGTATCGCAAGTCCTTCTCCATGTGCGAGAGATCGACGGACTTGACCTTCACAAACAAGTTCTTCTTTTGCTTCAAGACATCGTGATAGATGGACTGCTGAAACCTATTCCAGAACAGACGCCTCTGAAGAGCAGGCTCCTGGTACACATGGTATGGATTATGCTTGCTCTTGGTACAGAACTCTATTGCAGACATCTGATTAGCACGCTTGCACCCAGCGGAGGTCTTTGACATTGGGACCTTAACCTTGCGTTTTGGCGGCGCAGTCGAGCCACCCTCAGCAGCAATAGCAACATTTGGTACATCCGAAGAGCGATAACGCTTGGAACCTGTTGCACGGTCTGGATTCTTGCGGCGAGCTTGATGCCCGAAGCTACTACCACCTGAAACACACACACACACACACACACACGAACCACAAAAGCAAGAGAGCATAAGCCAATGAAAGACAAGCACCAAAGATGGAAGATTAGGCAGAGACACATGGGCATTGGCATCTCAGAGCGGTAGTACCGCTAGGGTGCAGCAGTAGTACCGCCCGAGCGGTTGTCAGCGGGCTGACACCTACCGTGGCAAGATCCGATACTATCGGAGATGCAAAAGTCCATATTTCTATACCTAATCATCAATCTACCTAGTTTAGCAGTCTCCCAAGACCTTCCTAAGCCTCGATTCAACAAACAAATCAAGGAATGCAACGAATATAGCCCAAAACCTAGATTCAAGAAAGAGAACCAAGGGAGAGAAGAACGGGGGCAATACCGACATCCATGGCAAGAGGAGAGGGAGGGGAACGATCCCACTAGTTGTAACCGAGGGAGACGTCCTGGATCCGGCGGCCTGGTGGTGGACCTCCGGTGCTTGGGGAGTCGCCTGAGAGAGGAGAGGACGAGGAGATGGGGCAAACTAAACGGGTATGGGGGAGTGAAAACTCCCCCTGCCCGATACAAATCCCACACACCCAGCCCTAAGCGGTAGTACCACGCAGGGCGTGCTAGTACCGCTTTGGTGCAGATCTAAAGCGCAATCACCCAGCTATACCGCTCCATGGTAGTGTCGTGTCTGTAGGGCGGTAGTACCGCTTATAAGTGGTAGTACCGCTTATAAGTGGTAGTACCGCTCTGCTGCTGCGGTAGTACCGCTCTGGCGCCCCAAAGCAGGAACAAGGGGGGAATGGCTTACGCACGACTAGCAAAAGGAAGAAGACACAAGAACACACAATACAAGCCAAGACAAACCCGAACACGACCACAGTAAAACACAACCGCTCAAAAGAGAGAAGCACAAGCAAAAGGAAACAACACACAGACAGACTCTCTAGAAGAGAGGGCGGTGGTCGAGACCACCTATGTTTGAGCTATATGGTATGGCGCCGCGAAGATTTTAACCTTGGGCCCATGACCAACACTCATCTTTGAAGCACAAGTACCATAAAAATGGCTAATGTGAAAGACTTGATCAATTTATGCATAATGGGGGGAGGAAGAGCTCATTGAGAGAACACCACTCCCCCTATGTCCATGCCTACATCTAAACAAGATAACAAGTTGAGTATGGTGGGGTGTGCAAGGGTTCAAACCACATTGCTCGAATCAATGATATTTAGCTCATGCCTTAACTTGCGAAATCTTGCTTCATCCAAGGGCTTTGTGAAAATATTTGCAAGGTTGTCATGAGTGTTGACATAGTTGAGCTTGATCTCCCCTCGCCTAATGTGATCCCGGATGAAGTGATACTGAATCTCAATATGCTTCGTCTTGAAGTGTTGAACCGGGTTGAGAGAAATCTTGATGGCACTTTCATTATCACACCAAAGAGGCACTTTGTGACAAATGACACCGTAATCCTTTAAAGTTTGCCTCATCCATAGAAGTTGTGCATAACAACTACCGGCAGCCACATACTCCGCTTCTGTGGACGAGAGAGACACACAACTTCGCTTCTTGGAAGACCAACTCACCAAAGAGCAACCAAGAAATTGGCACCCTCCGGAAGTGGACTTCCTATCCACTTTGTCTCCCGCCCAATCGGACTCCGAATAGCCCACAAGATTGAAGTTAGATCCTCTTGGATACCATAAGCCAAAGTTTGGGGTATGAGCCAAATATCGAAAGATTCGCTTGACCGCCACAAAGTGGCTTTCATTAGGTGTTGAAACCGTGCACAAATTCTCACACTCAACATGATATCCGGTCTAGATGCACAAAGGTAAAGTAAGGAGCTAATCATGGAGCGATATACCTTTTGATCCACCGCTTTACCATTGAGATCTATGTCAAGTTGTCATTTGACAGGCATTGGAGTGGAATCCGGCTTGACATCACTTAGCTTGAATCTCTTGAGCATGTCTTGAGTGTATTTGGCTTGGTTGATGAAGGTTCCTTCTCTTCTTTGCTTGATCTCAAACCCGAGAAAGAACTTCAACTCTCCCATCATGGACATCTTGAACTTGGAGGTCATGAGAGCAGCAAATTCCTCATTGAAGGATTTGTTAGGGGAACCAAAGATAATATCATCAACATATAGTTGGCACACAAACAACTCCCCTTTGACCTTCTTGGTAAAAAGAGTGGGGTCAATTTTCCCAATTTCAAAACCGCGATATTGCAACAACTCGGTAAAGTGGTCATACCACGCACGTGGGGCTTGCTTAAGGCCATAGAGTGCCTTATCGAGTTGGTACACATGATCGGGAAAATAGGGATCCTCGAACCCGGGGGGTTGCTTGACATACACCAACTCATTAATAGGACCATTAAGAAAAGCACTCTTCACATCCATTTGTTGTAACTTAAAGTTATGATGAGAAGCATAAGCAATCAACATGTGAATGGATTCAAGGCGAGCAACGGGAGCAAAGGTTTCACCGTAGTCGATACCCTCGACTTGGGAGTAGCCTTGGGCTACCAAACGAACCTTGTTGCAAATGATAATCCCATGAGCATCTTGCTTGTTCTTGAATATCCACTTGGTTCCAATGACATTATAGTTCCCTGTTGGCCTTGGCACCAATCTCCACACCTTGTTGTGCTTGAAGTTGTTGAGTTCTTCATGCATGGCATTAAGCCAATCCAGATCCTCGAGCGCCTCATAGACCTTTTGGGGTTCAACACAAGAGACAAATGTGTGATGTTCACAATAGTTTGCTAATTGTCTACGAGTGCTTACCCCCTTTCTTAAGATTCCAAGCACATTTGTCATGAGATGATCTTTGGTTGATAGCTTGGATGCGATCTTGGCGGCACGACGCTCTAATTCCTCCTCCGGAGAGAGTTGAGGAGCAATTACTTGATCATCTTGGGCGTCGTCTTGAGCTTGTTCTTGATCTTAAGCTTGCTCTTGATCTTGAACTTGCTTGGATGAGAGAACTTGACCTTGGGCATCACTTGGTGATTCAACACCATCTTGAGGTAGATCTTGCCCTTGGTCTTGTTCATGAGGTTGAGGGCCTTTACTTTGTTCCTCGGAAGTGTGTGGGTCTTGGGTTGGTGATGGTTCCACTTGAGTAGAACATTGTCCTTCTCCTTCGGCCACAAGGGGTTCCTCAATGGGTAGGATAAAACCAACACCCATTCTTCTTATGGCTTGGGGAGGAATTTCATCACCTTCATCACAAGTACCACTTTGCTCCACTTGGGAGCCGTTATTCTCATCAAACTCCACGTTACACGTCTCCTCAATAAGTCCCGTGGACTTATTGAGGACACGGTAAGCATGAGAGTTTGTAGCATAACCAACAAATATGCCCTCATGAGCTCTAGCCTCAAATTTAGACAAACGAACACCTTTCTTGAGAATGAAACACTTACACCCGAACACCCGGAAGTACTTGAGGTTGGGCTTGTTACCGGTGAGTATCTCATATGGAGTCTTGTTCAAGCCTTTGCGGAGGTAGAGCCGATTGGATGCATGACACGCGGTGTTGATGGGTTCGGCCCAAAAGTTGTATGGAGACTTGAACTCCGCCATCATGGTTCTTGCCGCATCCATCAAC
The DNA here is from genome assembly GCF_002162155.2 of Triticum dicoccoides. NCBI lineage: Eukaryota > Viridiplantae > Streptophyta > Magnoliopsida > Poales > Poaceae > Triticum > Triticum dicoccoides. The sequence goes on along the minus strand of NC_041386.1, from coordinate 134,719,366 downwards.
GTCCGGTTCTTCCTCTCCGCTACACCATTGTGTTGAGGGGTGTAAGGTGCGGAATATTGATGTTTGATCCCCTCATCACTAAGAAACTCATCCAAGGTGTAGTTCTTGAACTCAATGCCGTTGACACTTCTTATTGTCAAGATCTTTGCATTGTTTTGACGTTGAGCTTCATTTGCAAAGTCAATGACGGTTTGTTGGGTCTCACTCTTCCTCTTGAAGAAGTACACCCAAGTGTATCTTGAATAGTCATCCACAATCACCAAGAAATACTTTCTACCACCAAGACTATCAAAGTATGGAGGCCCAAAGAGATCCAAGTGAAGGAGATCCAAGGCCTCTTTGAGTAAATGATAGTCATGGGAGGGTGAGCCTTCTCATGAAGCTTTCCTTCAATGCACGCACTGCAAGCACGATCTTTGGCAAAACTAACATTTTTTAGTCCATGGACATGGTCCCCCTTGAGAAGACTTTGCAAACATCTCATATTGACATGGGCTAAACGGCGATGCCAAAGCCATCCCTCTTTGGCAAAAGTTTGCATGAGAGGAGGAGGTCGTTTGGCCTTGTCGTTCTTTTTCTTATTCTTGGACTTGGGTGCAAACCCAATCCCTTCCTTGGCCACAACTTCCTTTTGATTGCTCAAAAGGTCGTTGAGATTCTTCTCGCCTTGTATGCATGACACAAGGCCTTTCTCAAGTTGCTCCTTCAACTTTGCATTTTCCTCAACAAGATGCACATGCTCACAACAAGGGTTAGTAGCATTTGCATTATCAATTAAAACCATTTGAGGAAAAGTGGCTTTCTCCTTGGTTAGCTTTACTTGGAGTTGATCATGAGACTCTCTGAGGCTAGCATGAGCACCCTTCAAGACCTTGTGAGCCTTGTCAAGTAAGTCAAAATCCTCTTTGAGTCTAGCAAGATCAACCCCAAGCTTGGCCTTCTCGGAGTTTAGCACACGAGATACAACAAGAGCATGATCAAGATCTTTCTTTAGTTTAGCATGGTCATCGTTATACGACTCCTCAACAGCCAAACGATGACCGCGCTCTTCCTCAAGAGCATTAGAGAGATCTGAAATCTCATCGGCATAGTCACGACTATGCCCCTCCATCTTGGAGATGGTATCTTCGTGAGCCTCGATCATGTCATTGGCTTCACCAAGTTGTTCCAAGAGAGCAACGAAGTGCTTCTTGGATTTACCCTTGAGCTTACTCATAAAGTAGTCAAATTCATTCTCCTCCTCATTATGCCCCTCATGTTCATAAATGCAATCCGTCAAGGAAGGATTAGTAATGATGGTAGTTTTGATGTTGGGGGTTACCTTGTTGGTGGCTTTGTCCATGAGGCACTTGGCGGTGATGTTCTCATTGGGTGAGTCGAAGAGAGACACCTGTGGAGTTGTTGCAATGGCAACGGAGGCCATGGCAACCGACTCACCGTCTTCATCATCATTGTCCTCATTGTACTCTTCTTGTGCCACCATCACACTGGGAGGGATCTTCTTGGTGAAGTTGCTCTTGTTGAGGAAAGACTTGGCCTTGTCTTTTCGGATGAGCTTGCCACAATTGTATTCCCTCTTCTCATATGGGCATTCCGCAACAAAGTGACTCACATTGCCACAATTGTAGCATGTCCTCACACGAGGCTTGTCCTTTGCTCCACTTGAGTTGTTCTTGTTGAAGTTGGACCTCGTGTTCTTCTTGTTCCAAGATTGCCTTGAAGCGAGAGCCATGTGCTCATGATAAGCATATTTTGTATCCTCGGGATTGCTCTCCTCTTCTTCCTCTTCATCCTCTTCTTCCACACTAACCTTGGCCTTCAAGGCAAGGTTGGGCTTCTTTGCTCTTTGAGAGCGTAACACCGCATTGTCGTCAGTCTTGTCCAAGATACTCATAGCCACAAACTCATCCAACACCTCACTTGAGGACAAGGTGTGGAAGTCTGGCTGTTGACGAATGACGGAGGACATGGCCTTGTGGTAAGGCATCATGGCCTTGAGGAATTTGCGCTTGATCCAATTGTCATCCGTATCCTTGCTCCCATGATCTCGGAGTGAGACCGCGAGATTAGTTAATCTCCGATAAAGCTCACGAGGTTCTTCATCTTCTTTCATTGCGAACTCATCGGCTTCATCTTGCACCACTTCATAGTTGGAGCGTTGAATGCTTGCGCTTCCCCTATAGATGGAAACAACATGGTGCCATGCATCCTTGGCCACGATGAAGGGCCGGAGATGAGCGAGATCTTCGGGTGGAATTGCATCTTGGATGATGAAGAGAGCATTCTCATTGAATTGGTTATCCGCGGCTTCTCTAGGGGTGAAGTTGCTTCTATCATGCGGATAAAAACCTTCTTAAATGATTCTCCAAAGGTTAGTATTAGCATGGTTCAAATGACGCTTAAAGCGATAAACCCAAGAATCAAAGTCCTCATTTTTCACAATCTTAGGGGGAGGACCGGCATGATTCAAATGAGTGGAAGGAATCGGTCCACCATAAGTAAGTGGAGGTTCCACATGGGAAAAGATGTTGTTGCCAATTTTACCACTAGAAGAAGGAGCTTTTTCACTAGTAGCTTCCCCCTTGTCGGAGTTAGCATCCGTCACCTTGTTAGTGGGATCACCCACTTTCATAGGTGTGGTAGATAGTTTAAGCCCCTCTAAGAATTTATTAAACATGCTTTCAACCTCGGTCGTCATGGAGGTTTTCAATGTGTCCAAAGCCGCATTGAATTCCTCACGAGAGACCGCGGTTCCCCCATCGGCCGTAGACGAGAACGGATTCGCACCAGAGTGCTCCTCCTCACCGTCTACGGTGTCAACCATACTCTTCGAACGGTAAAGTCCTTAATAAAGAGACGAGGCTCTGATACCAATTGAAAGGATCGATATAGTTGACTAGAGGGGGGTGAATAGGAAACTAACAATTTTTAGCTTTTTTTTTACCAATTTAAACTTTGCATCAAAGTAGGTTGTCTAGATATGCAACTAGGTGAGCAACCTATATGATGCAACAACGACAAGCACACAAGCAAGCAAGGGATATAATACAAATAAGCTTGCACAAGTAAAGGCACGAGATAACCAAGAGTGGAGCCGGTGAAGACGAGGATGTGTTACCGAAGTTCCTTCCTTTTGAGGGGAAGTACGTCTCCGTTGAAGCGGTGTGGAGGCACAATGCTCCCCAGGAAGCCACTAGGGCCACCGTATTCTCCTCATGCCCTCACACAATGCGAGATGCCATGATTCCACTATTGGTGCCCTTGAAGGCGGCAACCGGACCTTTACAAACAAGGTTAGGGCTCTCTCCAAAACTTAATTGGAGGCTCCCAACGAAACCACGGAGCTTCACCACAATGGAATATGACTCTGAGGTGACCTCAACCGTCTAGGGTGCTCAAACACCCAAAAGTAACAAGATCCGCAAGGGATTAGTAGGGGGAATCAAATTTCTCTTGGTGGAAGTGTAGATCTGGGCCTTCTCAACCAATCCCTAGAAAATCAACAAGTTTGATTGGCTAGGGAAAGAGATCGGGTGAAAATAAGCTTGTGGAGCAACAATGGAGTTTTGGGGAGAAGAGGTGAGTCTTCATGGAGAAGAAGACCCCTTCATATAGTGGGGGGACACATCCAACCATTATGCAGCCCGTAGCCCGCATCTGGGCGATACTACCGTTGCCAGAGCGGTACTACCGCTGCCACAGCGGTACTACCATTGTGACAAGCAGGCATAGGGCAACCAGGGCAGAGGGAGAAGATGTACACGCACTAGGGCGGTACTACCGCTAATATAAGCGGTACTGCCGCTCCCTACCGCCGCTGTAAAACAGAGGAGGGCAGCGAGCTGAGCGATAGTTGGAGCGGACGTAGGAGCGGTACTACCGCTAATATAAGCGGTACTACCACGCCCTACTGCCGTCCCTACTACCGCTCCCCTGCGTGGTCCTTTACGGAAACCCGGCACGAAAAAATCAAGACCACAGTAGGGGTGGTAGTACCAGTGGCACAAACAAGCGGTACTACCGCTTGGCACTCAGCACCCCTTGTTTTGCACAACTCGGATACTCCAAAGAAGCAGGAAGAAGGCGATGGTGCAAGGAGAGTGTGTACGTGATGATTCCACCCATACTCTTCCGAAACGGATCCCCTCTTGATAGTACGGTTATCCCTACGACTCAAATCCACCGAAAAGAAACGAGGGAAAATAATTCGTCTAAAGTGAAGTCCTCGAGAGGAAACAATCGCATAGTGCCCTTATTAGATAACCTGAAAGCTTAGTGCACACGGTTATTCCGCAAAAGTATTGTCATCAATCACCAAAACAAACCAGGGAAAATTATGCCCTAACAAACTCGTTGTTAGTAACGATCCGATCTATAGCTCTTAATACATCTTCATAGTGTTACTGGGATCTTGATCGTAGGATGATTTTTTGTACTACGTTTCCCAACACGTGCCCGGAACACACATGTACAGGAAAACACCAACTCCTAACAACCGATCCTATAAGGACGTTAGGGGGACTTAGAAGGCCGTTTCCACCGACGACACCACAAGGTTGTGCTGGCGGCTTCCTGCTGCCACCGGCGAAGCTCTTGAATGAGCTACTGCCTCTCCATGACTAGATCACCACGGCTTCACCTTCATCACGCCTGCATCAAGCAGGCGAGGGACTTTGCCTCTATCTTCGATGGCCACAACCATCAAAGCTACTAATCACACTTCTAATCCATAGAAGGTGTTCTAATTAGGAGATCAAGATCCTATTCACGTTAATCCTAAAGGCTTACATTTGTACCCATCAGCCTCCTCCTGCCTCTTCCAAAAAATAGGGTTCCTCTGCCTCCCGCCGGTGTTGACGTCGATCCGCCTCATTTCCGGTAGCCTTAGGGCCATGGGGACATGGTGGATCCCGGGCCATGCCGGCGGGAGGGCTCCATTTTCAGATGTTTCCTGGAGTTTTGTTAGGGTTTGTATCTTGCTCGGGAAGGCGAGACGACGGCGGCTTGATGAAGATGAAATAAGGTTCTCCCTGTCTAGCGCCCGTTCTGGTGGCGCGTCTATCATCGTCAGTAGACGTGTGGAGGTGTGTCTTCGGCGGATCTGTCTTTGGTGGATCTGCTTGGATATGGTCGTCGTTCGTCTATGTTCGTGTGTCTTCATTTTGGATCATTTCGATCTACGCTACTCTTCATCGACGGCTGTTGTTGTTCTGGTCTGCTGGTCATACGGGGCCTTAGCACGATGACTTCCTGGTTGTCTACTATAGCAAGTTTTGCCCGACTTCCTTCGGCTCGCCTCGGTGCTTATACTCGTTGCTAGGTGGTCTACGAATCTAGATGTGATTTTTATCATTTTTGGTGTTCGTTATACTACCATGATTGAAAATGAATAGATCGAAAAGTTTCCCAAAAAAATAATCTTAAAGGCTTGATTCTAACACAAATATGTCGAAAACCATCGGATTTTATGTAAAAATTATCAAAGTATGAATGAATATTGTCCTGATTGTTTAAATATGCATTAAATTGTTCAATTTTATTAAATTTCGACCGAAATGCAATGCGGCTAGCTTTGAATGTTCGTTTCACGTATTAGTGTCCGCTGACTGGTCTTCTGGTCCACAGATGGTTGCGGTATCCGGTTTGCGAGTCGGGGCTGAAGATGCCCTTACAGGTTTGAAGTTTGAAGCTAGTAAAAGTAAGAGTCGAACGGCCGTCATGACATATTGATCGGTTACTGATCACAACCCAAGAATCACCTAAACAAAGCACGTGCAACGACAGACAGCAACCCTGAACACCGGCATCCAGGCTCCAGCTCTACTTGAAATCAACGGTCAAATGCCCATTTCGCCGATTTCCCCGCAAACGTAATCTTTGGACAGAACAAACGAATGCAACTCGTTTTTTTAAGGGCAACCAAGCCAATTTGGGCCAGCCTGTCTCACACTTATGCGTCGTCTTCTAGCCTTCCAATTCCACGATTCAGTGTATGGAATGGAACATGAATACGTTAGCATTTTGAAAGTCTTTGTTCGCTTCAAAAGATAAGTAATCGCGCACGCACGCGCGAAATGCCAAGAGTGAGTAAATCCAGCGATATTTAGTTGTCCGTCACACGATGTTCAGTGCGTGTCAAGCTACGTATGCCAATACGCCATGGCACCTGTTTGACTTTCTTTGCGTTGCTTTATCAGTTTTTTCACTCGTGTGCACGAGCTCATCCGGCCACGCTGACTTTGACCAAAGATTGCGCTATCTCGTTCTTGCTTGGCCAATCCAGCCGGTCAAGCTTTGTCCACTGGATCATGACGACAACTTTAGTAGTAGTACTCTCCGTTTTTTTAGTCCACATATAAGGTTTGGTCAAAGTTAAGCTTTGTAGAGTTTGATTAATTTTATATTTAAAAATATAAACATTTACAATATAAAATTAATATTATCAGATGCACCATGAAACATATGTTCATACTATATAGTTTTAGTATTATAGATGTTCATATATTTTTATATAAATTTGGTCAAACTTTGTGCAGTTTGACTTTGACTAAATCTTATATGCGAAGTAAAAAGAAACGGAAGGAGTACCTATCAATTTTCCGATTTTTGAGTTGACGGTGCCGACTGCAGACGAGTTGCATATGCCCACTACGTGCGTTCGGCGTGAACGACCGGCCGACTGGATCCAGGTTTTGGAATGTGAGTTCAACATTGTATCTCTGCACGCGGGCCCAGTTCAATCCATGGGTATTCAGTTGCATACCCATATATGTCTCAAAAATAGTTGCATACCCATAATTGTGGCCAAAAATTTATGTGTACATAAAGTGTGTACTATGTATACTATATGAAAAAATCCAGGATTTACGCAGAACAACAGGCCCAATACGCTTTAAGCCGGAGAATAGCTCCCGTTGCAACATTGGGAAAAACCTATATGCCGCATTCTCTGGCAGATTATCAACCTAACGCACCGGAAACGAACGATTTAACCCGGCCCGTCACATAGATTTCATGTTTCGATTTAAAGAATCATATTCTACCTGAATTTTTCAGTTTTCGGAACCTTCTAGGAGGATCGTTGAACCCACTTTTTCCCCTTTTTTCTCATTTTCCCCATTTTATCTATTTCTTTTATCTCGTTTTCTCCTTTTCCTATTTCTCTCTTTTTGCGTTTTCCTTTTCCTTTTTCTTCCTTCAAATTTACTTTTTTTTGCAAAAAAAAATCATTTTCAAAAAATGCTTTAGAAAGTTATAAATTTCAAAAAATGTCTGTGTTTTTCAAAAATTGTTCAAAACCTCAAAAACTCTTTTATTCCAGTTTTCAAATTTTGTTCGCAGATTCCAAAAATTATTTGTTTTTTCGAAAAATGTTAAAGAATTTAAAAAATGTCTTCACTTTTCAAAGAAAATAGAAGTTCAGAAAATGTTCCATTTTTTATTTTTTCGGAAATTCAAAAAAATGTTCCAACTTTCAAAAATTGTTCACCGTTCAAAAAAAAGTTCACTTTTTATCTATTGTTGTTAGGAGTTTCAATTTTATTGGAATTTTCAACAAGTGTTCAGGAATTAAATTTGTTCATTATTTTTAAAAAATGAGAAATTTTCTAAAATTATCTGCGTTTGTTAGAGATTGTTTAAAATTTCAAATTTGCTCAAGTTTTTGGGAAATTCTTCATGATTTGTCAAGTACTCCCTCCGTTCTTAAATATTTGTCTTTTTAGATATTTCAAATGGACTACCATATACAGATGTATATAGACAGATTTTAGAGCATAGATTCACTCATTTTGCTACGTATGTAGTCACTTGTTGAAATCTCTAGAAAAACAAGTATTTAGGAACAGAGGGAGTAGTGTTTAAGTTTTGCCACTATCATTAGTTCTTTTAATTGTCACGCTAGCTACACATCTTCCACTAGAGCTAGTCAGTTACAATGGCTTAGGAGCGCGCAGGCGGTCGCATGTTTGATTCCTAGCTTAGCATGCTCCTTTTTTTTGCGATTTTTCACCTCACGAACGTGGTGCCAACACAAATGGGCTGGGCCAGGTGAGGTGCCCCTTGCAAATCGCCGACTCCTTGCGGCAATGAGCACCATATAGGAGGTCCCGCAACATTACCTAGTGGCCCAATTCTCCTTTATCTAATCGTCCAGTCCCAGCCTAATTGAAAATCAAAAAAATTAACGCCCACACATGTGGCATATTGCACATCGTTCATACGCCTTCTTTACCATCTATTTTGCCACATGTAAACAGATGACATCAGCAGGAATCTTTTCAGTTTTCGGCTTAAAAATATTTTATTTCCTAATTAAAAAGCCAAATTAAAAATTCATTTCCATCATTAAATCCATCTCGATGAGATCTTCAAAACTAGACCCCATGTTGATATGTTTCGACGAATTTTTTTTGCTGATAAGTTGCCATGATGTTTACAATGTAGCTGTCATAGTGCTTAAACTAAAGTTGCCATGTGGCAATTTCAGTTTATAGAGCATGACAATTTTAGTATTTCGATGATGGCAACTGCAGTACTTTGATCATGAAAAATATTTTTTGTATGAATCATGGCAATTTTAAGTGCATGTATCATGGCAATATTAGTTTATGGTTCATGGCAAGTATAGTTTCTTAATTTCCTGTTTTATAAATGTCAAAATTTATTTTTAAATCTAGAAGAAAATAGTTGAAATATATCATGGCAATTTCAGTGTAAACACCATGACAATTCATGTGCAATAGACATGGCAATTTTTAACCGAAAAAAATTTCGTTGAAATATATTGATATGAGATCTAGTTTTGAAGATCTCATGGTGAGAGATTTAATGGTGAAAACGGATCTTCAATCGGACTTTTATTTAAGAGATAAAATATTTAATAACAAGAAATTCAAAAAAAAATCCACATACATGCATGCGATGACATGACGCAGTCTGTGTGATATATGATATATGGGCGAGTTTCGTTTTCACCACACGTGTGGGCATTAACGTTATCCTTGAAAAATCTGTAATGGACCTAAGGGCAATCGTACGTAGGCCCTAATGGATCAAACCAACTCTTCCAGACTCACACACCTAAAAAAAACTCTTCCTGACTCACAGTTCGCATTGCTAGCACGCCGCTGCATGGCACCAGGTCATCCGTTGCGGTGGTGGGTCCGCACGCGGCCGTGTCGCGCATGCATCTGGCGTGGAGATTGAGCCAAGACATCTCTACTTCTAATGGAGCAGTCCGTACGTCGTTTCGTTCGTTTGCTTCCACCGATCAATGGAAGGAAATCGCCCCCTCGTTCCACCTCCTCGCCCCACCGATTTTTTTTCTCCCTCGTAACATGAAATCTACTTCTAATCTACTTCTAATGGAGCAGTCCATACATTGTTTCGTTCGTTTGCTTCCACCGATCAATGGAAGGAAATCGCCCCCGCGTCCCACGTCCTCGCCCCACCGATTTTTTTTCTCCCTTGTAACATGAAAAACCGGCAGCATATCTCTCCATCCATCCAAATCACGGACAGATCGTTGCGTACAAATCACATGGGTGCTTTCCTAATCAACGCCCTCGCGCCTCTCCATGCCGCTGCCGCCGCCGCCGGTATCTGGACGAAGCCGATCGCCGCCCATGGACGCCGTTGTCTCACGCACGCATATACCCAAGCACCTCGCGTGGACGGTGTCTCCTCTTCTTAGAATGACGGCGGCACGCCTGGACGCTGCCGCCTCGCGTTTGGGCGACGGCGGCGCTCGCGTGCGCGTTGTCGGGTCTCACGCACAACGGAGCAGGGTGAAAGCAGCAAGGGAGTTTGGGCAGCTGCGACGGCGACGCCATGTCTCTCTTTGAGGTGCGTACGCGAGCGCTATCATTATCCACTGCTGCTAGGGTTGATTATGGCGTTGTTTCTGAACGTGCTTATTCCTGGACATGAGATCTCGATTTCAGTTACCATCAGTTGGGAATTAGCTAAGAGAAAACGGACTAGCTACAATATTATACTCCCTCTGTTTCTAAATATAGGGTGTATAGTTTTTGACACGAAAATTAAAAAACACACATGGAAGAAAAATTTCATAAGTTTTGGACGAGACTTCACCTAACTAATTGACATGAAAAAATAGAGGAGGTTGCTTTATATAAAAAAATGTAATCAAATCTTTAAAAAAATTATCCAAACGAGTGGTGCAACGCAATACACCTTATATTTTGGGTTTTTTTTTCAAAAAACTATACATCTTATATTAAGGAACGGAGGGAGTACTGCACAGTTGCTAAAAGTTGTCAATGTGGTTATAATTTTGCTTGTTAACAGAGGCTTCAGTCGACCTGGACATAGTTGCTATAGTGTCCATGCCATTTAACTCAACAAATTATATTGATCTCTTCCATTTTAGCAATATAAACATAATTGCGTATCATCCTGAGCTTTCTATTACCCTCCCGTAGAATTGTCAATTATATGCCTTTTTGCTATATAGATGATTTCATCACTGTCAGGCACAAGCAAAAGATTAAGAGGAATATCTATGTCTATGTTTGAAGTGTCGAGGTACGTCTTTCGGATTAATCCATATTTGGACCTGCTTGCTTCTGACTTCACTTAAAAAATGGAACGACAATGTAGCAATAAATATGAAAAGGGAAGAGAAGCACTTGTACTAATTTATGTTAATCTACGGCCATGCACTTTGCTCGTGAATGTTCAAAACAAAATAGGGAAACCATTGGGCGCGGTGCGCCGGCCGAACTTTCGGCCTGTTCACACACACGCTGGCAAAGGCGCATACGCAGTGGCCCTGTGCGTCCCCGCCTCCTTCCTATGCGCCTCCATCCCCTACCTTCAGCCTTACGCGCGTGCATCCCTCCCCCTCTCCCCTCCCCTGGACTGCGACTGGGCCACCACGATCTTCATCATCGACGGCCAGGCGCTCCCTCGCGGGCCGCCATGGCCATGTCCATCCCCTAGATACAACCTTCACACGCGCGCATCTCCTCCCCCCTCCTCCCGGGCTGCGATGGGCCACCACAAGCTCCATCGCCGACGGCCAGGAGCTCCCCTCGTCGGCCGCCATGGCTGCCTGCCGCCATGCTCAGATCCACCCCGCGTATACGAGTGTTGCAACCGTCATCTAGGAAAGCTTCAACAGTTGTTGAAAAAAAGCTTCAACCATAGACACAGAAAGCTTCAATGGCACTGCACAACAAGGGGAAGTTGCAACCGTAGTTGGGTTTTGCTACAATCGGCGAAGCTTTTTGCTACATCCATCAGGTGGAGCTGCAACCTCGCGACGACGATAACGACGACTTGCTGCAACTGTAGTAGGATTTTGCTACTATCGTTGGAGCTTATTGCTTCATCTATTCTTTTTTCTAGAACGCAATGGCTGCTACATGCAACGACGAGCTACAAACGGCAACGACAGACTCCATTTGCTACGACCATGCAATAGAAAGCTGCAACGGGCGGCCATGGGAGCGACATGACAGCGGCAACGGCAGACGTCAGCTGCAACCGACGGCAACAAGAGCTGCATCCAGCGGAGCTACAACCGGCGTCTGGTGTTGCCGGAGCCGCGGCCATCACCAACGAGGGGGGGCTGCAACCCACGGACGAAGTTTTGCTGCATGCGTGTATCTGGACGGCGGTGACCGGCGGCGAGTGCGGCATCCAGCAGCACGGGAGCGGCGGAGAGAAGGGGTTGCAGGTGAGGGGATAGCGGCCGACGGGCCAGGGGGACAGCCAGGCGACAGGGAGCCGCGCTCGCGCTGCACGCGGAGAGGAAGAAGGGGAGGGAAAAGTCAACGCACAAATCGGATGGCTGCTTGCTGGATCGGGTGGTTGGGATTGGACCGGTCAAACCGTTTAGGCCGGTGCGCCGGCGCCTAGCGTCGCCCAACAAAATATGAAGGGTCCTCCAGCTATCTCTAAGTCTCTCCTATGGCACTACTACACGAACTATATCAATGAACTTTCACACGACATTGCTTGAGACAATTAGTCCTGGTCCTGATCATATTTTATTATTTTAGGAATGGTTAGACCTACTTAGTAGATATGATCCTATTTTTGGTTAATTTGTGTCAGACTTTCAACAATAGGAGAGGTCCATGGATATGCGGTCTTTTTTTAATAAAAAACAACGGTATTCTGTTTCATCACCAATAGGAGGAAATTTCTCATCGGTTAAAGAGATAATAAAATAAGGCAAGCAACACAGGCAAGATTTGATAACTATTTATTTACACAATCGCATTACTATGGGCAGGTCATTACAAGCTACTCCCTCCATTTCAAAATATAATACGCCCGTACTTCCCGAGGTTCAACTTTGACCATAAATTTAACCAACGAGACCGACTGTGGAGGGAGAAAAAAATTATAAAATTGAAAACTTCTTTTGAATACGAATTCATTGGTATCACTTTTGCTCCCGCTGCAGCCGGTCTTGTTGGTTAAATTTATGGTCAAAGTTGAAGCACGGGAATAGAGGAAGCACTATATTTTGAAACGGAGGGAGTAACATACTATTAGACTATTTAATATTAATGATGATTGCATATGGACCTATAGCTATTTTGTTTACCTTAATTAGGAACAATACCAATCTTAGAAAGTAACAATTACATGGTGTTTTTCACCATTCCTACACTACCCTTAATTTTATTATGACATATGAGAGTATGCATCAAGGGGTTTGCAGAAGTAAGAAAAACTAGGTGGATACAAGCCCTTGTCACCTTATATAGGGTGATGATGGAGGAGACACAATGAGGTGAAAGAGGTGTGATGGGCATAGAAGAGTAGAGCCATGAGGGGGGCGTTCGACACCACTCGCCGACTTTAGGGTGGCGGTGGTAGGTAGTTAGGCAGGGAGAGGTGGGCGGGTCGATAAGGTGGACGATGAAAAAAATAGCAGCTGGAGGAAAAATAACCAGTAGCAAATGAAGTGGTTGTTGCTTCAAAAGAAGGGGCAGGGGATTAATGGATTCGAGTGCAGGTACGGGTCTCGGGTGGTAGGGTTTAAAGGGATTGACGGTGCAACATGTTGCAACATTTCGTTTGCACAATCCATCTCAAGCAATTATAAAAATAACAGAAATTGCTAAAACTATGTTAGAAATTAAAATCTATTTGGGTGAAGAGACGGTGAGTAATACAACTCATGGCAATCGCTTTCATCATCTACTTATTGTCAACATAAGAATGCAGATAATCTGCATTGTCGCCCATAGCAACGCACGGGCATTCTACTAGTAGAGCTAGTTCGCCAGTCAACACATCGATCTTTCTGGATTCATTTTCTATTTTTTCTCCATCTAATGTGATGTCATTACGGCCTTCTCGATTAATTCTTGGACGGTTGTCTAGGATTCAATTTTGTGGAGGCGTTTCAGAGTTGTTTGTTGATAAAATATTCTTTTATTTTGAAGACATTGGCATTAGTAGTTTTTTTTTTGAAAAAGGATGATGACCTCCGGCCTCTGCATCTCGGATATGCATGCGGTCATTTTGTTGGACCTTATAAAGTACTCCCTCTGTCCCAAATTCTTGTTTTCAATTTGTCTAGATACGGATGTATCTAATACTAAAACATGACCCGATACATCCGTATCTAGACAAATTTAAGACAAGAATTTTGAGACGGAAGGAGTAGAACAATAATATGCCTGAATTCGTCATCTTGACAACATCTGCCACTACTCCTATCCATATGATGAAGGGGTGCAAGTCGGACCACATACCTAGATCTCTCACCTAAGCCTAACATGTAAAGTCATTGGCATTAGTAGTACTAGGTGTGAATTTATTTTGATGAATTGATATTAGTACTACTGAATGTACCCTCCATTTCTAGAGATGTTGCCACTTTGGTGTGTTAAATAATTAGCCTTTCATTTTTGAATAATAATAAGTTATACTCCCAAGTGAAAAAAAATCAAGTTATGATCAGCTATATGAATCGAAGATACTATTCCATAATGTATGTTTTATCTTCCATGTATTATATAGTTCATCTAACATGGTGCTATAATCATTTATACTTGTTGAAAAAAGAGGCCGCAGAAGAAAATTGTAAACCTTTTACATTTTGAATACACACTCTTAGAATCCCAGGCCTGCCCTGCTACGGAGACATTGGTGAACGGTAATTGTGATTAGGCGCCGTCTCCAGGGTGGATCCTATTTACCACCCGCGGGCACAAATAGACGAGGCTTCACTGAGAGTGAGGGGAGGTGAGCCACGTCGCGTTGCATTCCTGGTATGTTTTTTCGTTCGCTCAATGGAAGTTATTTTTTCCGACTTTTTTGTGCGCTTTTTAGCTTTGATTTTCTGCCAGGGTTTTTTCTTTTTATTTTCTCCTTTTATATTTTCTACATTTGTTTTTTCTTATTTTTCTCTTTTTTCCTATGAGTACAATTATATTTTACATATTATTTATAATACACGGTGAACATTTTCTATTATATGAGGAGCATTTTCATATGTTGAACTTTTTTAAGTATTCACTTAGCACATTTAAAATAAAAATTAATATTTTTAATATACCTTAAACCTTTTTAAAATATGAATTATTTTTTTTATATTGGTTGAAGTTTGTTTTATAGGATGACCGTTTTTTAATATGCAATGAATATTTTTAATACATGGTGAAATATTTTTCAAACACATAGTGAACAATTTTCTAAAATAAATATTCCATTCTTAATAGGTTTAAATATCTACTAGGTCATTGCAACGGGTAGGCCTAATTCTAGTGGTTTAACATTGATCATATCCTCATGCATATCAGATGCATTGTCAAATTTTCATTGCATCAGTCTTCTTCCTACATTCACTATCTTTGTCTGCCCATCTCCCCAATCCAAGCATCAATATCAAAATTAACAAAACTGCACTTTATGTTGACCTAAAATAAAACACAAAACTTATTTTTTGGACAAGGGGATGTTGTACATTTTAATTGGCCATTCCATATCTATGTGTTTTCATGTACAAAAAAGATCAGATCCTGGAAAGAATGGAATACATCAAGAGTGTCGACACCGCCTTCATCATCCATTTATTGTGTTCTCCTTCAGACTCTTTTTGGAAATAATTTCTATTGTTTCCTGGAACAAAAAATTTTAAAGTTTCAATCACAACATGTGAAAGCAGCACAAACTAATAATGGGTGGGTGCTACATTGTCTCACACCATCATCATTCCCATCCTCTTGGCCTTCATTCTTCCTCCGAAAAAGCTTTGTACCCTTAGAGGATGCACTCGGCGAGCTCGTCGTGTGGTTGTCAATCTCATCATCATCATCCGCCAACAAAATGTAAGTGCTACATTTCTTCACAAGCTTTGACTCCTCCCTTTTGTGTATCTGGTAATTCCGCGACAAAGGAAAGGATGGCAATAAATCATCAAAGACAAAGTTATATCACTGTTCTTAAAGTGAAAAGACAAAGAATGCATTCATGTGTACCTTCTAATTGGAATGAATCTGCAGCTTAATCAATTACATATGATCTAAATATGAGATTAGTTCAATATTTATTGAATATGTTACGAAGAAATAAAACATGTCCAAAAATTTAACAACGGGGCAATTTTGTAGCATTTTAGTTTATATGTGAAGGAACAAATGAGAATGATCTTTGACTGTAAAACTGGGAATAAACTACGCCAAGAATACTTAGCTGCAAGAAGAACACCTGTCTTGACCTTATTAGAGCACCTGCCTTGACCGCATTCCTGAATCAGCACAAGAAGAACTGATGTTGCATCATTCGCCAATTATTCATACCATATTATATTGTACTCCCACCTTCGTAAAATTTTGCTGATGCATGTTGTACTGAACAAGATGAACAACCAAAAAGTAAATTGAGATGACAGTCCTGATGATCACATAACTGGCAAAAAAACTGAAGATGTACCTGAAGGACCAAATGGTTGGCCTCGGTGCTCCCTGATTTGTTTGTTTAGTCAAGCTGCTCAGACGTGAGGCATCATCTCGTCCAGGTGTGGCAGTCGTGTCCAGTCACAAGTGATTGTTGTCCAGGTGCTGCGGTCATATCTAGTCGCGAGCCGATAGTGTCTACATGCCATGAATGATCGAGGGGCGTTGGGATTTTGTCCTACAACAGTGGCGTTCAGTGGGGCGGCCCCAGCGCCGGGGCTTCATGTAGCGGCAGTCGACATCATCAAACCTTCCTTTATGTTAAATCTTAATAATCATAGTATTGTTTCCTACTTTAAAATTAATCTATATAAAATAAACCATCAGCGGCATGATTACACAGAAAAAAAATTGTCGATTGCAGAGAAGCATATGAAGTTCGTAGAATCAATCAAGTCCCCTATACAAATTACTAATACATGCATAGGATGTGATCATCCAAGGTCCTTTATACCATTGATTGAAGCAGCCACTTATGCTATCAATGAGCAGGGATCCGAGTGCTCACTTACCTGATCAGAAAGAGGAGTACGTGCGTACTACTGCATCCGAGTTAAAGCGACAGTACCACTCGGCAGGCATGATACCGTATGCGTCACGCATGCATGGCTGCTGCTCGACATTCGACCTGATGGAATTGTTCCTCTCGCTGTTCGGCCTGATGGGATCGTTTCTCTCATCTAGATGTCGGCGGCGAAGCTGCTTGTTTTAGCCGATGAGGAGAAACCAATGACATCGAGCGAAAAACGCAAAGATCACGATGGGCTGACCTCGTACCTCATACCTTGTCAAGATATATATCGATGACGGAATCTCGTCGACATCGATCCCATCGAGGGCGGACGGCAGCACGCTGGCGTGGTGCTGAGAGGTCAAGATGGCGGAGGCGGACCAGCGGTGGGAGGAGGCAACCACGGCGACCAGGTGCTGCTAAGGAAGACGAGCGGCGGCCGAGGAGCCAAGGGGCGGGCTGGGGCTGGCGCCGGCGCTAACCCTAGCGCGAGGTTGGGATGGAAGAAGCATACGGTGCGTGAGGCGAAAGAGAGTTGGGCTTGCTCCTGGGGCTTTCTCGGCTTGGCCCATGTGCTGGGCGATGCCCGGTGAAGTGGTTTTTTTTAGCGATGGAAAACCACGTCGGGTGAAGCGAGGGGAGTCGGACGAAACGTGAAACGTAAGAGGGGAAAAGGAACATTCCGTTTCTTTTAGATAGTAGAGATTTGCTAACACAACAGTCGATTTTGTTGTTGAAAAAACTAAGTGATTTTTTTTAAAAGCAGGCAAAGTGGACAGAACCTCCCCTCTTTGATGCCAACGGGCATCAGAAGCTCTTGCTCTCCAGACCGGGGCTGCTATATAGCGCTCGCTACGAGCACTACGCACGGGCCGAACCTTATTCATCGCCCTATGCACCAGGATTTAGCCCGAGCCGGTCCATGTAGTTTATAAAAAATAATTTAGTTTTCCCACCTGTTTTTTATGGAGCAGTTTTTCCCAGGTTTGTTCCAAGATGAGTTTCGTATGGTTTCCTTTTTCCTTTCCCATTTTTACTTTCCTTTCCTTTTTATTTCCTTTTAATTCATTGTTGTCCAATCCATGAACCTTTTTCAAAACTATGAACTTTTCTAAGTTTGCAAGTATTTTTTTAAATTCATAAATATTTGAATATATTATGAAATACATGAACCTTTTTTCAAACCCATGCTCGCGGATTTCCACCCAATACGTGAACTTATATTAAATCTATGAACTTTTTTTCAAATTAGGGATCTGTTTAGTTCCAGGAGGAGTTTTGTATTGATTTCCCAATGGTCAAATGGTTAGCAGTCAACATTCGACAAGAAGCTTGTTAACGAATGAAGAAAGCTGACTGAGCAAGCGAATTCCAAAAATATCCATCAAATTCAGAAAATAAAAAGTTAGCGAATTTAAAAAGTTAATGAATTGAAAAAAAAATCAAAATGTTCAAAAAATCTTTAATCTTCAAAAACCATTGTGAATTAAACAAAATGTTCACAATATCCAGATTTTTTTGGGTAGATTCACGTGTTTTTTTCACAAAAAATCAAATAAATGTTCATGAATGCAAAAAAATCATGAGTTTAAAAATGTAAAAAAAGTTTTATATACATTTTATGATTAGAATAATTATTATAAATTAGAAAAAACTTTCATGACTGTTGAAAAATCTAAGATTTGGAAAATGTATGTGAAAAGTTAAGAAAAAGCAGGAATTTGAGAATAAAATTGAAAATAAAAGGAAGATAAGAAAATGGAAAAATTACGATGTAAGGAAATGGAAAAGAAATACAAAGAAATCGGAGAGACATAAAAAACAATTGAAAGAAGAAAAAATGGCAGAAATACCAGCAGGAAAAAGGGAAGAAAAAACGGTCCGGTAGGCTCTTAAAACCGGCTAGGAATCTCTCGAAACTTCGCAAAACCGGGAGCTCCTGTTTGGGCGCCCACTGCACCTCTTGTTCTGTCCGCCCGCGAAAAAGAAAAGCGCACCGAACATATAACGACACAAAAAGGAAAAAAAACATGGACTCCAGGATTTGAACTCGGATCGCCACATCGTTCTACAAGCTGAGCTAACCAGTAGAACCACAGTTCACATCTAATTACTAACGCTAACTATATAAGACGAAGTTTCCCCGCGCTATTTATTAATAACGCTAACGTGAATTTGAAAAGGTTCATCTACTTCGCGACAAAAGTTCATCATTTTGGAACAAAAATTCACAAACTTTAGAAAACGTCATTTTTAAAGAAAAGTTCACAAACTTAAAAAAAGTTCATCAATTTTGACAAGAGTTTATGAAAAACTTAAAAAAGTTTATCATTTTTGAAAAAAACTTCATCAATTTGGAAAATGAAATAATCAATATTGAAAAAGGTTAATCGATTTTGACAAAAAAGTTCATCGACTTTGAAAATTAGTTCACCGATTTTGAAAAAAAATCACAATTTTGAAGAAAAAAATCATCAACTTTGAAAAAAGTTCATCAGTTTCAAAAAATAAATCATCAATACCGAAAAAGGTTCATCAATTTTGACAAAAATGTTCATCGAGTTTGAAAATTAGTTCACTGGTTCTAAAAACAGTTCACAAATTTAAGAAAAAATGCATCAATTTGTAAAAAAGTTCATCGGATTTGAAGAAGGTTCATCAAATTTGAAAAAAGTCCATGAAATTTGAAAAAAATTCATCGAGTTTGGAAATTAGTTCTCTAGTTCTGAAAAAAGTTCACAATTTTGAAGAAAAAATGCATCAATTTGGAAAAATGTTCATGGGATTTGACAAAAAGTTCACCGGATTTGAAAAAAGTTCATCGGATTTGAAAAAAGTTCATCAATATGAAGAGAATGTTCATGAATTTGATAGAAGTTCATCAAATTTTAAAAAAGTCATCTATTTTGGAAAAATGTCGACTGGTTTGTAAAGTTCATCGAACAAAGAAGAAAGACATATTTTTTCTGTTCGAACAGAGAATAAAAAACAGAACAAAACTGTTCAGAATAAGAAAAGGACGAAAAAAGGAAAAATGAAAAAAGAAAAAAGAAATAGAAAAAATGGAAAGAGGTAGGAAGAAAAGAATGAAGAAGCGTTATGTGAGCAGCTAACGCAGTATGGTGGAGTGGTCAGTGCATTGTGTCACCGAACCTGAACACGTAAGTTGGAATCCTAGTGAAATTGTCCGTCATTTTTTTGTTTACAGCAGTAGGAAAAAGAAGGAAAAATTTGCCCGAGCCCAGCTAATGCGGCTGCAGGCGCCCGTTTGCAGAATACACGTTAACGGACGCCTGAAGCGTCAAATAGGATTCGCCCGCAAAACCCTCTTGACAAGAATGCTTCGTAGCCCTTGAAGGTCCGGCCCACGCCCGAGATCATGTGGGCAATCTCAGCCGCCATGGCTATATGTCGCCCATACGGATAGTAGTAATCGCCTACGAGCGACAACTAGTACGCTGGCCCGCGGTTTGCACGTTGCGATGTACGATCGATTAGCTTCGGTTTTCTTTGGTTTTTCTTTTTCGTTTTATTTGATTTTATTATAGTTTTTAATTGTTTTTCTTTATTTTCTTCATTCTACTATATTTTAACACAATACAGACGTAAGCGCTCATATACATCCTTATGAACGCACACCCTACCTTTATGAGCATCTTCGAAAGACTGTTGAAATTTACGAAGTCATCGTAGTCATCTTGTCGTCGACGGGAATGTCTCCTACCACTGAATGCGCATCGCCGGAAATTCAGGAATAAATGTGAGCATCAGGATTTGAACCCTGGTGGGCTGGGGATACCACAGTCCCTCTAACCATCCCACCACAGGTTGGCTCGCTTTTCTTCATTCTACTTTGGCTTTGTTTACTTACTTAATGATTTTTTTGTATTTCTTTCTTTCTTTGTTATATTCTGGCTTTCTTTCTTTCTTTCTTGTTTTTATTTGTTATACTTTGTTTCTTTCTTTGCTTTCTTGTCGAGAATTTTAAAAAAATCATGATTAACATTTCTTTCAAACAAGTTTTCAGGGTAAAATTTGCATACACACATTCTACATTTTTTTGCATATTTTTTATATACATGTTTAATATTTTTTAAATACATGATTAACAACTTTGAAAAGTAGTAATATTTTTGATGTTTACTATTTTCCATACACATTATACAAATTTTCTATACATTAGGAACATTTTTATATACACATCTATAAAATTTAAACCATGAATACATTTTTTAAAAACACGCTATATTTTTTATCTCTACTTTTTTTGCATACACATTGTAAATTTTTTGTATATATTTTAAAATTTTCAAATACATGATTAACATTTTGTTCATATATATGCTTTGATATCTACTTTTTTTGTGTACACATTGTACAATTTTTATACACATTATAGACATTTTTGAAGTGCATGATTATAATTTTCGAATTTGCATGTAAAGTGATTATCATAATATATATTTAGAATGTTTTAAAATATAAAGAAAAGCAAAAATAAATAAAAAATGAAAGCAAAAATGTTAAAAAACATATGAGAAAGAGCGTTGAAGGCATGTGGTCAATGCTGGGCCGGTCCATTCTGGTATCAGCTGGAGGTGAGACGTGCTACTATCTCGCATCAAGCGAGACATAATCGCGCCCTTCTCAGGTATCACGTCGCGACCCCTCAAAAAAGGTATCACTTCGTGGAAACAGAAAATAGCGCCGCCGGCAAGAAAATTGCTCATCGCCACCCGCCGGAGGATAGGTAGGCGGGGTCGCAGTTCCGTTGCTGGAGACCCGAGGCTGCCGCCCTGGCTCTCCCCTATGGTGGATCCGCCACTAACTCCCAGCACATTTGGCTTCGGGAAAGTTCTGGTTGTACTAGTGTACTTTCTATCCTCGTGTCCATTTTTGCACCAAAGTTTATGCAAACAAGATTCTCATTTTATTTCTTCCAAATAAAAGAATATTTGAACTCGAAACTTTGCATATCAACATCACATAAGTACTACCATGTGCAGAAAAGTTTTTGGATTTTTTGGCACAACATATTTTTTTTAAATGATACAACTCATTCAAAATTTTAAATTTGACAAATTTATGTGCCATAAAAAGATCCAAAACATTTTATACAAAGAGTGGCACTTGTGTATAGTTGACCTGCAAATTTTCAAGTTCAAATGTTTTCTTGTTTGGAAGAAACAAAAAAAATTATATAAGAATAGCACGAACATTGACGCAAACTAAATGGCACCGGTACTGCAGTACAACAAATCCACACTCTTTGGCTTCCTGCATATCTTCTCCCTCACTACTACTTCTCTCCCTCTTTTATCTCTTCTAGCACCACATATGTACTCCCTTTGTTTCCTTTTAGTTTGCGTATAAAATTTGTCCGAAGTCAAATTTCGTAAACTTTGACCCACTTATTAATAGGGAAAAATATCGACATTCATAATATGAAATCAATACCATTGGATGCAGCGTGAAATTAGGTTTCATAGTTTATAGTTTTAGTGCCGTAGATGTTGATATTTTTTAATATAAATTTGGTCAAACTCTGTGTAGTTTGACTTCAAGCAAATTTTATATGTGGAGTAAAAAAAACAGAGGGAGTATGTTCGAACTAAAGGGGGTCGACCTAGTTAAGATCGGTTGCTTCCATCCCACTTTGTTCAAACCCTAAGCTATATATGTGTCCCTTGCATATATATGTAGCTTTAACTACATCATCCGTCCATCAAAACATATTGATCGCCTCATCCATCCATCAGACAAATACTCCTACCAACTAAACTTTGACCCCCAACGTTGTGACAGAATTCCCCTCAGGTTTGGCTGTCCAAGAAGTTTGGTTGGTGTGGTTGCACCATACAAACTGGCTGCGGCGCCGCCTACGTTTGTAAAATCGCATACACGCATGCAGTGGAGAAGATCACCAGATGTTCTTCTCAATATACTGCAACTAATCATGCAAACTCGTTCATGGGCGCAGGTGTACTAGCCAGGAGGCCAGAGCACACCCAACGCTCTGAATATATTTGTTCTTGTTGACTTATAAATGAGAGTTCGAGAAAAGTGAATTTGGTATTCTTGAGCGGGAAGATTAATATTGGTTGGGTCTTTCTTTGCGAAAAGGTTTAGAAACCTCGCAAGTAATGAAGGAGAACGATGCTTTTACATTTCCCGGTGGGTAGGGTGAGCTTATCAGTTTGATCAAAGCAATCTCGCCAGGCAATACATTTCACCAGATATTGTCAAATCTGTAGTACCGTAAAGTACCTAGCTACTATATATCTCTTTCAGATTAATTGTCAGGTTGTTATGATCTCCTTTTCCTTTTTGTGGCACTAGATTTTTTTAGCAATGATATGACTTTATTAATAAAATGCAAACACGAGTGTACCCAAAAAGCTGCAGAAGAGCAAATTCGCAAAAGCCAAAATAACCACCAAGATTTTGGAGTCACCACGTTCGTCACCACAGGAGTTGAGAACTTGAGAGCAATGAAAAAACACCATAATAACCGGAGACGCACCCATCACATCGCAAATTGTCGAACCACTCTACACTACTCTCTCTGTTCACTAATATGAGATATTTTAGATATTTTAACATGGTCTAAAATAAGTCAACAAACAGACTAAAACATGTCTATATATACCCAATTCACAAAAAAGTTAAGAACATCTAAACGAAGGGAGTACTATAGAAATGACCTTCTCGGTGGGCTAAAAAATCCCATTTCTGACGGGCAATCACGGTGACTACATATATAGAGGGGGCGGTGATCTCCAGCCAATCAGAGTTCAACCTAGGCTTGACATTGGTGCTCGCATTTTTTTGGATTATTTCAGATCTTGCGGTGATATGCGTTCAGTGGAAGGAGACATTCCCGTCGACTACGAAGACGTCTGCAGCGGCTATATTAATCTCAAGATGATGTGCCGGCTCAGTCTCTTGGAGACGCTCATAGGGGTAGTTGGTGCATGAGCGTGCATTCGTAGGGTGAGTATATGTGTGTATGTATGAGTGTCTATGTCTGTACTGTGTTAAGAAAAAATTGCCTGCAATTCTCCTGCACTCCTACTATAGCACATACTCTATTTTCGTTCTTTTCACCTTTATTAGCCTCAATCGGCCACAACAGAAAAATGCACATAACATAGATGAAGAAAGAACGCCATTTTCATCCTACTTGTTTATTTTTCTCACTGAATCAGAAGAATGACAACATTATGTTTATATGTTTTCGATAAAAAGTAGATTATACAATTGATATCTTTTGCTTTCTTTGCTTTGCTAGTAGCCGAAAGAAAATGAACTATGATGAAGATGTTGTATGCTATTATATATGTGTGTGATATCTTCGTTGCTATCTTATTTTCCTTGCAAGTATGTAGGTGCCATGGCGTGTTGAACTCAATGGTATGCTATGAGCTTGAAGATAAGTCATAGGATATGCCATGGTCTCCAGTGAGCCGCTCGGTTTGCCTATGCCTGACTATCCAGACACCAGGAGTCAGAGACCGTCATCCTTGATGGTCCTGACATGGGTGGTGATCGTGTTCCTATGCTTGATAGGAAGAGGAAAAAGGGTGGCTTGATGGAGAAGAGCTGAGCGTCTTCAGCAGCATGACCGATGTTGTCAAGGAGCTATTGGGAAACGTTGCATGGAAAAACAAAAAAAATTCTACGCACACACAATGATCTATCCATGGAGATGCATAGCAACGGGGGGGGGGGGGGAGTGTGTCTATGTACCCTCGTAGATCGAAAGCCGAAGCGCGGTCGATGTAGTCGAACTTCTTCTAGCTCCGACCGATCAAGCACCGAACGTACGACACCTCCGAGTTTTGCACACGTTCAGCTCGGTGACGTCCCTCGCCTTCTTGATCCAGCAAGGTGTCGAGGTAGTAGATGAGTTCCGTCAGCACGATGGCGTGGAGACAGTGATGGTGAAGTGATCCGCGCAGGGCTTCACCTAAGCACTACGAGAATATGACCGGACGTGTAAACTGTGGAGGGGGACGCCGCACACGGCTAACAATTGATGTTGTGTCTTCTAGACGCCCCCTCCCCACATATATATAGGTGAAAGGGGAGGAGAGGCAGCTAGGGGGCGCCCCAAGTAGGATCCGAATCCTACTTGGGGTTTCCCCAAGTGGCGCCCCCTTTCCTTTTTCCACTTGAGAAGAAAAGGAAGGGGGAAGAAGAGAAGGAAGGGGGGCCGAACCCCCTCTTCTCCTTCTCCTATTCGGCCACATGCCATAGGGGGGCGCGCCACCCCTTGTCGGCTGGTGTGCTCCCCTCTCATGGCCATATGGCCCATATATTCCCCCCGGGGTTCCGATAACCCCCCGGTACTCCGATAAATACCCGATACATTCTGGAAAACTTCCGGTGTTCGAATACTATCGTCCTATATATCAATATTTACCTCTCAACCATTTCGAGACTCCTCGTCATGCCCGTGATCTCATCCGGGACTCTGAACAACATTCGGTCACCAAATCACATAACTCATATAATACAATATCATCATCGAACATTAAGCGTGCGGACCCTACGGGTTCGAGAACTATGTAGACATGACCGAGACACCTCTCCTCAATAACCAATAGCAGAACCTGGATGCTCATATTGGCTCCTACATATTCTATGAAGATCTTTATCGGTCGAAGCATTATGACACCATACGTTATTCCCTTTGTCCATCGGTATGTTACTTGCCCGACATTCGATCACCGGTATCTTCATACCTAGTTCAATCTCATTACGGGCAAGTCTCTTTACTCGTTACATAATACATCACCTCTTGGCTAACTCCTTAGTCGTTTGCTTGCAAGCTTATGATGTGTATTACCGAGAGGGCCCAGAGATACCTCTCCGGTACTTGGAGTGACAAATCCTAATCTCGATCTATGCCAACCCAACAAACACCTTCGGAGATACCTGTAGAGCATCTTTATAATCACCCAGTTACATTGTGACGTTTGATAGCACACAAGGTATTCCTCCGGTATCCGGGAGTTGCATAATCTCATAGTCGAAGGAATATGTATTTAACATGAAGAAAGCAATAGCAATAAAACTGAACGATCAATATGTTAAGCTAATGGATGGGTCTTATCCATCACATAATTCTCCTAATGAAGTGACCCCGTTATCAAATGACAACACATGTCTATGGTTAGGAAACCTTAACCATCTTTGATCAACGAGCTAGTCTAGTAGAGGCATACTAGGGACACGGTATTTGTTTATGTATTCACACATGTATTTAAGTTTCCGATCAATACAATTCTAGCATGGATAATAAACCTTTATCATGATTTTGGAATTATAATAATAACCATTTTATTATTGCCTCTAGGGCATATTTCCATCAGTCTCCCACTTGCACTAGAGTTAATAATCTAGTTCACATCACCATGTGATTTAACACCCATAGTTCACATTGCCATGTGACTAACACCCAAAGAGTTTACTAGAGTCAATAATCTAGTTCACATTGCCATGTGATTAACACCCTAAGAGTATTAAGGTGTGATCATGTTTTGCTTGTGAGAAAGGTTTAGTCAATGGGTCTGTCACATTCAGATCCGTATGTATTTTGCAAATTTCTATGTCTTCAATGCTCTGCATGGAGCTACTCTAGCTAATTGCTCCCACTTTGAATATGTATCCAGATCGAGACACAAAGTCATCCGGATTGGTGTCAAAGCTTGCACCGACGTAAATGTTTACGATGAACTCTTTATCACTCCATAACCGGGAAACATTTCCTTAGTCCTTTTTAGGTACCTAAGGATAATTTTGACCGTTGTCCAGTGATCTACTCCTGGATCACTATTGTACCCCCTTGCCAAACTCATGGCAAGGCACACAACAGGTCTGGTACACAACATGGCATACTTTATAGAACCTATGACTGAGGCATAGGGAATGACTTTAATTTTCTCTCTATATTCTGCTGCGGTCGGGTTTTGAGTCTTACTCAACTTCGCACCTTGTAACACAGGCAAGAACTCTTTCTTTGACTGATCCATTTTGAACTTCTTCAAAACTTTATCAAGATATGTGCTTTGTGAAAGTCCTATCAAACGTCTTGATCTATCTCTATAGATCTTAATGCCCAATATATAAGCAGCTTCACCGAGGTCTTTCATTGAAAAACTCTTATTCAAATATCCTTTTATGCTATCCAGAAATTCTATATCATTTCCAATCAATAATATGTCATCTACATATAATATTAGAAATGCTACAGAGCTCCCAGTCACTTTCTTGTAAATACAGGCTTCTCCGAAACTCTGTATAAAACCATATGCTTTGATCACCTCATCAAAGCATATATTCCAACCCCGAGATGCTTGCACCAGTCCATAGATGGATCACTGGAGCTTGCAAACTTTGTTAGCACCTTTAGGATCGACAAAACCTTCTGGTTGCATCATATTCAACTCTTCTTTAACATATCCATTAAGAAATGCAGTTTTGACATCCATTTGCCAGATTTCATAATCATAAAATGTGGCAATTGCTAACATGATTCGAACATACTTAAGCATCGCTACGGGTGAGAAAGTATCATCGTAGTCAACTCCTTGAACTTGTCAAAAACCTTTTGCGACAAGTCGAGCTTTGTAAATATTGACATTACTATCAGCGTCAGTCTTCTTCTTGAAGATCCACTTATTATCAATGGTTTGCCGATCATCGGGCAAGTCCACCAAAGTCCACACTTTGTTCTCATACATGGATCCTATCTTAGATTTCATGGCCTCGAGCCATTTGTCGGAATCTGGGCTCATCATAGCTTCTTCATAGTTCGTAAGTTCGTCATGGTCTAGTAACATGACTTCCAGAACAGGATTACCGTACCACTCTGGTGCGGATCGTGCTCTGGTTGACCTACGAGTTTTAGTAGTAACTTGATCTAAAGTTTCATGATCAATATCATTAGCTTCCTCTCTAGTTGGTGTAGGCATCACATGAATGGTTTTATGTGATGAGCTACCTTGCAATTCGAGAGAAGGTACAATTACCTCATCAAGTTTTACTTTTCTCCCACTCACTTCTTTCGAGAGAAACTCCTTATCTAGAAAGTTTCCATTCTTGGCAATAAAGATCTTGCCTTCGGATTTGTGGTAGAAGGTGTACCCAATTGTTTCTTTAGGGTATCCTATGAAGACGCACTTCTCCGATTTGGGTTCGAGCTTATCAGGCTGAAGCCTTTTGACATAAGTGTCGCAACCCCAAACTTTAAGAAACGACAGCTTAGGTTTCTTGCCAAACCATAGTTCATACGGTGTCATCTCAACTGATTTAGATGGTGCCCTGGTTAACATGAATGGAGCTGTCTCTAATGCATAACCCCAAAACGATAGTGGTAAATCGGTAAGAGGCATCATAGATTGCACCGTATCTAATAAAGTACGGTTACAACATTTGGACACACCATTACGTTGTGGTGTTCCAAGTGGCGTGAGTTGTGAAACTATTCCACATTGTTTTAAATGAAGGCCAAACTCGCAACTCAAATATTCGCCTCCGTGATCAGATCGTAGAAACTTTATTTTCTTGTTATGATGATTCTCCACTTCACTCTGAAATTCTTTGAACTTTTCAAATGTTTCAGACTTGTGTTTCATCGAGTAGATATACACATATCTGCTCAAATCATGTGTGAAGGTTAGAAAATAATGATACCCGCCGCGAGCCTCAACACTCATCGGACCTCATACATCGGTATGTATTATTACCAATAAGTCATTAGCTCGCTCCATTGTTCCGGAGAATGGAGTTTTAGTCATCTTGCCCATGAGGCATGGTTCGCAAGTATCTAATGATTCATAATCAATCGATTCCAAAATTCCATCTGCATGGAGTTTCTTCATGCACTTTACACCAATATGACCTAAACGGTACTGCCACAAATATGTTGCACTATCATTATCAACTTTGCATCTTTTGGCATCAATATTATGAATATGTGTACCACTACGATCCAGATTCAATAAACCATTCACCTTGGGTGTATGACCACATAAGGTTTTATTCATGTAAACAGAACAATAATTATTCTCCAACTTAAATGAATAACCGTATTGCAATAAACACGATCTAATCATATTCATGCTCAACGCAAACACCAAATAACATTTATTTTAGGTTCAACACTAATCCCGAAGGTAGAGGGAGTGTGCGATGGTGATCATATCAACCTTGGAACCACTTGCAACACACATCGTCACTTCGCTCTTAACTAGTCTCTGTTCTTTCTACAACTCTTGTTTCAAGTTACTAATCTTAGCAACTGAACCGGTGTCAAATACCTAGGGGTTCGTACGAACACTAGCAAAGTACACATCAATAACATGTATATCATATATACCTTTGTTCACTTTGCCATCCTTCTTATCCGCCAAGTATTCGGGACAGTTCCGCTTCCAGTGACCATTTCCTTTGCAGTAGAAGCACGCAGTTTCAGGCTTGGGTCTAGCTTTGGGCTTCTTCATGGGAGCGGCAACTTGTTTGTTCTTCTTCTTGAAGTTACCTTTCTGTCCCTTGCCCTTTTTCTTGAAACTAGTGGTTTTGTTAACAATCAACACTTGATGCTCTTTCTTGATTTCTACCTTCACCGATTTCAGCATCGCGAAGAGCTCGGGAATCATTTTCATCATCCCTTGCATATTATAGTTCATCACGAAGTTCTAGTAGCTTGGTGATAGTGACCAGAGAACTCTGTCAATCACTATCTTATCTGGAAGATTAACTCCAACTTGATTCAAGCGATTGTAGTACCTAGACATTCTGAGCACATCCTCACTGGCTAAGCTAGTCTCCTCCATCTTGTAGGCAAAGTACTTGTCAGAGGTCTCATCTCGACACGGGCATGGGTCTAAAATACCAATTTAAGCTCTTGGAACATCTCATATGCTCCGTGGCATTCAAAATATTTTTGAAAGCCCGGTTCTAAGCCGTAAAGCATGACGCACTAAACTATCAAGTAGTCATCATATCGAGCTTGCAAAACATTCATAATGTCTGCATCTGCTCCTGCAACAGGTTTTTCACCTAGCGGTGCATCAAGGACATAATTCTTCTGTGCAGCAATGAGGATAATCCTCAGATCATGGACCCAGTCCGCATAATTGCTACTTTCATCTTTTAACTTATTTTTCTCTAGGAACATATCAAAAATAAAACACGGGAGCTATAAGCGAGCTAATAATCTACAACATAGATATGCAAATACTATCATGACTAAGTTCATGATAAATTAAGTTCAATTAATCAAATTACTTAAGAACTTCCACTTAGATAGACATCCCTCAAGTCATCTAAATGATACCTGATCCAAATCAACTAAACCATGTTCGATCATCACGTGAGATGGAGTATTCATCAATGGTGAACATCTCTATGTTGATCATATCTACTATATGATTCACGTTCGACCTTTCGGTCTCCAGTGTTCTGAGGCCATGTTTGTACATGCCAGGCTCGTCAAGTTTAACCCGAGTATTCCACATGTGAAAAACTGTCTTGCACCCGTTGTATGTGAACGTAGAGTCTATCACACCTGATCATCACGTGGTGTCTCAACACGATGAACTGTCGCAACGGTGCATACTCAGGAAGAACACTTATACCTTGAAATTTTAGTTAGGGATCATCTTATAATGCTACCGCCGTACTAAGCAAAATAAGATGCATAAAAGATAAACATCACATGCAATCAAAATATGTGACATGATATGGCCATCATCATCTTGTGCTTTTGATCTCCATCTCTAAAGCATCGTCATGATCTCCATCGTCACCGGCTCGACACCTTGATCTCCATCGTTGCATCATGGTTGTCTTGCCAACTATTGCTTCTACAACTGTCGCTAACGCATAGTGATAAAGTAAAGCAATTACATAGTGTTTGCATTTCATACAATAAAGAGACAACCATAAGGCTCCTGCTAGTTGCCGATAACTTTTACAAAACATGATCATCTCATACAATAACGTATATCACATCATGTCTTGACCATATCACATCACAACATGCCCTGCAAAAACAAGTTAGACGTCCTCTACTTTGCGGTTGCAAATTTTACGTGGCTGCTACGGGCTTCTAGCAAGAACCATTCTTACCTACGCATCAAAACCACAATGGTGTTTTGTCAAGTTTGTTGTTTTCACCTTCTTCAAGAACCGGTGATACGTCTCCAACGTATCTATAATTTTTGATTGTTCCATGATATTATATTATCTGTTTTGGATGTTAATGGGCTTTATTTTACACTTTTATATTATTTTTGGGACTAACCTATTAACCGGAGGCCCAACCCAAATTGCCGTTTTTTTTGCCTATTTCAGTGTTTCGTAGAAAAGGAATATCAAACGGAGTCCAAACGGAATGAAACCATCGGGAACGTGATTTTTGGAACAAACGTGATCCAGAGGACGTGGAGTGGACGTCAAGCAATCAACGAGGCGGCCACGAGGCAGGGGACATGCCTACCCCCTGGGCGCCCCCCCCTCATGGGCCCCTCGTAGCTCCACCGACCTACTTCTTCCTCCTATATATGTTCACATACCCCACAAACATCCAGGAGCACCATGAAACCCTATTTCCACCGCCGCAACCTTCTGTACCCAAGAGATCCCATCTTGGGGCCTTTTTCGGAGCTTCACCGGAGGGGGCATTGATCACGGAGGGCCTCTACATCAACTCCATGGCCCCTCCGATGATGTGTGAGTAGTTTACCTCAGACCTTCGGGTCCATAGCTAGTAGCTAGATGGCTTCTTCTCTCTCTTTGGATCTCAATACAAAGTTCTCCTCGATTCTCTTGGAGATGTATTCGATGTAACTCTTCTTTTTGCGATGCGTTTGTCGAGATCCGATGAATTGTGGGTTTATGATCCAGATTATCTATGAACAATATTTGAGTTATCTTTGCAAGTCTCTTTGAATTATCAGTTTTGTTTGGCCTACTAGATTGATCTTTCTTGCAATGGGAGAAGTGCTTAGCTTTGGGTTAAATCTTGCGGTGCTCGATCCCAGTGACAGAAAGGGAAACGACATGTATTGTATTGTTGCCATCGAGGATAAAAATATGGGGATTATATCATATTGCATGAGTTTATCCCTCTACACCATGTCATCTTGCTTAAGGTGTTACTCTGTTCTTAAGAACTTAATACTCTAGATGCATGCTGGATAGCGGTCGATGTGTGGAGTAATAGTAGTAGATGCAGGCAGGAGTCGGTCTACTTGTCATGGACGTGATGCCTATATACATGATCATGCCTAGAATTCTCATAATTACTCGCTTTTCTATCAATTGCTCAACAGTAATTTGTTCACCCACCGTAATACTTATGCTATCTTGAGAGAAGCCACTAGTGAAACCTATGGCCCCCGGGTCTATTTTCCATCATACAAGTTTCCAATCTATTTTATTTTGCAATCTTTACTTTCAATCTATATCATAAAAATACCGAAAATACTTATCTTATTATTATCATCTCTATCAGATCTCACTCTTGCAAGTAGCCGTGAAGGGATTGTCAACCCCTTTATCGCATTGGTTGCGAGGTTCTTATTTGTTTGTGTAGGTACGAGGTGACTCACGTGTGGTCTCCTACTGGATTGATACCTTGGTTCTCAAAAACTGAGGGAAATACTTACTCTGCTTTACTGCACCACCCTTTCCTCTTGAAGTGAAAACCAACGCAGTGCTCAAGAGGTAGCAAGAAGGATTTCTGGCGCCATTGCCAGGGAGTCTACGCACAAGTCATGACATACCAAGTACCCATCACAACTCTTACCCTTCACATTACATTATTTGCCATTTGCCTCTCGTTTTCCTCTCCCCCGCTTCACCCTTGCCGTTTTATTCGCCCTCTTTCTGTTCGTCTTTCCATTTGCTTTGATGTCTTACTTGGCTCGTTTGCTCGTTTGTTTGGAATAGTTGTTTATTTATTGCTAAATAGAGAACCTAAGATCTATGGATCCTCATCCGCTTGGTAATGTTTTTAAGAGATCTAATTATGATGAACCAATTGCTAGTGAGTTTTGTGCACTAGATTATCTTTATGAAGTTTTGCTTGAAATTCGTGAATCTGAAAATTGTGATGAAGTACTTTATGGAGTGATTCACGATGGATCTTTGAATAGAAAGCATGATTGCAATGATGATAATATAAATTCTATTAATGTCAATTGTGCTTATAATTTGCAAAACCCTAAGCTTGGGGATGCTGGTTTTGCTATGTCTACTACTTGTTGCAATGATCATGATTGGGGTGATTCTTCTTTTGATCTTGAAAATTTATTCAAGCCCCATGATGAATATGAGATTGATAATAGTGTTTTCAATATTATTGAAAGTGGGTTTGGAAGAGTGTCAACTTTAGATCCCACATATTTGGAGAATGTTCAATCTTATGAAATTTTTGATAAAAGTGGGTTTGGAGAGGTCATGACTTTAGTTAATGTTAATCCCACTATTTTGGAAGAGTGTCAACTTTGCATGCATGTGGATCGTGTTGAAAATATTTTATGTGATAGCTATTTTGTTGAATTTGCTTATGATCTTACATGTAATTATTATGAGAGAGGAAAATATGGTGGTAGAAATTTTCATGTTACTAAATTACCTCTCGTTATGTTGAGATTGCTATTGTTTCTTTCCGCTTCCTTGCATATGCTAGTTTTTGCTTGCCTTGATAATTTGTTTGCCTATAAGATTCCTGTGCATAGGAAGTATGTTAGACTTAGATGTGTTTGTCACATGTTTTATGATGCTTTCTTTGTGCTTCAATTCTTGTCTTTCATGTGAGCATCATTGAAATCTTATGCCTAGCTATAAGGCTTTAAAGAAAAGCGCTTGTTGGGATACAACCCAATATTTTTCCTTGCTGTTATTCAATAAATAATTTATCTATCCTCTGTTTTGGTTGAGTTTTTTGTGTTTAATTAGTGTTTGTGCCAAGTAGAACCTTTGGGAAGACTTTGGGAAAGTCTTTTTGATCCTGCTGTAAAAAACAGAAACTTTAGCGCTCGCGAGAATTGCTGCCATTTTTTACTGGAGAGTGATATTTAGTTAATTATTTTTGCAGATGATTACTAGATAAATTACTCATGTCAAGAAATTTATTTTAGAATTCTTGGGGTTCCAGAAGTATTCGAAACCTACAGATTACTACAGACAGTTCTGTTTTTGACAGATTCTGTTTTTCATGTGTTGTTTGCTTATTTTGATGAAGCTATGGCTAGTAATAGAGTTTATGAACCATAGAAAAGTTGGAATAAAGTAGGTTTAACACAAATATAAATCAAGAATGAGTTCATTACAGTACCTTGAAGTGGTGGTTTGTTTTCTTTTACTAACGGAGCTCACAAAGATTTTCTTTTAAGTTTTGTGTTGTGAAGTTTTCAAGTTTTGGGTAAGGGTTTGATGGATTATTGAACAAGGAATGGAAAGAGCCTAAGTTTGGGGATGACCAAGGCACCCCAAGGTAAAATCCAAGGACACCAAAAATCGTAAGCTTGGGGATGCCCCGGAAGGCATCCCCTATTTCGTCTTCGTCTATCGGTAACTTTACTTGGAGCTATATTTTTATTCGCCACATGATATGTGTTTTGCTTGGAGCATCTTGTATGATTTGAGTATTTGCTTTCTAGTTTACCACAATCATCCTTGTTGTACACACCTTTTGGGAGAGACACACATGAATTGGAATTTATTAGAATACTCTATGTGCTTCACTTATATCTTTTGAGCTATATAGTTTTTGCTCTAGTGCTTCGCTTATATCTTTTAGAGCACGGCGGTGGTTTTATTTTATAGAAATAATTGATCTCTCATGCTTCACTTATATCATTTTGAGAGTCCTTTAGAACAGCATGGTAATTCACTTTGGTTATAAATTTTAAATGCCAAGAGAAGTTGGATGCTTGATAGATGGTTTTGAGATATAAAGGTGGTAATATTAGAAGTGTGCTAGTTGAGTAATTGTGAAATTGATGAATACTTGTGTTGAAGTTGGCAAGTCCCGTAGCATGCACGTATGGTGAACATTATGTGACAAATTTGAAGCATGAGGTGTTCTTTGATTGCTTTCCTTATGAGTGGCGGTCGGGGACGAGCGATGGTCTTTTCCTACCAATCTATCCCCCTAGGAGCATGCGCGTAGTGCTTGGTTTTGATGACTTGTAGATTTTTGCAATAAGTATGTGAGTTCTTTATGACTAATGTTGAGTCCATGGATTATACGCACTCTCACCCTTCCACCATTGCTAGCCTCTTCGGTACCGTGCATTGCCCTTTCTCACCAGAGTTGGTGCAAACTTCGCCGGTGCATCCAAACCCCGTGATATGATACGCTCTATCACACATAAGCCTCCTTATATCTTCCTCAAAACAGCCACCATACCTACCTATTATGGCATTTCCATAGGCATTCTGAGATATACTACCACGCAACTTTCCACTGTTCCATTTATTATGACACGCATCATCATTGTCATATTGCTTTGCATGATCATATAGTTGACATCGTATTTGTGGCAAAGCCACTGCTCATAATTTTTTCATACATGTCACTCTTGATTCATCGCAATCCCGGTACAGCGCCGGAGGCATTCACATAGATTCATATTTTGTTCTAAGTATCGAGTTGTAATTCTTGAGTTGTAAGAAAATAAAAGTGTGATGATCATCATTAGAGCATTGTCCCATGTGAGGAAAGGATGATGGAGACTATGATTCCCCCACAAGTCGGGATGAGACTCCAGACGAAGAAACAAGAAAGAAAAGAAAGAAAAGAGGCCAAAAAAAGAAGGCCCAAATAAAAAAAGAAATAATAATAATAAATAAATGAGAGAAAAAGAGAGAAGGGACAATGTTACTATCCTTTTTCCACACTTGTGCTTCAAAGTAGCACCATGATCTTCATGATAGAGAGTCTCTTATTTTGTCACTTTCATATACTAGTGGGAATTTTTCATTATAGAACTTGGCTTGTATATTCCAATGATGGGCTTCCTCAAATGCCCTAGGTCTTCATGAGCAAGTGATTGGATGCACAGCCACTTAGTTTCTTTTGTTGAGCTTTCATATATTTATAGCTCTAGTGCATCCGTTGCATGGCAATCCCTACTCCTTGCAATGACATCAATCAATGGGCATCTCCATAGCCCGTTTATTAGCCGCGTGAATGTGAGACTTTTTTTTTCTCACACAACCTCCATCATCATATTCGACTCCACCCATAGTGCTATGTCCATGGCTCGCGCTCATATATTGCGTGAAAGTTGAAAGAGTTTGAAAAGGCTAAGTATGAAACAATTGCTTGGCTTGTCATCGGGGTTGTGCATGACGAGAGCATTTTGTGTGACGAAAATGAAGCATGGCCAAACTATATGACTTTGTAGGGATAAGTTTTCTTTGGCTATGGTATTTTGATAAGACATAATTGCTTGATTAGCATACTTGGAGTATTACTATTTTTATGTCAACAATAAACTTTTATCTTGAATCTTTCGGATCTGAACATTCATGCCACAATAGAGAAAAATACATGGAAGAATATTCTAGAAAGCATTCCACATCAAAAATTCTGTTTTTATCATTTACCCACTCAAGGACGAGCAGGAATTAAGCTTGGGGATGCTGATACGTGTCCAACGTATCTATAATTTTTTATTGTTCCATGCTATTATATTATCTATTTTGGATGTTAATGGGATTT
Source organism: Triticum dicoccoides (assembly GCF_002162155.2). Lineage (NCBI taxonomy): Eukaryota > Viridiplantae > Streptophyta > Magnoliopsida > Poales > Poaceae > Triticum > Triticum dicoccoides. The sequence continues at coordinate 134,683,161 of NC_041386.1, read as the reverse complement.
ATTTTACACTTTTATATTTTTTAGGACTAACCTATTTACCGGAGGCCCAGCCCAAATTGTTGTTTTTTGCCTATTTCAGTGTTTCACAGAAAAGGAATATCAAACGGAGTCCAAACAGAATGAAACCTTCGGGAACGTGATTTTTGGAACAACGTGATCCAGAGGACTTGGAGTGGACATCAAGCAATCAACGAGGCGGCCACGAGGCAGGGGGGCGTGCCTACCCCCTAGGTGCGCCCTCCCCCTCATGGGCCCCTTGTAACTCCACCGACCTACTTCTTCCTCCTATATATGTTCACATACACCGCAAACATCCAGGAGCACCACGAAACCCTATTTCCACCGCCGCAACCTTCTGTACCCAAGAGATCCCATCTTGGGGCCATTTCCGGAGCTCCGCCGGAGGGGGCGTTGATCACGGAGGGCCTCTACATCAACTCCATGGCCCCTCCGATGATGTGTGAGTAGTTTAAGTCAGACCTTCAGGTCCATACAAAGTTCTCCTCGATTCTCTTGGAGATCTATTCGATGTAACTCTTCTTTTTGCGGTGTATTTGTCGAGATCCGTTGAATTGTGGGTTTATGATCCAGATTAACTTTGAACAATATTTGAATATTCTCTGAATTCTTTTATGTATGATTGGTTTATCTTTGCAAGTCTCTTTGAATTATCAGTTTGGTTTGGCCTACTAGATTGATCTTTCTTGCAATGGGAGAAGTGCTTAGCTTTGGGTTAAATCTTGCGGTGCTCGATCCCAGTGACAGAAAGGGAAACAACACATATTGTATTGTTGCCATCGGGGATAAAAAGATGGGGTTTATATCATATTGCATGAGTTTATCCCTCTACATCTTGTCAGCTTGCTTAAGGCGTTACTCTGTTCTTATGAACTTAATACTCTAGATGAATGCTGGATAGCGGTCGATGTGTGGAGTAATAGTAGTAGATGCAGGCAGGAGTCGGTCTACTTGTCACGGACGTGATGCCTATATACATGATCATGCCTAGAATTCTCATAATTATTCGCTTTTCTATCAATTGCTCGACAGTAATTTGTTCACCCACCATAATACTTATGCTATCTTGAGAGAAGCCACTAGTGAAACCTATGGCCCCCGGGTCTATTTTCCACCATACAAGTTTCCAATCTATTTTATTTTGCAATCTTTACTTTCAATCTATATCATAAAAATACCAAAAATACTTATCTTATTATTATTATCTCTATCATATCTCACTCTTGCAAGTGGTCGTGAAGGGATTGACAACCCCTTTATCGCGTTGGTTGCGAGGTTCTTATTTGTTTGTGTAGGTACGAGGTGACTCACGCGTGGTCTCCTACTGGATTGATACCTTGGTTCTCAAAAACTGAGGGAAATAGTTACACTGCTTTACTGCACCACCCTTTCCTCTTCAAGGGAAAACCAACGTAGTGCTCAAGAGGTAGCAACCGGCCGCAGTCAAATTCAATTCAACTAAAGTAGGAGAAACAGACACCCGCCAGGCACCTTTATGCAAAACTAGTTGCATGTCTGTCGGTGGAACTGGTCTCATGTGCGTGGACATGTAAGCTTGGTCCGAGCCGCTTCATCTCACAATACCGCCGAATCAAAATAAGACGTTGGTGGTAAGCAGTATGACTATCACCGGCCACAACTCTTTGTGTTCTTTGTGTTCTACTTTCCTCCCACTCGCTTCTTTTGAGAGAAACTCCTTATCTAAAAAGGATCCATTCTTAGCAACGAATATCTTGCCTTCGGATCTATGATAGGAGGTGTACCCAATAGTCTCCTTTGGGTATCCTATGAAGACACATTTCTCCGATTTGGGTTCGAGCTTATCAGGTTGAAGCTTTTTCACATAAGCATCGCAACCCCAAAATTTAAGAAACGACAACTTGGGTTTCAAGCCAAACCACAGATCATAAGGTGTCGTCTCAACAGATTTTGATGGTGCCACATTTAACGTGAATGCAGCTGTCTCTAAAGCATAACCCCAAAACGATAGCGGTAAATCAGTAAGAGACATCATAGATCGCACCATATCTAATAAAGTGTTGTTACAATGTTCGGACACACCATTACGCTGTGGTGTTCCAGGTGGCGTGAGTTGCGAAACTATTCCGCATTATTTCAAATGATGACCAAACTCATAACTCAAATATTCACCTCCATGATCAGATCGTAGAAACTTAATTTTCTTGTTAAGATGATTTTCCACTTCACTCTAAAATTCTTTGAACTTTTCAAATGTTTCAGACTTATGTTTCATCAAGTAGATATATCCATATCTGCTCAAATCATCTATGAAGGTAAGAAAATAATGATACCCGCCGCGAGCATCAACACTCATCGGACCGCATACATCTTATAATTCTACCACCGAACTAAGCAAAATAAGATGCATAAAGGATAAACATCACATTCAATCAAATATAAGTGATATGATATGGCCATCATCATCTTGTGACTTTGATCTCCATCTCCAAAGCGCCGCCATGATCACCATTGTCACCGGCTTCACACCTTGATCTCCATCGAAGCATCGTTGTCGTCTCGCCAACTATTGCTTCTACGACTATCGCTACCACTTAGTGATAAAGTAAAGCAATTACATGGCGATTTCATTTCATACAATAAAGCGACAACCATATGGCTCCCGTCAGTTGCCGATAACTCTGTTACAAAACATGATCATCTCATACAATAAAATTTAGCATCATGTCTTGACCATATCACATCACAACATGCCCTGCAAAAACAAGTTAGACGTCCTCTACTTTGTTGTTGCAAGTTTTACGTGGCTGCTACGGGCTGAGCAAGAACCGTTCTTACCTACGCATCAAAAACTACAACGCGGTATAGTGATTGCTTTTTGATCTTCAGAAAGAACCCTGATCATTGAATCTGATTCAACTAAACTTGGAGAAACTGACACCCACTAGCCACCTGTGTGTGAAGCACGTCGGTAGAACCAGTCTCGCGTAAGCGTACGCGTAATGTCGGTCTGAGCCGCTTCATCCAACAATACCGCTGAATCAAGAATCAACTAGTGACGGCAAGAAATATGTATATACCCACGCCCACAACTCCTTTGTGTTCTACTCGTGCGTATAACATCTACGCATAGACCTGGCTCTGATGCCACTGTTGGGGAACGCAGTAATTTCAAAAAAATTCCTACACACACGCAAGATCCATCTAGGTGATGCAAAGCAACGAGAGGGAAGAGTGTTGTCCACGTACCCTCATAGACCGTAAGCGGAAGCGTTATGACAACGCGGTTGATGTAGTCGTACATCTTCACGATCTGACCGATCCTAGAACTGAAGGTACGACACCTTCGCGGTTTGCATACGTTCAGCTCGGTGACGTCCCATGTACTCTAGATCCAGCCGAGTGTAGAGGGAGAGCTTCGTCAGCACGACGGTGTGATGACGGTGATGATGAAGTTACCGACGCAGGGCTTCGCCTAAGCACTACAACGATATGACCGATGTGGAAATCTGTGGAGGGGGCACCGTACACGGCTAAACAATCAACTTGTGTGTCTATGGGGTGCCGCCCTCCCCCGTATATAAAGGAGTGGAGGAGGGGGAGGGCCGACCCTCTATGGCGCGCCCAAGGGGGGAGTCCTACTTCCGGTGGGAGTAGGATCCCCCCTTTCCCTTGTTGGAGTAGGAGAGAAGGAAGGGGGAGAGAGGGAGAAGGAAAGGGGGCCGGCCCCCCAGCCCAATTAGGCTTGGGCTTGGGGGGGGGGACGCGCCCCCACCTAGGCCACCTCCTCCTCTCTCCCACTAAGGCCCATTAAGGCCCATACACTCCCTGGGGGGTTCCGGTAACCCCCCAGGTACTTCGGTAAATGCCCGAACTCACCCGGAACCATCCCGATGTCCAAACATAGCCTTCCAATATATCAATCTTTATGTCTCGAACATTTCGAGACTCCTCGTCATGTCCGTGATCATATCCGGGTCTCCGAACTACCTTCGGTACATCAAAACACATAAACTCATAATACCGATCGTCATCGAACGTTAAGCGTGCGGACCCTACGGGTTTGAGAACTATGTAGACATGACCGAGACTCGTCTTCTATCAATAACCAATAGCGGAACCTGAATGCTCATATTGGTTCCTACATATTCTACGAATATCTTTATCGGTCAAACCGCATAACAACATATGTTGTTCCCTTTGTCATCGGTATGTTACTTGCCCGAGATTCGATCGTCGGTATCTCAATACCTAGTTCAATCTCGTTATCGGCAAGTCTCTTTACTTGTTCTGTAATGCAACATCCCGTAACTAACTTATTAGTCACATTGTTTGCAAGGCTTATAGTGATGTGCATTACCGAGAGGGCCCAGAGATACCTCTTTGACAATCGGAGTGACAAATCCTAATCTCGATCTATACCAACTCAACAAACACCATCGGAGACACCTATAGAGCATCTTTATAGTCACCCAGTTACATTGTGACGTTTGATAGCACACTAAGTGTACCTTCGGTATTCGGGAGTTGCATAATCTCATAGTCATAGGAACATGTATAAGTCATGAAGAAAGCAGTAGCAATAGAACTGAACGGTCATTATGCTAAGCTAACTGATGGGTCTTGTCCATCACATCATTCTCTAATGATGTGATCCCATTCATCAAATGACAACTCTTTGTCCATTTCTAGGAAACTTAACCATCTTTTATTAACGAGCTAGTCAAGTAGAGGCATACTAGTGACACTCTGTTTGTCTATGTATTGACACATGTACTAAGTTTCCGGTTAATACAATTCTAGCATGAATAATAAACATTTATCACGAGATAAGGAAATATAATAATAACTTTATTATTGCCTCTAGGGTATATTTCCTTCAGTCTCCCACTTGCACTAGAGTCAATAATCTAGATTACATTGTAATGATTCTAACACCCATGGAGTCTTGGTGTTGATCATGTTTTGCTTGTGAGAGAGGGGCTTAGTCAACGGGTCAGCTACATTCAGATTCGTATGTATCTTGAAAATCTCTATGTCTCCCTCCTTGACTTGATCGCGGATGGAATTGAAGCGTCTCTTGATGTGCTTGGTTCTCTTGTGAAATCTAGATTCCTTTGCCAAGGCAATTGCACCAGTATTGTCACAAAAGATTACATTGGACCTGATGCATTAGGTATGACACCTAGATTGGATATGAACTCCTTCATCCAGACTCCTTCATTTGCTGCTTCCAAAGCAGCTATGTACTCCGCTTCACACGTAGATCCCGCCACGATGCTCTGCTTGGAACTGCACCAACTGATAGCTCCACCATTCAATAAAAATACGTATCCGGTTTGTGACTTAGAGTCATCCGGATCAGTGTCAAAGCTTGCATTGACGTAACCATTTACGACGAGATCTTTGTCACCTCCATAAACGAGAAACATATCCTTAGTCCTTTTCAGGTATTTCAGGATTTTTTTGACTGCGTCTAGTGATCCACTACTGGATTGCTTTGGTACCTCCCTGCTAAACTAATAGCAAGGCACACATCAGGTCTGGTACACAGCATTGCATACATGATAGAACCTATGGCTGAAGCATAGGGAATGACTTTCATTTTCTCTCTATCTTCTGCAGTGGTAGGGCATTGAGTCCGACTCAACTTCACACCTTGTAACACAGGCAAGAACCCTTTCTTTGCTTGATCCATTTTGAACTTCTTCAAAACTTTATCAAGGTATGTGCTTTGTGAAAGTCCAATTAAGCGTCTTGATCTATCTCTATAGATCTTGATGCCCAATATATAAGCAGCTTCATCGAGGTCTTTCATTGAAAAATTCTTATTCAAGTATCCTTTTATGCTATTCAGAAATTCACTATCATTTCCAATCAACAATATGTCATCTACATATAATATCATAAATGCTACAGAGCTCCCACTCACTTTCTTGTAAATACATGCTTCTCCAAAAGTCTGTATAAAACCATATGCTTTTATCACACTATCAAAGCGTATATTCCAACTCCGAGAGGCTTGCACCAGTCCATGAATGGATCGCTAGAGCTTGCACACTTTGTTAGCACCTTTTGGATCAACAAAACCTTCTGGTTGTATCATATACTACTCTTCTTTAAGATATCCATTAAGGAGTGCAGTTTTGACATCCATTTGCCAGATTTCATAATCATAAAATGCGGCAATTGCTAACATGATTCGGACGGACTTAAGCATCGCTACAGGTAAGAAGGTCTCATCATAGTCAACTCCTTGAACTTGTCGAAAACCTTTTGCAACAAGTTGAGCTTTGTAGATGGTAACATTACCGTCAGCGTTAGTCTTCTTCTTGAAGATCCATTTATTCTCTATCGCTTGCCGATCATCGGACAAGTCAAGCAAAGTCCACACTTTGTTCTCATACATGGATCCCATCTCAGATTTCATGCCCTCAAGCCATTTTGCGGAATTTGGGCTCATCATCGCTTCCTCATAGTTCGTAGGTTCGTCATGGTCAAGTAACATGACTTCTAGAACAGGATTACCGTACCACTCTGGTGCGGATCTTACTCTGGTTGACCTACGAGGTTCGGTAGTAACTTGATCAGAAGTTTCATGAACATCATCATTAGCTTCCTCACTTACTGGTGTAGGAATCACTGGAACTGATTTCTATCATGAACTACTTTCCAATAAGGGAGTAGGTACAATTACCTCGTCAAGTTCTACTTTCCTCCCACTCACTTCTTTTGAGAGAAACTCCTTCTCTAAAAAGGATCCATTCTTAGCAACGAATATCTTGCCTTCAGATCTATGATAGAAGGTTGATACATCTCCAACGTATCTATAATTTTTTATTGTTCCATGCTATTATATTATCAACCTTGGATGTTTTATATGCATTTATATGCTATTTTATATGATTTTTGGGACTAACCTATTAACCTAGAGCCTAAAGCCAGTTTCTGTTTTTCCTTGTTTTAGTGTATCGCAGAAAAGGAAAATCAAACGAAGTCCAATTGACCTGAAACTTCACGAAACTTATTTTTGGACTAGAAGAATCCCACGGAGTATCGGAGTTGGACCAGGAGAGTCCCGGGCTGCCCACGAGGGTGGGGGGCGCGCCCCCTGCCTCGTGGACAGCCCGAAGGTCCACCGACGTACTTCTTCCTCCCATATATACCCATATACCCTAAAAACTTCGCGGAGCAGAATAGATCGGGAGTTCCGCCTTCAGAAGCCTCCGTAGTCACCGAAAACCAATATAGACCCGTTCCGGCACCCTTCCGGAGGGGGGGGATCCCTCTCCGGTGGCCATCTTCATCATCCCGGCGCTCTCCATGACGAGAAGGGAGTAGTTCACACTTGGGGCTGAGGGTATGTACCAGCAGCTATGTGTTTGATCTCTCTCTCTCTCTCTCTCGTGTTCTTGAGGTGGTACGATCTTGATGTATCGTGAGCTTTGCTATTATAGTTGGATCTTATGATGTTTCTCGCCCACTACTCTCTTGTAATGGATTGAGTTCCCTTTGAAGTTATCTTATCGGATTGAGTCTTTAAGGATTTGAGAACAATTGATGTATGTCTTGCGTGGGATACCCGTGGTGACAATGGGGTATTCTATTGATTCACTTGATGTATGTTTTGGTGATCAACTTGCGGGTTCCGCCCATGAACCTATGCATAAGGGTTGGCACACGTTTTCGTCTTGACTCTCCGGTAGAAACTTTGGGGCACTCTTTGAAGTACTTTTGTGTTGGTTGAATAGATGAATCGGAGATTGTGTGATGCATATCGTATAATCATACCTACGGATACTTGAGGTGACATTGGAGTATCTAGGTGACATTAGGGTTTTGGTTGATTTGTGTCTTAAGGTGTTATTCTAGTACGAACTCTATGATAGATCGATCAGAAAGGATAACTTTGAGGTGGTTTCGTACCCTACCATAATCTCTTCGTTTGTTCTTCGCTATTAGTGACTTTGGAGTGACTCTTTGTTGCATGTTGAGGGATAGTTATATGATCCAATTATGTTATTATTGTTGAGAGGACTTGCACTAGTGAAAGTATGAACCCTAGGCCTTGTTTCCTAGCATTGCAATACCGTTTACGCTCACTTTTATCATTAGTTACCTTGCTTTTTTTATAATTTCAGATTACAAAAACCTATATCTATTATCCATATACCACTTGTATCACCATCTCTTCGCCGAACTAGTGCACCTATACAATTTACCATTGTATTGGGTGTGTTGGGGACACAAGAGACTCTTTGTTATTTGGTTGCAGGGTTGTTTGAGAGAGACCATCTTCATCCTACGCCTCCCACGGATTGATAAACCTTAGGTCATCCACTCGAGGGAAATTTGCTACTGTCCTACAAACCTCTGCACTTGGAGGCCCAACAACGTCTACAAGAAGAAGGTTGTGTAGTAGACATCAAGCTCTTTTCTGGCGCCGTTGCCCGGGAGGTTAGTGCTTGAAGGTATATATTTAGATCTTGCAATCGAATCTTTTTGTTTCTTGTTTTATCACTAGTTTAGTCTATAAATGAAAACTACAAAAAATGGAATTGAGTTTACCTCATACGCTTCATCTTTTTAATATCTTTCGTGAGTATGATGGGAAGGAAAATTGTGCCAAAGTGTTAGAAGAAGAATGCATTGAAATGTTTGGCACTAAATCTTTGAATGATGAGCATGATTGCAATGTTGTTAGTATGAACTCCTTGAATGTCCATAGTACTAATGATGATTGCACTAGTTATGATGAAAATGTCTCCTATAAACATGTCAATTTTTGTGGAGTGCATTGGGTTTGCAAGTACACACCAAATAGGGAAGATAGATATTGCAAGAGGCATAAGCATTTAGAAATGAAATTGTTGCAAGAAAGTCTAGAAGTTTGTGCTAAAAATTTAAATTTTCTTAGCCGTACTTGTGAACTTTGCAATGAACATGATCATTTCAGTACCCAATGCAAATTGTTTCATGATCGTATCGTGTCCAAAAATTGTGATGACTTGATTTCCCTTGCACATCATAATGAACTTAGTTTGCTCTTGGGTTATGAAGAAATGAAATGTATAACTAAGGTTATTCCAGAATTTTCCCTTGATAGAGTTCTTCATTTTGATCTAGAGGAAATTTATATGTATTATGCAGTGAATTGTATTGAAAGTCCTTATATTGCCAATTACATAAAGAAAAGGAAACAAATAGAAGATTAAGAGAATACTAATGAAAGGGAAGAGACTTCCCAATATCCTCCTATTATTTCTTATGATGAATCAGGTAACGAGGACGAGCCTTCTATTCAACCAATATCATTAATAAGGAGCTCCAAAAAGAAGATTAAACCCACACATGATGTGAATAAGAAGAAAAGAAAAAGTAAGAGAGGTAAAAAGTCTCTCCCAAATAATGTTGCTCCTATTATTGTTGTGCCTAATGAAAATAAATCAAAAATAATTGTGGAAGATGACGCACTTGATGATGATCTCATTATGCCTATTGCTTGTTGTGATTATTATGATTGGGAAGACAATGATACTTATTATGATCTTGAAAATCTTTTTGGCACTTTCTTGGAAGAATATGATAATTGCTATACTATTGGTGCTATCCATACTATTCATGATGAGATTGATTATGCTTATGATATGAAAAGGCCCAAGCTTGGGGATGCTATGTTTGATGAATATGATGTTTTTGAGAATATATTTGCTGCAATTAATGTTTGTCCCAAGCTTGGGGATGCTACATTTAATGAATATGATATTTTTAGTCTCCCAAGTTTTGATATGCAAATTTATAATGATGATAGCATGACTCCTACTTATCATTATTATATTGTTGAAAGTGGATTTGGAGAGGTCATGACTTTATTTAGTAATGATTCCACTATCTTGGAAGAGGTTTCAATTGATTATGATGAGAACAAAGTTGCTACTTATGATGATTATTGTGATGACACTTATGCTATAAAAAGTAGTGATGATTATATTTATAAAACTTGCCATGATTATGATTACCCTTTTTCTGAACATTACTCTTTTAATGTGGAAACAATTTATAGTATTCGAGTCTCTTATGATACTCCCACTATTCTGAATGAGAAGAATTTTGCTTATGTGGAGAGTAGTAAATTTTCTATGCTTGTAGATCATGAAAAGAATGCTTTAGGTTCTGGTTATATTGTTGAATTTATTCATGATGCTACTGAAAATTATTATGAAGGAGGAACATATTCTTGTAGGAATTGCAATTATATCAAGTTTCCTCTCTATGTGCTTAAAATTTTGAAGTTATGCTTGTTTTACCTTCCTATGCAAGTTGATTCTTGTTCCCACAAGTTGTTTTCTCACAAAATTCCTATGCATAGGAAGAGGGTTAGACTTAAGTTTTCTAGTTATATTCTTCATGATGCTCTCTTTATGTTTCAATTCTTATCTTTTATGTGAGCATCATTGAAATCATCATGCCTAGCTAGGGACGTTAAACGATAGCGCTTGTTGGGAGGCAACCCAACTTTATTTTTTGTTCCTTGCTTTTTGCTCCTGTTTAGTAATAAATAATTTATCTAGCCTCTGTTATGATTCAGTTTTTATGTTTTAATTAGTGTTTGTGCCAAGTAGAACCGTTGGGAAGACTTGGGGAAAGTCTTGTTGATCTTGCTGTAAAAAACAGAAACTTTAGCGCTCACGAGAATTGCCGCCATTTTTATTTTGATAGTGATATTTAGTTAATTATTTTTTAATATGATTAATATATAAATTCCTCAGGTCCAGAAATTTATTTTAGAATTTTTGGGGTACTAGAAGTTTGCGTTAGTTACAGATTACTACAGACTGTTCTGTTTTTGACAGATTCTGTTTTCTATGTGTTGTTTGCTTATTTTGACGAATCTATGGCTAGTAAAATAGTTTATAAACCATAGAGAAGTTGGAATACAGTAGGTTTAACAACAATATAAATCAGGAATGATTTCATTACAGTACCTTGAAGTGGTGTTTTGTTTTCTTTCGCTAACGGAGCTCACGAGATTTTCTATTTTGAGTTTTGTGTTGTGAAGTTTTCAAGTTTTGGGTTAAGTTTTGATGGATTATGGAACAAGGAGTGGCAAGAGCCTAAGCTTGGGGATGCCCATGACACCCCAAGGTAAAACTCAAGGACAAACAAGAGCCTAAGCTTGGGGATGCCCTGGAAGGCATCCCCTCTTTCGTCTTCGTTCATCGGTAACTTTACTTGGAGCTATATTTTTATTCGCCACATGATATGTGTTTTGCTTGGAGCATCATTTTATTTTATTTAGTTTTGATTGCTGTCTAAATAAGATACCAAGATATGAAATTATTTAATGTTAGAGAGTCTTCATATAGTTGCATAATTATTCGACTACTCATTGATCTTCACTTATATCTTTCGGAGTAGTTTGTTGTTGCTCTAGTGCTTCACTTATATCTTTTTAGAGAATGGCGGTGGTTTTATTTTATAGAAATAGATGAACTCTCATGCTTCACTTATATTATTTTGAGAGTCCTAAACAGCATGGTAATTTGCTTTTGTTATGAATTTAGTCCTAATATGATGGGCATCCAAGAGGGATATAATAAAAACTTTCATATAAAGTGCATTGAATACTATGAGAAGTTTGATACTTGATAATTGTTTTGAGATATGGAGATGGTGATATTAGAGTCGTGCTAGTTGAGTAGTTGTGAATTTTAGAAATACTTGTGTTGGTAATATTAAACTTTTGTCTTGAATCTTATGGATCCGAATATTCTTGCCACAATAAAGAGAACTACATGGATAAATATGTTAGGTAGCATTCCACATCAAAAATTCCGTTTTTATCATTTACCTACTCGAGGACGAGCAGGAATTAAGCTTGGGGATGCTGATACATCTCCAATGTATCTATAATATTTTATTGTTCTGTGCTATTATATTATCAACCTTGGATGTTTTATATGCATTTATATGATATTTTATATGATTTTTGGGACTAACCTATTAACCTAGAGCCCAGTGCCAGTTTCTGTTTTTTCCTTGTTTTAGAGTATCGCAGGAAAGGAAAATCAAACGGAGTCCAATCGACCTGAAACTTCGCGAAACTTATTTTTGGACCAGAAGAAGCCCACGGAGTATCGGAGTTGGACCAGGAGAGTCCCGGGCTGCCCACGAGGGTGGGGGGCGCGCCCCCTGCCTCGTGGACAGCCCGAAGGTCCACCGACATACTTCTTCCTCCCATATATACCCATATACCCTAAAAACTTCAGGGAGCAGAATAGATCAGGAGTTCCGCCGCCAGAAGCCTCCATAGCCACCGAAAACCAATCTAGACCCATTCCGGCACCCTGCCGAATGGGGGGAATCCCTCTTCGGTGGCCATCTTCATCATCCCGACGCTCTCCATGACGAGGAGGGAGTAGTTCACCCTCGGGGCTGAGGGTATGTACCAGCAGCTATGTGTTTGATCTCTCTCTCGTGTTCTTGAGGTGGTACAATCTTGATGTATCGCGAGCTTTGCTATTATAGTTGGATCTTATGATGTTTCTCCCCCTCTACTCTCTTGTAATGGATTGAGTTTTCCCTTTGAAGTTATCTTAACGGATTGAGTCTTTAAGGATTTGAGAACACTTGATGTATGTCTTGCGTGGGATACCCGTGGTGACAATGGGGTATTCTATTGATTCACTTGATGTATGTTTTGGTGATAAACTTGCGGGTTCCGCCCATGAACCTATGCATAAGGGTTGGCACAAGTTTTCGTCTTGACTCTCCGGTAGAAACTTTGGGGCACTCTTTGAAGTACTTTTGTGTTGGTTGAATGGATGAATCGGAGATTGTGTGATGCATATTGTATAATCATACCCACGGATACTTGAGGTGACATTGGAGTATCTAGGTGAATTAGGGTTTTTGTTGATTTGTGTCTTAAGGTGTTATTCTAGTACGAACTCTATGATAGATCGATCAGAAAAGGATAACTTTGAGGTGGTTTCGTACCCTACCATAATCTCTTCGTTTGTTCTTCGCTATTAGTGACTTTGGAGTGACTCTTTGTTGCATGTTGAGGGATAGTTATATGATCCAATTATGTTATTATTGTTGAGAGGACTTGCACTAGTGAAAGTATGAACCCTAGGCCTTGTTTCCTAGCATTGCAATACCGTTTACGCTCACTTTTATCATTAGTTACCTTGCTGTTTTTATAATTTCAGATTACAAAAACCTATATCTAATATCCATATACCACTTGTATCACCATCTCTTCGCCGAACTAGTGCACCTATACAATTTATCATTGTATTGGGTGTGTTGGGGACACAAGAGACTCTTTGTTATTTTGTTGCGGGGCTGTTTGAGAGAGACCATCTTCATCCTATGCCTCCCACAGATTGATAAACCTTAGGTCATCCACTTGAGGGAAATTTGGTACTGTCCTACAAACCTCTGCACTTGGAGGCCCAACAACGTCTACAAGAAGTTGGTTGTGTAGTAGACATCAAAGGTGTACCCAACAGTCTCCATTGGGTATCCTATGAAGACACATTTCTCCGATTTGGGTTCGAGCTTATCAGGTTGAATCTTTTCACATAAGCATCGCAACCCCAAACTTTAAGAAACGACAACTTGGGTTTCTTGCCAAAGCACAGTTAATAAGGTGTCGTCTCAATGGATTTTGATGGTGCCCTATTTAACATGAATGCAGCTGTCTCTAAAGCATAACCCCAAAACGATAACGGTAAATCAGTAAGAGACATCATAGATCGCACCATATCAAATAAAGTGCGGTTACGACGTTCGGACACACCATTACACTGTGGTGTTCCAGGTGGCGTGAGTTGTGAAACTATTCCGCATTGTTTCAAATGAAGACCAAACTCATATCTCAAATATTCACCTCCATGATCAGATCGTAGAAACTTAATTTTCTTGTTACGATGATTTTCCACTTCACTATGAAATTCTTTGAACTTTTCAACTGTTTCAGACTTATGTTTCATCAAGTATATATATCCATGTCTGCTCAAATCATCTGTGAAGGTAAGAAAATAATGATACCTGTCGCGAGCATCAACACTCATCAGACCGCATACATCAGTATGTATTATTTCCAACAAGTCTGTTGCTTGCTCCATTGTTCCGGAGAACGGAGTCTTAGTCATCTTGCCCATGAGGCATGGTTCGCAAGTATGAAGTGATTCCAAAAGCCCATCAGCATGGAGTTTCTTCATGCGCTTTACACCAATATGACCTAAACGGCAGTTCCACAAATAAGTAGCTTGATCATTATTAAACTTATATCTTTTGGCTTCAATACTATGAACATGTGTATCACTACTATCAAGATTTAGTAAAAATAGACCACTCATCAAGGGTGCATGACCATAAAAGATATTACTCATATAAATAGAACAACCATTATTCTCTGATTTAAATGAATAACCGTCTCGCATCAAACAAGATCCAGATATAATGTTCATGCTCAACGCTGGCACCAAATAAAAATTATTTAGGTCTAAAACTAACCCCGAAGGTAGATGTAGAGGCAGTGTGTCGACGGTGATCACATTGACTTTGGAACCATTTCCCACGCGCATCGTCACCTCGTCCTTAGCCAATCTTCGCTTAAACTGTAGCCCCTATTTCGAGTTGCAAATATTAGCAATAGAACCAGTATCAAATACCCAGGCACTACTGCGAGCATTAGTAAGGTACACATCAATAACATGTATATCAACTATATATACCTTTCACTTTGCCATCCTTCTTCTCCGCCAAATACTTGGGGCAGTTCCGCTTCCAGTGACCAGTCCCTTTATAGTAGAAGCACTCAGTCTCGGGCTTAGGTCCAGACTTGGGCTTCTTCACTTGAGCAGCAACTTGCTTGCCGTTCTTCTTGAAGTTCCCCTTCTTCCCTTTACCCTTTTTCTTGAAACTGGTGGTCTTGTTGACCATCAACACTTGATGCTCCTTCGTTATTTCTACCTCCGCAGCCTTTAGCATTGCGAGGAGATCGGGAATTGTCTTATGCATCCCTTGCATATTATAGTTCATCACGAAGCTCTTGTAGCTTGGTGGCAGTGATTGAAGAACTCAGTCAATGACACTATCATCAGGAAGATTAACTCCCAGCTGAGTCAAGTGGTTGTGGTACCCAGACATTCTGAGTATATGTTCACTGACAGAACTATTCTCCTCCATTTTCAACTGTAGAACTTATTGGAAACTTCATATCTCTCAATCCGGGCATTTGCTTGAAATATTAACTTCAACTCCTAGAACATCTCATATGCTCCATGACATTCAAAATGTTGTTGAAGTCCCGGTTCTAAGCCGTAAAGCATGGCACACTAAACTATCGAGTAGTCATCAACTTTGCTCTGCCAGACGTTCATAACATCTGGTGTTGCTCCTGCAGCGGGTTTGTCACCTGGCGGTGCTTCTAGGACGTAATTCTTCTGTGCAGCAATGAGGATAATCCTCAGGTTATGGACCCAGTCCGTGTAATTCCTACCATCATCTTTCAACTTAGCTTTCTCTAGGAATGACTTAAAATTCAACCGAACAATAGCACGTGTCATCTATCTACAACAACATAGACATGCAAAATACTATCAGGTACTAAGTTCATGATAAATTAAAGTTCAATTAATCATATTACTTAAGAACTCCCACTTACATAGACATCCCTCTAATCATCTAAGTGATCACGTGATCCATATCAACTAAACCATATCCGATCATCACGTGAGATGGGGTAGTTTTCAATGGTGAACATCACTATGTTGATCATATCTACTATATGATTCACGCTCGACCTTTCGGTCTCAGTGTTCCGAGGCCATATCTGCATATGCTAGGCTCGTCAAGTTTAACCTGAGTATTATGCGTGTGCAAAACTGGCTTGCACCCGTTGTATGTGAACGTAGAGCTTATCACGCCCGATCATCATGTGGTGTCTCAGCACGACGAACTATAGCAACGGTGCATACTCAGGGAGAACACTTATACCTTGAAATTTAGTGAGAGATCGTCTTATAATGCTACTCCCGAACTAAGCAAAATAAGATGCATAAAGGATAAACATCACATGCAATCAAATATAAGTGATATGATATGGCCATCATCATCTTGTGCCTTTGATCTCCATCTCCAAAGCACCGTCATGATCACCATAGTCACCGGCTTGACACCTTGATCTCCATCGAAGCATCGTTGTCATCTCGCCAACTATTGCTTCTACGACTATCGGTACCACTCAGTGATAAAGTAAAGCAATTACATGGCGATTGCATTTCATACAATAAAGCGACAACCATATGGCTCCTGCTAGTTGCCTATAACTCTGTTACAAAACATGATCATCTCGTACAATAAAATTTAGCATCATGTCTTGACCATATCACATCACAACATGCCCTACAAAAACAAGTTAGACGTCCTCTACTTTTGTTGTTGCAAGTTTTACGTGGCTGCTACGGGTTGAACAAGAACCGTTCTTACCTACGCATCAAAAACCACAACGCGGTATAGTGATTGCTTTTTGATCTTCGGAAAGAACCTGTTCATTGAATCCGATTCAACTAAAGTTAGAGAAACTGACACCCACTAGCCACCTGTGTGCGAAGCACGTCGGTAGAACCAGTCTCGCGTAAGCGTACACATAATGTAGGTTTGAGCCGCTTCATCAAACAATACCGCTGAATCAAGAATCAACTAGTGATGGCAAGAAATATGTATATACCCACGCCCACAACTCCTTTGTGTTCTACTCGTGCATATAACATCTACGTGAAGGAAATATGCCCTAGAGGCAATAATAAAGTTATTATTTATTTCCTTATATCATGATAAATGTTTATTATTCATGCTAGAATTGTATTAACTAGAAACATGATACATGTGTGAATACATGGACAAAACAGAGTGTCACTAGTATGCCTCTACTTGACTAGCTCGTTGAATCAAAGATGGTTATGTTTCCTAACCATAGAAAAAGAGTTGTCATTTGATTAACGAGATCACATCATTGGGAGAATGATGTGATTGACTTGACCCATTCCGTTAGTTTAGCACTTGATCATTTAGTTTGTTGCTATTGCTTTCTTCATGACTTATACATGTTCATGTGACTATGATATTATGCAACTCCCGTTTACCGGAGGAACACTTTGTGTGCTACCAAATGTCACAACGTAACTGGGTGATTATAAAGGTGCTCTATAGGTGTCTCCAAAGGTACTTGTTGGGTTGGCGTATTTCAAGGTTAGGATTTGTCACTCCGATTGTTGGAGAGGTATCTTTGGGCCCACTCGGTAATACACATCACTCAAGCCTTGCAAGCATAGTAACTAATGAGTTAGTTGCAGGATGATGTATTACGGTAGGAGTAAAGAGACCTGCCGGTAACGAGATTGAACTAGGTATTGAGATACCGACGATCGAATCTTGGGCAAGTAACATACCGATGACAAAGGGAACAACGTATGTTGTTATGCGGTTTGACCGATAAAAGATCTTGGTAGAATATGTAGGAGCCAATATGAGCATCCAGGTTCCACTATTGGTTATTGACCGGAGATGTGTCTCGGTCATGTCTACATAGTTCTCGAACCCGTAGGGTCCGCACGCTTAAAGTTTGATGACGGTTATATTATGAGTTTATGTGTCTTGATGTAACGAAGGTAGTTCGGAGTCCCGGATGTGATCACGGACATGACGAGGAGTCTCGAAATGGACGAGACATGAAGATTTATATATTGGATGACTATATTCGGACACCGGAATGGTTCCGGGGGTTATCGGATATATACCGGAGTACCGGGGGGTTACTGGAACCCCCCCGGGGGTTATTGGGCCTCATGGGCCCAAGTAGTGGAAGAGGAGAGGCGGCAAGAGGTGGCGTGTGGCCCCCCTTGCCCCAATCCAAATTGGGAAAGGGAAGGGGGCGGCGGCCCCCCTTCTCCTTCCTTCTCTCCACCTCCTCCTTCCCCCTTCTCCTAGCTGGAATAGGAAAGGGGGGGGGGGAAACCTACTTGGAGTAGGATTGTGATGTCTACTACACAACCTTCTTCCTGTAGACGTTGTTGGGCCTCCGTGCAGAGGTTTGTAGGACAGTAGCAAATTTCCCTCAAGTGGATGACCTAGGGTTTATCAATCCATAGGAGGCGTAGGATGAAGATGGTCTCTCTCAAGCAACCCTACAACCAAATAACAAAGAGTCTCTCGTGTCCCCAACACACCCAATACAATGGTAAATTGTATAGGTGCACTAGTTCGGCGAAGAGATGGTGAAACAAGTGGTATATGGATGGTAGATAAAGGTATTTGTAATCTGAAATTATAAAAACAGCAAGGTAACTAATAATAAAAGTGGGCGTAAACGGTATTGCAATGCTAGGAAACAAGGCCTAGGGTTCATACTTTCACTAGTGTAAGTCCTCTCAACAATACTAACATAATTGGATCATAAAACTATCCCTCAACATGCAACAAAGAGTCACTCCAAAGTCACTAATAGCGGAGAACAAACAAAGAGATTATGGTAGGGTACGAAACCACCTCAAAGTTATTCTTACCAATCAATCTGTTGGGCTATTCCTATAAGTGTCAGAAACAACCCTAGAGTTCGTACTAGAATAACACCTTAAGACACAAATCAACCAAAACGCTAATGTCACCTAGATACTCCAATGTCACCTCAAGTATCCGTGGGTATGATTATACGATATGCATCACACAATCTCAGATTCATCTATTCAACCAACACATAGGACCTCAAAGAGTGCCCCAAAGTTTCTACCGAAGAATCATGACAAAAATGTGTGCCAACCCCTATGCATATGTTCATGGGCGGAACCCACAAGTTGATCACCAAAACATACATCAAGTGAATCACATGGTATCCCATTGTCACCACAGATACGCACGGCAAGACATACATCAAGTGTTCTCAAATCTTTAAAGACTCAATCCGATAAGATAACTTCAAAGGGGAAACTCAATCCATTACAAGAGAGTAGAGGAGGGAAGAAACATCATAGGATCCAAATATAATAGCAAAGCTCGCGATACATCAAGATTGTATCACCTCAAGAACACGAGAGAGAGAGATCAAACACATAGCTACTGGTACGTACCCTCAGCCCCGAGGGAGAACTACTCCCTCCTCGTCATGGAGAGCACCGGGATGATGAAGATGGACACCAGAGTGGGATTGCCCCCTCCGACAGGGTGCCGGAACGGGTCTAGATTGGCTTTCGGTGGCTACGGAGGCTTCTGGCGGCGGAACTCCCGATCTATTATGCTCTTTGGAAGTTTTAGGGTACGACGATATATATGGGTGCATGAAGTATGTCGGAGGAGCCACGGGGGCCCCACGAGGTAGGGGGGCGCGCCCTAGGGGGGTGGGCGCGCCCCCCCACCCTCGTGGGCAGCCCGTGTCTCCCCTGACGTGCACTCCAAGTTCCCTGGGTTGCTTTCCTTCCAAAAATAACTTCTCCAGTTGATTTCGTTCCGTCTCGACTCTGTTTGATATTCCTTTTCTTCGAAACACTGAAATAGGCATAAAACAACAAATCTGGGTGGGCCTCCGGTTAATAGGTTAGTCGCAAAAGTAATATAAAAGTGGATAATAAAGCCCAATATTGCCCAAAATATTAGATAATATAGCATGGAGCAATCAAAAATTATAGATACGTTGGAGACGTATCAAGCATCCCCAAGCTTAATTCCTGCTCGTCCGCGAGTAGGTAAATGATAAAAAAGATAATTTTTGATGTGGAATGCTAGTTGGCATAATTTCAATGTAATTCTTTTTAATTGTGGCATGAATATTCAGATCCATAAGATTCAAGACAAAAGTTCATATTGACATAAAAATAATAATACTTCAAGCATACTAACTAAGCAATTATGTCTTCTCAAAATAACATGGCCAAAGAAAGTTATCCCTACAAAATCATATAGTCTGGCTGTGCTCCATCTTCACCACACAAAATATTTAAATCATGCACAACCCCAATGACAAGCCAAGCAATTGTTTCATACTTTTGATGTTCTCAAACTTTTTCAATCTTCATGCAATACATGAGCGTGAGCCATGGATATAGCACTATAGGTGGAATAGAATGGTGGTTGTGGAGAAGACAAAAAGGAGAAGATAGTCTCACATCAACTAGGCGTATCAACGGGCTATGGAGATGCCCATCAATAGATATCAATGTGAGTGAGTAGGGATTGCCATGCAACAGATGTACTAGAGCTATAAGAGCTATAAGTATATGAAAGCTCAAAAAGAAACTAAGTGGGTGTGCATCCAACTTGCTTGCTCATGAAGACCTAGGGCAATTTGAGGAAGCCCATCATTTGAATATACAAGCCAAGTTCTATAATGAAAGATTCCCACTAGTATATGAAAGTGATAACATGAGAGACTCTTTACTATGAAGATCATGGTGCTACTTTGAAGCACAAGTGTGGTAAAAGGATAGTAACATTGTCCCTTCTCTCTTTTTCTCTCATTTTTTTATTTGGTCCCTTTTCTCCCTTTTTATGGCCTATTTTTATTTGGGCTTCTTTGGCCTCTTTTTTTAGTACGGAGTCCCATCTCGACTTATGGGGGAATCATAGTCTCCATCATTCTTTCCTCACTTGGGACAATGCTCTAATAATGATGATCATCACACTTTTATTTTTCTTACAACTCAACAATTACAACTCGATACTTAGAACAAAATATGACTCTATATGAATGCCTTCGGCGGTGTACCGGGATATGCAATGACTCATGAGTGACATGTATGAAAGAATTATGAATGGTGGCTTTTCCACAAATACGATGTCAACTACATGATCATGCTAAGCAATATGACAATGATGGAGTGTGTCATAAACGGAACGGTGGAAAGTTGCATGGCAATATATCTCGGAATGGCTATGGAAATGCCATAATAGGTAGGTATGGTGGCTGTTTTGAGGAAGGTATATGGTTGGTTTATGGTACCGGCGAAAGTTGCACGGTACTAGAGAGGCTAGCAATGGTGGAAGGGTGAGAGTGCGTATAATCCATGGACTCAACATTAGTCATAAAGAACTCACATACTTATTGCAAAAATCTACAAGTTATCAAAGCAAAGTATTATGAGCATGCTCCTAGGGGGATAGATTGGTAGGAAAAGACCATCGCTCGTCCCCGACCGCCACTCATAAGGAGGACAATCAATAAATAAATCATGCTCCAACTTCATCACATAACGGTTCACCATACGTGCATGCTACGGGAATCACAAACTTCAACACAAGTATTTCTCAAATTCACAACTACTCAACTAGCATGACTCTAATATTGTTACCTCCATATCTCAAAACAATCATCAAGCATCAAACTTCTGTTAGTATTCAAAACACTCATAAGAAAATTTTAGTAATCTTGAATACCTAGCATATTAGGATTTTAAGCAAATTACCATGCTGTTCTAAAGACTCTCAAAATAATATAAGTGAAGCATGAGAGTTCATCTATTTTTTCAAAATAAAACTACCACCATGCTCTAAAAGATATAAGTGAAGCACTGGAGCAAATGATAAACTACTCCGAAAGATATAAGTGAAGATCAATGAGTAGTCGAATAATTATTCAACTATGTGAAGACTCTCTCTCATTTAATAATTTCAGATCTTGATAATTTATTCAAACATCAAGCAAAGCAAAATAAAATGACATCTAAGAATAGCAAACATCATGTGAAGAAGCAAAAACTTAGGATCAACCGATACTAACCGATAGTTGTTGAAGAAGAAAGGTGGGATGCCAATCGGGGCATCCCCAAGCTTAGATGCTTGAGACTTCTTGAAATATTATCTTGGGATGCTTGAGCTTTTGTGTCTCCTTAATTCCTCTCATATCACGGTCTCCCTAAATCTCAAAAGCTTCATCCACACAAAACTCAACAAGGACTCGTGAGATAGGTTAGTATAAACCATTGCCAAAACCTTATCATACTCTACTGTAGCAAATCACTAAAATTATTATTCAACATTGCATACTAAATGCCTCTGCATATTTAATAGTCCTATCCTCAAATAGAATCATTAAAGAAGCAAATATATGCAAACAATGCAAACATAACAGCAATCTGCCTAAACAGGATAGTCTGTAAAGAATGCAGAAACATCCATACTTCCCTAGCTCCAAAAATTACGAAAGAAAATTCCCACTGTAGTAAATTTATCAGAGCTTAATATGCAAAAGGTTTCAACATTTTATCACATTCTGACTTTTCTAGGGAATTATTGCAACAGCGGTAAATTTTCTGTTTTCAAACAGCAACATGAAGACTTGTAACATAGGCATAGTAAAGGCTATCAATGCCACTTTTATTGAAATAAAAGATGAAAAAAATCGTTCTAAATAACAGCAAGCAAATACTAACAAAATAAATTGATGCTCCAAGCACAACACATATCATGTGGTGAATAAAAATATAGCTCCAAGTAAAGTTACCGATGGAAGTGGACGAAAGAGGTGATGCCTTCTGGGGCATCCCCAAGCTTAGGATCTTGGCTATCCTTGAATATTACCTTGGTGTGCCATGGGCATCCCCAAGCTTAGGCTTTTGCCACTCCTTATTCCATAATCCATCGAATGTTTACCCAAAACTTGAAAACTTCACAACACAAAACTTAAAGTAGAAAACTCGTGAGCTCCGTTAGTATAAGAAAATAAATGACCACTTCAAGGTACTGTAATGAACTCATTATTGATATATATTGGTGTTAAACCTACTATATTACAACTTCTCTATGGTTTATAAACTATTTTACTAGCCATAGATTCATCAAAATAAGTAAACAACACATGAAAAACAGAATCTGTCAAAAACAGAACAGTATGTAGTAATCTGGATCAAACGTATACTTATGGAACCCATAAAATTCTCAAATAAATTTCTGGACCTGAGGAATTTATCTATTAATCATCTTAAAAAATAATTAACTAAATATCACTCTCCAAATAAAAATGGCAGCAGTTCTCGTGAGCGCTAAAATTTCTGTTTTTGACAGCATGATCAACAAGACTCTCCCCAAGTCTTCCCAAAGGTTCTACTTGGCACAAACACTAAATAAAAGCATAAAACCACATATAAATAGAGGCTAGATGGATTATTTATTATTAAACAGGAACAAAAAGCAAGGAGCTAAAATAAAATTGGGTTGCCTCCCAACAAGCGCTATCGTTTAACGCCCCTAGCTAGGCATGATGATTTCAATGATGCTCACATAAAAGATAAGAATTGAAACATAAAGAGAGCATCATAAAGAATATGACTAGCACATTTAAGTCTAACATACTTCATATGCATAGGGATTTTGTGAGCAAACAACTTGTGGGAACAATAATCAACTAGCACAGCGAGGTAAAACAAGCATAACTTCAAAACTTTAAGCACATAGCATCATGAATGAATTCAACAATATAACCAACACCTAAAGCATTATTTTCATGATATACAAGCATAGAAATTTTATTACTCTACAGATAAGCAAAATTCTTCTCATGAATAATGGTGGTAGCAAACTCAACAAAATAATTATCATGTGAGGCATAATCCAATTGAAAACTAAAATCATGATGACAAGTTTCATGGATATAATTATTCTTTATAGCGTACAAGTCATCACAATAATCATCATAGATAGCAACTTTGTTCTCATAATCAATTGGAACCTCTTCCGGAATAGTGGATTCATCACAAAATAAAGTCATGACCTCTCCAAATCCACTTTCATCAATATAATCATCATAAATAGGAGGCATGCTTTCATCATAATAAATTTTCTCATCAAAACTTGGGGGACAAAAAATATCATCTTCATCAAACATAGCTTCCCCAAGCTTGTGGCTTTGCATATCATTAGCATCATGCATATTCAAGGAATTCATACTAACAACATTGCAATCATGCTCATCATTCAAAGATTTAGTGCCAAACATTTTATAGATTTCTTCTTCTAGCACTTGAGCACAATTATCCTTTCCATCATACTCACGAAAGATATTAAAAAGGTGAAGCGTATGAGACAAGCTCAATTCCATTTTTTATAGTTTTCTTTTATAAACTAAACTAGTGATAAAACAAGAAACTAAAAGACTCGATTGCAAGATCTGAAGATATACCTTCAAGCACTCACCTCCCCGGCAACGGCGCCAGAAAAGAGCTAGATGTCTACTACACAACCTTCTTCTTGTAGACGTTGTTGGGCCTCCAAGTGCAGAGGTTTGTAGGACAGTAGCAAATTTCCCTCAAGTGGATGACCTAAGGTTTATCAATCCGTAGGAGGCGTAGGATGAAGATGGTCTCTCTCAAGAAACCCTGCAACCAAATAACAAAGAGTCTCTTGTGTCCCCAACACACCCAATACAATGATAAATTATATAGGTGCACTAGTTCGGCGAAGAGATGGTGAAACAAGTGGTATATGGATGGTAGATAAAGGTATTTGTAATCTGAAATTATAAAAACAGCAAGGTAACTAATAATAAAAGTGGGCGTAAACGGTATTGCAATGCTAGGGAACAAGGCCTAGGGTTCATACTTTCACTAGTGTAAGTCCTCTCAACAATACTAACATAATTGGATCATAAAACTATCCCTCAACATGCAACAAAGAGTCACTCCAAAGTCACTAATAGCGGAGAACGAACGAAGAGATTATGGTAGGGTACGAAACCACCTCAAAGTTATTCTTACCAATCAATCCGTTGGGCTATTCCTATAAGTGTCACAAACAGCCCTAGAGTTCGTACTAGAATAACACCTTAAGACACAAATCAACCAAAACCCTAATGTCACCTAGATACTCCTATGTCACCTCAAGTATCCGTGGGTATGATTATACGATATGCATCACACAATCTCAGATTCATCTATTCAACCAACACATAGGACCTCAAAGAGTGCCCCAAAGTTTCTACCGGAGAATCACGACGAAAACGTGTGCCAACCCCTAGGCATAGGTTCATGGGAGGAACCCGCAAGTTGATCACCAAAACATACATCAAGTGAATCACATGGTATCCCATTGTCACCACAGATACGCACGGCAAGACATACATCAAGTGTTCTCAAATCTTTAAAGACTCAATCCGATAAGATAACTTCAAAGGGGAAACTCAATCCATTACAAGAGAGTAGAGGGGGGAAGAAACATCATAGGATCCAAATATAATAGCAAAGCTCACGATACATCAAGATTGTATCACCTCAAGAACACGAGAGAGAGAGATCAAACACATAGCTACTGGTACATACCCTCAGCCCCGAGGGAGAACTACTCCCTCCTCATCATGGAGAGCACCGGGATGATGAAGATGGACCCCGGAGAGGGATTGCCCCCTCCGACAGGGTGCCGGAACGGGTCTAGATTGGCTTTCGGTGGCTACGGAGGCTTCTGGCGGCGGAACTCCCGATCTATTGTGCTCTTTGGAAGTTTTAGGGTACGACGATATATATGGGTGCAGGAAGTACATCGGAGGAGGCAAGGGGGCGCTCCCTATGGGGGTGGGCGCGCCCCCACCCTCGTGGGCAGCCCGTGTCTCCCTTGACGTGCACTCCAAGTTCCCTGGGTTGCTTTCCTTCCAAAAATAACTTCTCCAGTTGATTTCGTTCCGTTTCGACTCCGTTTGATATTCCTTTTCTTCGAAACACTGAAATAGGCATAAAACAGTAAATCTGGGTGGGCCTCCGGTTAATAGGTTAGTCCCAAAAGTAATATAAAATTGGATAATAAAGCCCAATATTGCCCAAAATAGTAGATAATATAGCATGGAGCAATCAAAAATTATAGATACATTGGCGACGTATCAGATTGCCCCCTTGGGAGCGCCTCCCCCTCTCCCCCTTTATATACGGAGGGGGGCACCCCATAGACACAACAATTGATTTCTTGGATCTTTTAGCCGTGTGCGGTGCCCCCCTCCACCATAATCCACATCGGTCATATCGTAGCAGTGCTTAGGCGAAGCCCTGCGTCGGTAGAACACCATCATCATCGCCACGCCGTCGTGCTGACGGAACTCTCCCTCAAAGCTCGGCTGGATCGGAGTTCGAGGGACATCATCGAGTTGAACGTGTGCAGAACTGGGAGGTGCCATGCGTTCGATGCTTGATCAGTCGAATCATGAAGACGTACGACTACATCAACCATGTTGTGCTAACGCTTCTGCTTTCGGTCTACAAGGGTACGTGGACACACTCTC
The DNA here is from genome assembly GCF_002162155.2 of Triticum dicoccoides. Lineage (NCBI taxonomy): Eukaryota > Viridiplantae > Streptophyta > Magnoliopsida > Poales > Poaceae > Triticum > Triticum dicoccoides. Next base: position 134,656,904 of record NC_041386.1, on the reverse strand, counting down.
CCCTCTCATTGCTATGCATCACCATGATCTTGCATGTGCGTAGGAAAATTTTGAAATTACTACGTTCCCCAACACTACGCATAGACCTGGCTCTGATGGCACTGTTGGGGAATGTAGTAATTTCAAAAAAAATCCTATGCACATGCAAGATCCATCTAGGTGATGCATAGCAACGAGAGGGAAGAGTGTTGTCCACGTACCCTCGTAGACCATAAGCGGACGCATTATGACAACGCGGTTGATGTAGTCGTACGTCTTCACGATTCGACCGATCCTAGCACCGAAGGTACGGCACCTCCGTGATCTGCACACGTTCAGCTCGCTGAGGTCCCATGAACTCTAGATCCTGCTAAGTGTTGAGGGAGAGCTTCCTCAGCACGATAGCGTGATGACGGTGATGATGAAGTTACCGACGCTGGGTTTCGCCTAAGCACTACAACGATATGGCCGAGGTGGAAATCTATGGAGGGGGGCACCGCACGCGGCTAAACAATCAACTTGTGTGTCTATAGGGTGCCCCCATCCCCCGTATATAAAGGAGTGGAGGAGGGGGAGGGCCGGCCCTCTATGGCACGCTCAAGGGGGAGTCCTACTTCCAGTGGGAGTAGGATTCCCCTTTACCTTGTTGGAGTAGGAGGGAAGGAAGGGAGAGAGGGAGAAGGAAAGGGGGGCCGGCCCCCACCCCACTTAGGATTGGGCTTGGGGGGGCGCCCCCACCTAGGCCGCCTCCTCCTCTCTCCCACTAAGGCCCATTTGAAAGCACAAGTGCTCCCTAGGTGGTTTTGATAATTGATGACAACATATCTCTTATTGGACTAACATTTCTATCTAGCATGTTTCAGATAAGTTCAACAATGGAGTGGCATGGACTAAAGGTTGTGGGAACTCCTTCAAGATGCTAAGGACAAAGAATTGGCTAAAGCTTCAAGCTCAAGACTCTTCATTTTACATTTTAGTGATCCAAGATCACATTGAGTCCATAGGAAAAGCCAATACTATCAAGGAGGGACGAGGTATTGCTTAATGAGCCTCTTGCTTCATGTGCTTAATGATATGCTCCAAAATCCTCAGCTACTTTCCCACTTCCACATATGACCTAAACCCAAAGCCAAACTCGGACCTACTGATTATTCCTATCCGGCGCCACCGAGTTTCACTTGTCATAAGCCACTGCCAAACCCTAGCAATTCGGTTCTACCGATAGGGATCTCGGTCTCACCGAGATGGGATTGCAAACTCTTTGTTTCCCTTTCGTAACTTTTCGGTCTCACCAAAAAAGCGAATCGGTCCCACCGAGATTGCAATGTAAATTCAGTGTTTCCTTTTTGTAACTTTTCGGTCTCACCGAAAGAGCAAATCGGTCCCACCGAGTTTGCCTGACCAACTCTCTAGTTAGCTAATTACCAAAATCGGTCTCACCGAGTTTGTGTAATCGGTCTCACCGAGATTACGTTATTCCCAAACCCTAACCATATCGGTCCTACCGAGTTGCATGTCAGTCCCACCGAAAATCTCTAACGGTCACTAGGTTTACCTTTTCGGTCCGACCGAGTTTGTTGATTTGGTCCCACTGAGATTGGAAAACTGTGTGTAACGGTTGGATTTTGTGTGGAGGCTATATATACCCCTCCACCTCCTCTTCATTTGTGGAGAGAGCCATCAGACTAAGCCTACACTTCCAGCATCCTATTTCTGAGGGAGAACTACCTACTCATGTGTTGAGGCCAAGATATTCCATTCCTACCATATGAATCTTGATCTCTAGCCTTCCCCAAGTTGCTTTCCACTCAAACCTTCTTTCCATCAGATCCAAATCCTATGAGAGAGAGAGTTGAGTGTTGGGGAGACTATCATTTGAAGCACAAGAGCAAGGAGTTCATTACCTACACACCATTTGTTACTTCTTGGAGAGTGGTGTCTCCTAGATTGGCTAGGTGTTACTTGGGAGCCACCGACAAGATTGTGGAGTTGAACCAAGGAGTTTGTAAGGGCAAGGAGATCGCCTACTTCGTGAAGATCTACCGCTAGTGAGGCAAGTCCTTCGTGGGTGATGGCCATGGTGGGATAGACAAGGTTGCTTCTTCGTGGACCCTTCGTGGGTGGTTGCTTCTTCGTGGACCCTTCGTGGGTGGAGCCCTCCGTGGACTCGCGCAACCATTACCCTTTGTGGGTGGAGCCCTCCGTGGACGCACACAACCGTTATCCTTCGTGGGTTGAAGTCTCCATCAACGTGGATGTAGGATAGCACCACCTATCCGAACCACGGGAAAAACATCCGTGTCTCCAATTGCGTTTGAATTCTCCAAACCCTTCCCTTTACATTCTTGCAAGTTGCATGCTTTACTTTTCGCTGCTCATATACTCTTTGCATGCTTGCTTGATATGTATTGTGAATGTTGAAATTATGCCTAAACTCCACTTAAACCGAAAAAGCTTAAAAAATTGCAACTTTAGCATTAAGTGTATAATCACCCCCCTTCTAGACACATCTAATTCTAGATCCTACAAGTGGTATCAGAGCTTTGGTCTCCATTGCCTTGGTTTAATCACCATTGGAGGTAGATGGATGTGCCTACCTTAGGGAGTCTTAGACATAGAGTGCCTATTCTTGATGGAGAGTATTTTCATAAGTGGAAAAATGAGATGCTTGTAATCTTCAATCAATATCATCTGAATAAGTATATTGCTAGCCCTTGTGCACCTCATATTGATCCTTTGCATCCTACCCTAGATGAAGATATTGACATGATTCGCAATCTTAGAACTATTGAGCTCATCATTAGAGGATTGCCCAAAAATTTGATTGCTAGTTTGCCTACTCTTAATTGTGCCTATACTATATGGAAATTTCTTGAGGAACGATTTCCTGATCATTCCTTGAAAACTTTGGATGAAGTTCTCCATAAATCTATTGCCTTGAGTAAGATGAACTCTAGTGATCCTAGTTTTGGTAATTGTCTATTTGAACTTACCAAACTTAAGCATGCTAAAGGAGATGTTGGAATCATTAGTGATATCATATTTGAAGCTATAAGAATTCATAAAAGTGACCACTTTGATGATCATTTATCTAATGAATTACCCTCTCTAGGAAATGATGAGTCACGAGATCATGATGAACATGGATACTATGATGATGATGATGATGATAGTGACTTCGATCTTGATGATGCAATGAGACATTTTGGTCTTATGGCAAATCTTCGGGGATACGAATCAGGAGGAAAGGAATGGGTTCTTGATAGTGTATGTACCGATCATATGACCGGAGATGAAGAGATGTTCCGTGAGCTTGCTGAAAATGACGGCCCTTGAAAATATGTCACCTTTGGTGATAATTCAAAGGGTAAAGTGGTTGGCCTTGGTAAGGTGGCCATCTCACATGATAGTTCCATTCAAAATGTCATGCTCGTTGAATCTCTCGGCTACAACTTACTTTTAGTATCTAGACTTGCTGATTTCGGTTTGAATGTCCTATTTACTGAGGTAGATTGCCAAGTATTTCGTCGAGACAATCATAAAATGGTCTTTACGGGTATGCGTAGAGGTGATCTTTACATTGTCGATTTCTCTAAAAAGGCACAACCTAAAACTTGCTTTGTTGCTAAATCCTCAAAAGGTTGGTTGTGGCATAGACGACTAGGTCACGTTGGCATGAGAAACCTTGACAAGCTTATTAAAGGAAATCATATCCTTGGAGTTAACGATGTCATATTTGATAGGATAGACTTTGTAGTGCTTGTCAAGTAGGTAAACAGGTTGGAGGAAGGCATCCCGTGAAGAACATCATGACCACAAGAAGCCCACTCGAGCTACTTCATATGGATCTTTTTGGTCCCAACACCTACAAGAGTCTCAGTGGAAATTCTTTTGGTCTAGTTATAGTTGATGATTTTTCAAGATTTACGTGGGTGTTCTTTCTTAATGACAAGTCGCAGGTCCAGAAGATCTTCAGAAACTTCACTAGGAAGGCCCAAAATCAGTTTGACGTGAAGATCAAGAAGGTTCGGAGTGACAACGGAACGGAGTTCAAGAACGCAAATGTGGACACCTTTCTTGACGAAGAAGGGATTTCACACGAGTTCTCGGCTACGTACACACCTCAACAAAATGGAGTTGTTGAGAGGAAGAACCGGACGCTCATCGAAATGGCAAGAACGATGCTTGATGAATACAAGACGCCGAAGCACTTTGGGCAGAAGCGGTTGAGACAGCTTGTCACGCAACAAATCGCTTATATATTCACAAGCTACTCGGCAAGACGGCATACGAGCTTCTCACCGGTAACAAACCCCAAGTTGGATACTTTCGAGTATTCGGCTCAAAGTGCTACATTCTTGATAAGCATCATCGTTCAAAGTTTGCTCCTAAATCTCATGAAGGTTTTCTACTCGGTTATGGCTCAAACTCTCACACTTACCGTGTCTACAACAATTTCACCCGAAAGGTTGAAGAGACGGTAGATGTGAAGTTTGATGAATCTAATGGCTCGCAAGTAGAGCAATTTCCAATTGATGTAGGAGACAAAGACCCTTCAGAAGCAATCCAAGACTTGTCCATTGGCAAAATTTGTCCAACGGAGGTGAAGGAGAGTACTTCATCCGTCCAAGTGGAAGCTTCTACTTCACGACAAGGTGAACCAAGAATCGACACGGAAGCATCCACAAGTGGGACACACCAAGATGAAGAAGACGAGGAAATACATCAAGACGAACATCAACAACCTCCTTCTCCACCACGACAAGAGAACGACGACATCAACAATGAAGAAGGCCAAGAAGAAGAACAAGATGAAGAAGATGTTCAACAAAGACCCAAGCAAAAGCTCTCATGAGTTCGAGCAAGAATTGCCAAAGATCATCCCGTCGAGCAAATCCTCAATGATATACAAACCGGGAGAATCACTCGCTCAAAAGCTCGTTTAGCTAACTTTTGTGAAAACTATTCATTAATCTCTAGCATCGAACCTATGAAGGTTGAAGAAGCATTGGAAGATCCGGATTGGATAAACGCTATGCATGAAGAGCTACACAATTTTGAGAGAAACCAAGTTTGGACATTGGTTGAGAAGCCCGACAACAACCACAACATCATTGGTACCAAATAGGTGTTTCGCAACAAGCAAGATGAAGATGGACAAGTGGTTCACAACAAAGCATGTCTCGTCGCCCAAGGATACACACAAGTTGAAGGTATGGACTATGGTGAGACATATGCTCCCGTTGCTAGACTTGAGTCCATTCGCATCTTACTTGCCTATGCTAATCACCATAATATCACCTTGTACCAAATGGACATTAAAAGTGCTTTTCTAAATGGTGAAATAGAGGAGGAAGTTTATGTCAAACAACCTCCCGGCTTTATCAATCCTAAGAAACCAAATCATGTTTACAAACTTCACAAAGCTCTTTATGGTCTTAAACAAGCTCCTAGAGCATGGTATAAATGCTTGACCAAGTTCCTTATTACAAGTGGTTTTGAAATTGGTAAAATTGATTCTACTCTTTTTACTAAAAGGGTTAATGGAGAACTATTTGTATGCCAAATTTATGTCGATGATATCATATTTGGTTCAACTAACCCTCTCTTTAGTGAGAAGTTTGGAAAGCTAATGTCAGAGAAGTTTGAGATGTCTATGATGAGTGAACTCAAATTCTTTCTCGGTTTGCAAATCAAGCAAACTAAGGAAGGTACATTTGTCTCTGAAACGAAGTACACCAAGGACTTATTCAAGAAGTTCAATATGCAAGAATGCAAAGGTATGTCTACACCCATGCCTACTAGTGGACATAATGATTTGACCAAAGATGGTGAACCGGTTGATCAAAAGGTTTATCGCTCTATGATTGGTTCATTGTTATACCTATGTGCTTCACGTCCCGATATTATGCTAAGTGTGTGCATGTGTGCACGATATCAAACTGCTCCTAAAGAATGTCATCTTAAGGCTGTGAAAAGGATAGTGAGATATTTAATCCATACACCAAATTTTGGCATTTGGTATCCTAAGAGGTCTTCTTTTGATCTTGTTGGCTATTCCGACTCGGATTATGCCGGAGACAAGGTTGATAGAAAGTCCACTTCGGGTACTTGTCAATTTCTTGGTAGATCTCTTGTGTCTTGGTCTTCCAAGAAACAAAACTCGGTATCCTTATCCACCGCCGAAGCGGAATACATTGCCACTGGTTCATGTTGTGCTCAATTACTTTGGATGACCCAAACTCTTAAAGATTATGGGATTTATGTGAAACATGTTCCACTAATTTGTGACAATGAAAGTGCTATCAAAATTGGTCATAACCCTGTACAACATTCTCGAACTAAGCATATTGAAGTTCGTCATCATTTCATTCGAGATCATGTTGCTAAGGGTGACATTAATCTTAAGCATGTTCGCACCGATAAGCAATTAGCGGATATATTTACTAAACCTCTTGATGAGAAAGTATTTTGCAGGTTGAGAGGAGAATTGAACATCATTGATGCTTCGAACTTGGAGTAGAAACTCCATTGGATACACGCAAGACATGAGCTTATGACTAATCCATGATATATCTCTTATGATAACTATCTTATGTCTTGGATATATTTGCACCTTGCATGTTGTCTAACCCATGTAGGTGCTTGGTTGAATCTAATTCCATGAGATTGCGACTCACTCACATCTTGAGAAATCTCTACATCACCAAGACTCTACACAATGGTGGTTGAAGACAAGGAAGCACAAAACCATTCAAACTTATCCTTTCACAAACTCTATGTTGAGCTTCATGATTGTCATTTTTGGATACACAAGTGCTCTTCCTTGCAGGAACTAACCCATGTAGGTAGATGAACTCAAACTCCAAGTAGTGCTCCCAACTCTTGATGAGCTACATCAACCTTGAGCACCCACACAAGTTCAACTACATGAGCAAGAACCACACCACCACCCAAGGTATGTTATTCCATCTTAGAGAAGCTTTACTCCAAGACTTGAGTCAAAGCAACTCAACAACATGTGAATACATCAAGATGCTTAAACGAAAAATGGTAACCCCATTTTGAGCTTAAACGATGAGTATGACCTATGATCAAGTGTCCTCACTTGACTCCTAAGTCAATATACTCTAACATAGGTGACTATGTCACCGCCCAACTCTAGATGAAGTTCTCTTGTGTTCTTTTCTGTGTTATTGCATCTGTCTCATGCATGTTTAGTTTCTTTCTCTTTTCAAAAAAAAAACTTAATCTAGATCTTTCAGTTTCTTCTCTTTTCTTTCTGTTTATGTTCTGCATTTTCTGCATTTAATTCCTTGCAAATCCTTCAGGTAATTCATTGCAAATCTTTGTGAGATCCTACATGTCTAGTGAGCTGAGGTGACAAGTGTTTTTCTCTGTGTAAACTCGGTTTCACCGACTTGCAATTTTCGGTCCAACCGAATCTTTTCGGTACCACCGAAATATGCCACTCGGTGCCACCGACTTTGCAATCAGAAAAACAGTTTGCCACTTGTTCTACATTTCTTCTGATCCAGCTCCACTCAATGAATCTTGTCCTCTACAAGCATCGCAATTTTATCCTTTCCTTTGTGCTGAGTCTCGAGGACCAAACCTATACGATGGATTCCAGAAAGCCCTTCTTGGAAATTGATGTCAAAGGGGGAGAGAGAGATCACATCAAAGCTTGTAGGAGAGAGAGATCACATCAAAGCTTGTAGGAGAAAGATATCACATCAAAGCTCAAGGGGGAGAGAAAGTCTCAAGGATCCCAGATGTTGTTAAGGGGGAGAGAGAGATTTCCCAGATGTTATTAAGGGGGAGAGAGAGATTTCCAGGGAGAGAAAATACTCAAGGATCCCAGATGCTTGATGTTCAAGAGGAGAGATGTCACATGTCTTTTTTGGGGGAAAGACATGTTCATATACGCTTATTTGCATTAAGTTCTATCCATTTGTATCTTTTAGCTCTGATTTTCTGTTCCCTATCTTCTCCCAATATCCCATGTAAGATTCAGGGGGAGCAAGACACCTAAGGGAAAGAAATCAGTCAAATTCATTGCATATCTTTACTCTTGGGGACATGTTGAATTCAATGTGGTACCTTGTACTCACTCTCTACATGTCATCCCAGTCTTGGTATTCTTGTGGTTTCTTTTGTTTGCTCTGGCTAGTGGATGTACCTGTGTTATCCAACCTTGTTTGTGCAGGTTCATTCCATCCTAAGCCAACTCAAGACCACAAGGTAAGTATATGCATCAAAATCATGAGTATGAGGAGTTCTTGCTTATGTACATATTGTTTGCAAGAAGGACTCATGAGCATGAAGGTATTTTCCTTGATAATATTTTGCTTTGATGCATATGGCCAAGATACATGCAACACATTGCCTACTCTGTCATGGTTATGCTCTCACATGCCTCTATATTTCATATTTACATGAGTGCATACATGTAGGGGGAGCCTATGCTTGTTACATGTCCTTCCAAAGCTTTACTTGCTGTTCTTTATATCTTTATCTAAAGCTTTGATGTATGTTGCCATCAATTACCAAAAAGGGGGAGATTGAAAGCACAAGGGCTCCCTAGGTGGTTTTGATACTTGATGACAACATATCTCTTGTTGGACTAAGATTTCTATCTAGCATGTTTCAGATAAGTTCAACAATGGAGTGGCATGGACTAAAGGTTGTGGGAACTCCTTCAAGATGCTAAGGACAAAGGATTGGCTAAAGCTTCAAGCTCAAGACTCTTCATTTTACATTTTAGTGATCCAAGATCACATTGAGTCCATAGGAAAAGCCAATACTATCAAGGAGGGATGAGGTGTTGCTTAATGAGCCTCTTGCTTCATGTGCTTAATGATATGCTCCAAAATCCTCAGCTACTTTCCCACTTCCACATATGACCTAAACCCAAAGCCAAACTCGGACCTACAGATTATTCCTATCCGGCGCCACCGAGTTTCACTTGTCATAAGCCACTGCCAAACCCTAGCAATTCGGTTCTACCGATAGGGATCTCGGTCTCACCGAGATGGGATTGCAAACTCTCTGTTTCCCTTTCGTAACTTTTCGGTCTCACCGAAAAAGCGAATCGGTCCCACCGAGATTGCAATGTAAATTCAGTGTTTCCTTTTTGTAACTTTTCGGTCTCACCGAAAGAGCAAATCGGTCCCACCGAGTTTGCCTGACCAACTCTCTGGTTAGCTAATTACCAAAATCGGTCTCACCGAGTTTGTGTAATCGGTCTCACCGAGATTACGTTATTCCCAAACCCTAACCATATCGGTCCTACCGAGTTGCATGTCAGTCCCACCGAAAATCTCTAACGGTCACTAGGTTTACCTTTTCGGTCCGACCGAGTTTGTTGATTCGGTCCCACCGAGATTGGAAAACTGTGTGTAACGGTTGGATTTTGTGTGGAGGCTATATATACCCCTCCACCTCCTCTTCATTTGTGGAGAGAGCCATCAGACTAAGCCTACACTTCCAACATCCTATTTCTGAGAGAGAACTACCTACTCATGTGTTGAGGCCAAGATATTCCATTCCTACCATATGAATCTTGATCTCTAGCCTTCCCCAAGTTGCTTTCCACTCGGACCTTATTTCCATCAGATCCAAATCCTATGAGAGAGAGTTGAGTGTTGGGGAGACTATCATTTGAAGCACAAGAGCAAGGAGTTCATTACCTACACACCATTTGTTACTTCTTGGAGAGTGGTGTCTCCTAGATTGGCTAGGTGTTACTTGGGAGCCTCCGACAAGATTGTGGAGTTGAACCAAGGAGTTTGTAAGGGCAAGGAGATCGCCTACTTCGTGAAGATCTACCGCTAGTGAGGCAAGTCCTTCGTGGGCGATGGCCATGGTGGGATAGACAAGGTTGCTTCTTCGTGGACCCTTCGTGGGTGGTTGCTTCTTCGTGGACCCTTCGTGGGTGGAGCCCTCCGTGGACTCGCGCAACCATTACCCTTTGCGGGTGGAGCCCTCCGTGGACGCGCACAACCGTTACCCTTCGTGGGTTGAAGTCTCCATCAACATGGATGTAGGATAGCACCACCTATCCGAACCACAGGAAAAACATCCGTGTCTCCATTTGCGTTTGAATTCTCCAAACCCTTCCCTTTACATTCTTGCAAGTTGCATGCTTTACTTTCCGCTGCTCATATACGCTTTGCATGCTTGCTTGATATGTATTGTGAATGTTGAAATTATGCCTAAACTCCACTTAAACCGAAAAAGCTTAAAAAATTGCAACTTTAGCATTAAGTGTCTAATCACCCCCCCTTCTAGACACATCTACTTCTAGATCCTACACAATTAAGGCCCACACACTGTTGGGGTATGGGGTTCTGGCAAACCCTTAAGGTTCGAACATTGGGGTGCGCACGAAGTCTTTCCCTCCAACTGATCTACGCTCTAGCTCGCTAAGATCCCGCGGACGAACTCGACGAACTCACAACACAGAAGGACACGGGGTTTATACTGAACAATACACGGGAAGAACGGCCTCCTGAGGTTGAGGCGTTCTTGAGCTCGGTGAGCTTGTGTGTGAGGGTCGTCTCTCTAGCCAAGATGATGTGCCCCCCTCCACTATGGTGGCTAGTCCTATTTATGGAGGCCCTGGCCCTCTTCCCAAATATCGAGCGGGAAGGGAGCCAACAATGGCGGGCTAATTTGAAGGGGGATAGCCAGTACAAGCTATCCTAACAAAAGTAGTCTTCGCCTGCACAAAGTTCTGGTGGTGACGATGTTCTGGGCTCCACAATGACCTCCGTCTTGTAGTCCATGGTCTTGGTCTTGTTGCACCGAAATGGCAACCTTTGCATGAGGCCTCGGTACTCCACGGCTGTGCTTGCCCCCTTTGCACCAAAGAGGAAACAAGGACGCTGTGCGCGCTGGCGCCCGCCTGGTGTCGATCATCACGGCTCACGTCACGAGAGCCTCGTGAGGTTCGCCTCACCTTGATATCTCCACTCCTCTTGAGCCTGCCTAGCTAGGCACTCCAGAGGAGGTCTTGCGTCGTCCGCCTCGCGAGGCTTGGCCCCTCGCGAGGGTCTTGGGTGCCTTGTTGGTGAAAATGGGCCGTACAGACCTGCTGGCGCAGCCATGCTGCGGGCCGCAGGCAGGCAAGTCTAGGGACCCCCGTTCCCAGAATGCCGACAGTAGCCCCCGGGCCCAAGGTGCACGCGGGCTTGGCTTCGCGGCAAAGCCAAGGGTCAAGTTCGGAGTACCGCGGCCCCCAAAAGCCTGTGTGTTGGTGTACAAAAAGAGGGGTGCACTTTTTGTACCCCTATAATTGTGCACGGGCAGTCAGAGCCGCAGGCACCACCACACCAAGCAAGGCAAGGGAGGTGAGCCAGGGTAAGACCGAAGCTCAAGGGAACTAGGACGACGCCAAGGCCAAAACCACAAAGAACAAAGGAGATGAAGTGGACTCCCCCGGCAAGATCCTTGCCGGGAGACAGTTTTAGCAACCCCGGCAAGACCCTTGCCGCGACAACTCGCCCCACGCCTACGGAGCAAATCACCCTTGAGTCCACTGCCCCCATGGGGCAAGGATTCGGGAGACATCCCCATGGTGGCATGCAGAACTTTGTGAAGACATTCAAGATCAGATACGTACAATAGAAGATGACGACCCTTGGCGGGATCCTAGCCGAGGAAGACCACAAGGCCCCCGGCAAGCACCTTGCCGGGGATGACAGCAGGCGCCTCGGCAAGACCCTTGCCGGGGCCCCGGCAAGGCCCTTGCCAAGAACATCCGCAGGGCCACCATCAGGCCCACGCCAACTAAACCTCCACCACCGCACGCATGCGGCTGCCGACCCAATCAGCTGGGCAGGCACCTACGTGGCGGAGTGCAGATCTTCGTGAAGACCCTCCACTGCGCCACCTCAGCTGCCTGCCTACCTACATGGCATCACATGCATCGCTGGCCAGGGCGCGTGTCGACACAAGAAGGAACGGCGACGAACGAGACAGGTTTCTCCCCCGTCCCCGATGAAGCAAGGACACCTAAGCAAGACGCATTAAATGCGCCTTGTCATGTAATGCGAGGGATAACCTCGCATCACTGTACCCTTTCCACCTCCTGCGTGCCACTGTGGCAACCCCTTTTTCTATAAAAGGAGGCCCGAGGCGACCAGGAGGAGGATTCGGCTTTTTGGAGCTCCTAATGCCCCAAAGCTAGCTCAAGAACAGGAATATACATCCACCAAAGCAGGAGTAGGGTTTTACGCATCCTCACGGCCCGAACCTGGATAAACAAACTGTGTACTATCTGTTTGATCCGCTCTTCTCACGACCCCGTGCCCCGCTAACCGTAGTAGGGATTCTTGTGATCCCATAGGTGTCGTTCCCACCAACATCTTTGGCGTGCCAGGTAGGGGGCGCAGTTGTGAGAATCGGCTTTAGCAGTTAGTTCGACGCTTCTTCATCATCATGGCGCCCAAGAAGAAGACGATGGTGGCGGTTGGCCAGTCGGAAGCCGAACAGCCCGTCCCGATGCGGGCGAGCAGCGGACTGGTCGCAGAAAGGACCCGGGGTGCTGCTCGCGAACACCAACGCCATCCCAGCAGCCGGAGTTTGGGAGGCGGCGATGTTTGTGCGCCTGGTAACGGGCCACACATCGCCAAATCCAAAGGCGGAGCCAGGCCCTCCGCGGGTGGAGCGAGGCCTTCCAAGGTCATCACCGCCCCACCCGAAGGCGACGCAAGGGCCTCCAAGACTCCCACGCCGGCGCCAACAGCGCGCTCCTCCCAGGCAGCGCGCGACGAACGGCGTAATCACGTCGAAGATCCCGGGCGTTGCCGTGGGAAGAGCCCCGAGCACCACTCCTGGGATGTAGAAGACCTGCCCGCTCGCTGAAGCGCTGGTGAAAATGGCATGCGACCGTGGGGTCGTGATAGAGCTCCTTCTGACGTGGTCAGAAGTCGAAGCGCGTCGCGATCCGTGCAGGTTCCGCTGCCACCGACGCCAGCAGAGGCCCTGGCGCGCGCAGTTGCTCCTCGACTTTCCTCCCACTACGGGGAAACTCGACAAATGGAGAGCCACTATCCGAAGCCTTGTTGCGGTGGCCAACAAAGACGAACCAAGTCCGGTGGGGCCCCCGGGTCGACGCTCCGATGGAGTCCCGCGCACCAGTGGCAGAAAAGCCGGCGGCGCCGCGACCATGGTGCATTCACCTCTTCCCCATCCGGTACCGCGGACGCCGGCTCGTCGCGACGTCACGGGCGACGACATCTCCATAGCATCGTCTGACCCACGGACCCACTGTGACCAGCGCCAAGTTCTTCGGGAACGAGCCCGTGAAGACGCTCGAACCACTATCGAGCAACGGCGCGGAGCGCGCCACCAGTCAGACAGGCGAGCAGGGCCTGCTGCGAACCACCCGGCCCCGGAGAGCCCTGGAGGCCTACCTTACGAGGTAGGCTTTCTGGCTTTTACCCGTGAGCCGCGGCAGTTCCAGTGGCCCACTCACCGCACCTTCAAACCTGACGTTGGCGAAAAGTACAACGGCAAGACCCACCTGTCTGAGTTCCTCAGCATCTACACCTTCGCGATGCAAGCTGCCGGAGCCCGCGACGATAAGGTGCTTGCGAATTACTTTCCATTGGCTCTTAAACCCAACACCATGTCGTGGTTGATGCACTTGCTGGTAGACTCTATTTCCTCCTGGTCGGATTTGTGCCATGAGTTTGTGGGCGCCTTTACTGGAGGTCACCAAGCCCATGGCCAAGCAAGCGACCTGCACGTCATTCCCTAAAAGGGAGGCGAGAGTCTGCGCAAGTATATATAGAGGTTCAGCCGGGTACAGTACAATATCCCTGATGTTCACCCTGCCGCCATCATCAGCGCGTTCCATCAGAACGTGCGTAACCGCAAGATGCGCGAAGAGCTGGCAATGAACAAGGTGAAAGATGTGGCAGAACTCTATGTTCTTGCTGACAGATGTGCCCGAGCTGAAGAGGGAAGGAAGTACCCCGGCGAAGATGCCGACGTGGAAACCGACTCCTCAGATGAGGATACTGCCGCCCCGGCGAAGAAAGGCCGGCACCGCAACAGGAAGCGCAAAGGTAAAGCCGTGTTTGCCGTCGAGGGATCTGACGACGCCGGCTCCGCCAAGAAAACCAAGGCAGATGACCCCGGCAAGGAAATTGCCGGATGTGTCGCCTGCCGGGCCTTGGCGGCTGCCGAGAAGCCAGGAAACTCTGACAAGCAATACTGCAAGATCCATCGCACCAAAGGCCATGATCTCCAGAACTGCCGATAGGTTGAGCTCCTTGCTGAGAAGCAGAGGGCTGAATATGAGAGGCGGGACAAGGAGAAAGGCCAGGACGGTGCTGAGGGGTCCGGCAAGAAGCGTGACGGCTAGGCGGGCCGTCACGGCAAAGATAAACAGCAGGAGAGGCCCGCCCGAGGCCATGACAAAAAGCCAGAAAAAGATGATCGCGAAGAAGACGATGAGTCTGGTGACCAAGAATTTCAGAAAGCTACGAAGGCCATGTGCGTTGATGGCGGCGCCTTGCTGCATACCTCTCACCGCCAGCTTAAACAGTGGGCGCGTGAGATTACAGCGGCAGAGCCATCGTTTGATGCCCAAAGGCCGCTGAAGTGGTACAACACACCTATCATTTTTGACACTGAGGATCACCCTGATCGCACTACTGCAGTCAGGTGCTTGCCATTGTTGGTTTCACCAACAATACACAACCTCAAGGTGACAAAGATGCTAGTCAATGGTGGGGCCGGTCTGAACTTAATCTCGCCTGTTGTGATCGAGAAACTGCAGATTCCTGATGAAGACCTTGAAGAGACGGGCACATTTCAGGGGGTCAACCCGGGAAGAAGTCAACCAAAGGGAAAGGTCACGTTGCCCGTGACTTTTGGGAGTGATCTGAACTACAGGACAGAAAGGATTGTGTTTGACGTTGCCAAGATCCCCTTGCCTTACAACGGGATCCTTGGCCGCCCAGCACTGGCCAAGTTCATGGCGGCGTCACATTACGCCTACAACACCCTGAAGATGCCGGGGCCCATGACGATCATCACCGTCCCATCAGACAAGAAGGATACGCTAATTTGCGCTGACCAACTCTACCAACAAGCAGTTGCAGCAGCCGCCACTACTAAGGCCCTTGCTCCTGCCGCTGGAGCCCCGGGAAAGAAAAAGAAGAAGACCGGTGAGACCTCAGGCACCCACTCCGGCAAGCACACCTCTTTGGAGTGTAGCGCTCCCGTCGAGGACGTGCCAGAGAGCTCCACCAATAGAAACAAGAAGTCCAGGGCCACACCACCGGGAACCAAGAAGGTTTCTGTCAAGGAGGACGACACGGAAGGGGCTTTTACCATAAGCTCCGCCCTTGACGACAAATAGGAAGATGCGCTCGTCACCTTCCTGGGGGCGAATGTCGATGTGTTTGCATGGAAAGCATCCGACATCCCCGGCGTTCCCAGGAAGGTGATTGAGCACCACCTTGCTGTCTGTCCTCATGCGCGGCCCGTCAAGCAGAAGGTCAGAAAGCAAGCCTTGGAACGACAAGAGTTCATCACAGAGGAGATCCGGAAACTGGAAGCAGCGGGTTTGGTAAGAGGAGTGCTCCATCCAACGTGGTTGGCCAATCCAGTGGTAGTGCGCAAGGCAAATGGGAAGTGGAGGCTGTGTGTTGATTACACATATATCAGTAAGGCTTGTCCCAAAGACCCCTTCCCGTTGCCGCGCATCGACCAGATTGTTGACTCCACGGCTGGGTGTGATCTGTTATACATTCCTTGATGCCTACTCCGGCTACCACCAGATCTTCATGACAAGAGAAGACGAAGAGAAAACGACATTCATCACCCCATGTGGTACGCATTGTTTCATACGAATGCCTTTTGGGTTGAAGAGTGCTGGTTCAACGTTTGCAAGGGCGGTCCAGATTGGTTTTGAACCCCAGTTCCATAGAAATATGGAAGCTTATATGGATGATATAGTGGTCAAAACCAAGAACAGGGCAACCCTCATACCGGATTTACAAGAAACATTTGCAAACCTACGCAAGATCAATCTCAAGCTGAACCCTGAGAAGTGCGTCTTCGGAGTCCCGTCCGGCAAGCTTCTCGGGTTCTTTGTGTCGTAGTGCGGGATAGAGGCCAATCCGGACAAGATCAAAGCTATAGAGAAGATTGAAGCACCCAAGCGAGTCAAGGATGTGTGTCGGCTTGCTGGTTGCGTTGCCGCCATGAGCAGGTTCATTTCCATGTCCGCCGAGCGCGCCCTTCCCTTTTTCAAGATTTTGAATAAGGCGGGCCCGATGGAGTGGACACCAGAAGCCGAAGCAGCATTGCAAGATTTGAAGAGGTACCTCTCCTCCGCGCCAATACTAGTTGTGCCTAGGCCACGGGAACCGTTGCTGCTATACTTGGCGGCAACGAACCAGGTGGTCAGCGCCGCACTAGTGGAGCAGAGAGAAATTGATGACGAGGTTGGCAGCGACAGAGCTCGATGCCACTGATGCAGAGACAACACAGCCAGTTGGAGTGCCGCCGAAGAACAAAATGATGCAGCACCCGGTCTACTTTGTTAGTTCCCTCCTGCAGGGGGCTAGATCAAGGTACTCCGGTGTGCAGAAACTGCTCTTCGGCCTTCTTATGGCCTCGAGGAAGCTGCGTCACTACTTCCAGGCGCACGAAATCACTGTCGTCACTCGCCTGCCTCTGCAACGGATATTGCACAATCCAGACGCAACGGGAAGAATCGTAGAGTGGGCACTGGAACTGTCCAGCTTTGGCCTCAAGTTTGAGAGTACCTCAATGATTCAAAGCCGAGTCCTTGCGGAGTTCGTTGCAGAATGGACCGCGACGCCTGACGAAGAAGCCCAAGAGACTGCTCTCCCCGGCAGGGAGGCAAGTTGCGACTGGATCATGTACTTTGATGGAGCTTTCTCCTTACAGGGCGCCGGGGCTGGCGTACTGCTTGTCGCGCCCACCGGAGAGCACCTCAAGTACGTGATCCAGATGCACTTCTCCAGGGAGGTGTCAACGAACAATATGGCTGAGTACGAAGGGCTGCTTGCTGGTCTTAGGATTGCGGCGGACCTCGGAATCAAGAAACTCGTCGTCAGGGGCGACTCGCAACTTGTCGTCAAGCAAGTCAACAAGGATTACCAGAGCCCGTTGATGAAGGCCTACGTCGATGAAGTGAGAAAGCTGGAAGAGCGTTTTGACGGTATACAGGCAGAACACGTTCCCCGAGCGGAGAATGACATCGGCGATTACCTATCAAAACGCGCTGCCCTCAAGCTACCTGTGGAACCAGGTACCTTTGTGCTTCGGCTAACTTAGCCATCCGTTGATCCATCAACAGAGCAGAACAACAGGAGAAAATCAGGGCCCGACAAGTACTTTCCCGCCGAGCTCCCCGAAGCCGCCAGCAAGGATGTTGCCGGAGACAGTGAGCCCGCCACAGGACGGCTAGCTCCGACGGAGCATCAAGCTCTTGCCGTGGAGACAGCCGCTCCTATAGCAGAGGAAATGCCTTTAGTCCTTGCCGTCGAGCCCCAGGCTCCAGCGTGGGCACAACATACCGTCCGATTCCTCCAAACAGGGGAACTTCCTAAGGAGCAGGAAGAAGCAGAAAAAGTAGCCCGTCGCTCTACTATGTACCAGTTCGTCGATGACGTCCTGTACAGAAAGAGGCCGAACGGTGTGAAATTGAAGTGTATCCCTCGAGAGGAAGGACTGGGGCTGTTGGCGGAGATACATGGAGGCGTATGTGGATCCCACATAGGGTCAAGGGCCCTTGCCGGCAAAGCGTTTTGGCAAGGCTTCTTCTGGCCCACCGCCCTCCAGGATGCGACGACACTAGTCACCAGGTGTGGAGCGTGTCAGTTCCATTCAAAGAAGCTTCATCAGCCAGCTCAAGCCCTTCAAACCATTCCTCTCTCCTGGCCTTTCTCGGTCTGGGGGCTCGACATACTGGGCCCTTTCCCCGCGTTGTCGGGGGCTTTGAGTACTTGTACGTTGCAATCGACAAGTTCACAAAGTGGCCAGAAGTGGAAGCAGTGAGGAAGGTCACAGCACAGTCAGCCGTCAAGTTCTTCAAAGGACTGGTGTGCCGTTTTGGTGTACCCAATAGGGTCATCACCGACAATGACACGCAGTTCACAAGCCACACCTTCATGCAATATATTCAAGACCTCGGTAGCAAGGTCTGTTTCGCTTCCGTTGCTGACCCACGAAGCAATGGTCAGGCTGAGAGGGCAAATGCTGAAGTACTGCGAGGCCTGAGGACAAAGACCTTTGACAGACTTCACAAGAGTGGAAGGCTCTGGATTGATGAATTGCTGGCGGCTCTTTGGTCAATCAGAATGACACCAAATCGAGCCACCAGCCAGACACCCTTTGCCCTGGTATACGGGGCAGAAGCAGTTCTCCCCATGGAACTCATATACGGGTCACCTCGAGTACTCGCTTATGACGAGCTTGAGCAAGAGCAATTGCGGCAAGATGACGCAACGCTCCTTGAGGAAGATCGTCTTCGGGCGGCTGTGAGAGCAGCGCGCTACCAGCAAGCCTTGCGCCGCTACCATAGCCGCAAGGTTCATGCCCGAAGCTTTGAGGAAGGCGACCTTGTTCTTCGGCGCGTTCAATCGGCCAAGAATTCCAACAAGTTGATGCCAAAGTGGGAAGGCCCTTATCGGGTAATACGAGTCACCATGCCCGGTGCAGTCCTCCTAGAGACCGAAGATGCCATTCCGGTGAGTAACTCCTGGAACATTGAGCATCTTCGCAAGTTTTACCCGTGAGGCGCGCTTGCCGGGCCCCCCGGCAAGCCACCTTTTGTATGAGCCTTGCCGATGACGCATGTAACCCTTTGTACAAAGCCAGGCGCAGACCCTGAGCATAAATAAATGAAGCGCTGGCGCCCTAAGTTATAGCATGCATGCTAGGTCGAGTCTCGTCCTTGGTTAGGGTTGATAGTGCTTAGCAGCGACTAACCCCTAGCTTAGAGGTCGAGTGTGCGTCTCTTTGTCTTTCTTTTGTCTTCTTTGGTTCACAGGACACACAGATATCCTTGCTGAACCACTTGGGGAGAAAAAAGGAACAGACCAGCATCTAGGCCCGGCAAGCTAGTATTGCCGGGGGCTGCAAGAGCAAAGATTCACCCACGACAAACCAGGGTCGCCGGGGGCTGCAGCTTCAGATAAGTTCTTCATCCCTTATCATGCATTCCATTATGGACTGAGGTATGTGAAACCTCGTTTTGCCTTAAGCCACTGTGCTCCCCTAACTCTAGGCCCTAGGGCTCGTTCCTGGGACCAAGTTTGGTCGTAGTCGCGGCAGCGAAAGGATGAAAGAAGGAGCCTGAACCCGCCTCATCCCTGCCTCCGCCAAAGGCATGAGAAAGGTTGAGCGAAGTGGGGAGACGGCAAGGCCTGTTGCCGGGCGAGAAAATGTTTATCTTAGAGATATCAAGGATTTACTCCTTGTCGTGGGTTCCACCCGCAAACAAATGACCCGGCAAGCATCCCTTTTTCAATAAAAACATTCCACTCAGGTACAGTCCGTAGGGAATGAAAAACATGAATGAAGGGATTACAAGTTTTAAATTCAACAAAGGCCCGAAGGCTTACAAACTAAAAAGAGATAAGGTGCCCGTAATCCCTTTCTTGTCCCTCTCCTCAGGAGGCAGGTCAAGGAGGCAAGAAGGGCAAAAGGAGCACCTAGGCGAGCTATGGGTGGCAGAAGACGTAGGGAGAACATCTTGGTGGCCGTCCAAAGGCTGGGTGGTGATGCCGGCGCCAGAAGCAGAGCTAGAAGACGAGGCGGCAGGACGTCAGTACGCGTCGAAGGCGTCGGTGCCCGCGTACTCCGACTTGACGGCCTTGCCGCCCGCCCTCTTCCTCTTCCGCAGCCTCCCAACGCCAGCCGCCCAAGGAGACGACCCCAAGAAGTTCAAGGAGCCGGTGCCGCACGGAGCGGCACCCGACACTTAGTCGGACCCGTCATCCTGCCGCCTACCGCCCTCGTCGTTGCTGCCGCTGTCCTCCTTGTCACTCCCGCCCGAGGAGGAGTCTTCACTATCAGAAGAGCTCTCCACGCAGCACCTTGTACGAGTCCAAAAGTGCCCGAAGACCTTGACGGAGAGAAGGCCACCCTCCATCAGCTTAAAATGGAGAGTGAGCCCCTCTGTCAAGCTGTGGATATGAGCAAACGTCTTCCATCCCCAACGAAGATACATCATGTGAGGGGCGGGGAAGTCGACGTGGACCCGCGTGCCACTGATCCCGCAGCCCCTCATGTGCAGCCGCAATGACTCCGGTGGATCCAGGTCCATCTCCCACGCAAATGGAGTTGGGAGACGAAGGCGACGGTGCGGCGGCCGGAGCATCCTGACGAAGAACTCACAAGGGTCATCCCCAACATGGCCCTCCATTGGAGGGGGAGCTGCTGGCGGAGGCGAGGCCGGCGCGCCACCCCGTCCTCTTCTTCCTCGAGCGCCTCGGCCTCGCCCACGGCCTCGCCCCCTCCCCCTTCCCCTCGCGGATGGCTCTGCCACCGCAGGTGCAGGAGAAGGAGGGACGCGTTGTCGAGGGGCGACCCTCGCTGCCACCGTTGAAGGACCGAGATTCCCTCTCTCCATGACAGATTGAAGGGAGGAGCAGAAGCTGAAGGAAGAAGAAGATGAAACAATGCGGGACGCCATCCCCCTCCCGCTCTTTATAAAGGAGCGGGGTTGGGGCTCAGCCGCCCCGCTCGGCCAATCGAGATACGGAAGACGCAGGGAGCCAGGACTGACCCGCCGCCCCAACCAGCGACGGCCCGGTTTCCCGCCTCCACCGTTTGCCACCCCAAGCGCATGGGAGACACGCGGCGGATGTGCAGAACCGAGGGGACGGGTGAGGCGACCTCTCCCCACCCCGTGATCGTGGGGAGTGGACGCCTTGAAGACCGCGCCTCAGCCCCATTTAGTAAATGGGCCGTGCCTCCACGCCTCCCTCCGTTTATGGGGAAGGCGCGAACCGCTCCTTTACTACGACGTGACGCATGCGTGCAGAGACCAACCCCACGCATGTTGCCCACGTCACGCCCACCTCCCCACGCCGCGCCACGCGCGCGAGTCGTGGGAAGCACAGCGCGCGAAGAATCTTACCGCGGTAAAAACCGCCCCGCCTGCCCGCGCACCGTTTCTGGGCCTGACCCAACAACGCGTTGCGCTTATGTGTGGCCTAGGCCCGGGGGCTCCTGTCGGTGTACAAAAAGAGGGGTGCACTTTTTTACCCCTATAATTGTGCACGGGTGTCGGTGTTCTGGGAACGGGGGTCCCCAGACTTGCCTGCCTGCGGCCTGCGGCGTGGCTCAAAGGGGGGCCCAGCACGGTCCGTCTTCATCAACACAGACCCAAGACCCTCGCGAGGGGCCAAGCCTTGCGGGGCGGACGACACGGAGCTTCCTCAGGCACGGCCTCATCAGGCTGGCTCGCGAGGAGGCGAAGAGATCAAGGCGGGGTACCTCACGAGGTGCCCGTGACGCAGGCCATGATGACCAAAGGCGCCAGGCAGGCGCCAGCCCGCGCAGTGTCCTCCTTTCCTCTTTGGTGCAAAGGGAGCAAGCGCATGCGAGAGCATCAAGCAAAGGCACCCGTTTTGGTGCAACGAGACCAAGACCAGTCCAACGGCAGGGAGGAAGTCATTGTGCAGCCCAAGCCAGCGTCACCACCAGAGCCTTTGGCAGGCGAGGACCAACTTTAGTCAGGATAAGTGTACCAGATGTTCCCCTTCAAAATGGCCAATTGTTGGCGCCCTTCTCGCTCAATATTTGGGAAGAGGCCCAGGGCCTTTGCTATAAATAGGACTAGCCACCCCCAGGGTAGAAAGGAGGACCGAAATTGGAGAGAGAATCGAGAAGAGAGAGAGAGAGAGAAGGGTGACTGAACTCCTCCTAGCGGTTCATCGCCCCAGCCAAGAACAGACCCTCGCGAGGCTGTTCTTCCTTGTATTGCTCATCATCATTAGCCCAAGAGGCAATCCACCACACCACACACTGGAGTAGGGTATTACACCACAACGGTGGCCCGAACCAGTATAAACCCTGTGTCTCTTGTGCTGTCCTTTCCATAGCTTAGATCTTAGCAAGGTGGAGGGGTGCAGGTAGGTAGAAGGAGAAATCTCCGCGCGCACCCCAGTGTTCGAACCTCAAGGGTTTGCCGGAACCCGAAATCTGACATTTGGCGCGCCAGGTAGGGGTGCACCGGAATCCCCCTTCTACCGCTTCGTGTCCCATCGCGTCGTCATCACCATGTCCGGCGACCAGGCGGGCAGCCCAGATCCATGGGCGGCGTGGCCCGCCCGCGCAGAGCCACTCGCCTCGGGCGACCCCGTGCCCCAGGCAGCTCGCGGTCCACAGGGCCCTGCAGGCCGCGGGCGACGTGGACAGGCTTCGACAGTTCTCACACCGCGGCAGGCGCGGTCGGCAGCAAGGGCCTCCAATCACGCCACGACCACGACACCGTACACCCGCCGGGAGCAGGCAAACTCGAGGGCCGCGCTCACGATGGCCCGAGAGCTGCTGCAGTGCAGGCTGCTGGAGGGCGGCCGCGACATGCCGCTGGAGCGGGTGGCAGAGCTCCTGGGCTTCGCCGCCTCGGGGGCTCACCCCTTCTGCACCCAGCTCCCGTCTCAAGCCCAGGGCGGCCCATGCGGGGGCTCCGCGCGCGCCCGCGGGCTCCAAGGCTACTCCAACGCCAGCGAAGCTGTCGGCACCGGACCGGCGGCGGCGCTGCCCCCGCTCCCGGTCCGCGAAGAAGAAGGACTCGACACGACCCATGGCCCCAGTGAACAGCCGCGCTACCACCCCACGGTGGGCGCGTCAAGCAGAGTTGCGTGGCACGTAGAGCACTACGACATGGCCTTCGGGATGACAGCACCAGAAGAATACGTGCCCCTCATGATGGACCAAGGACACCCTCACGAGGGCGAACAAGGCTCGCTCCTCAGCCCAAGCTGGGGGGACGAGGCGCCAGAAGCTGAGCCCTTCCAGGAGCCCCGGGACGGTCCCACTGGCCACGCTGGAGGCAGCGATTATCGGGTACCGCTAATTCCTCAGGAGCAGGCATACGCTAATCATGGACCGCAGGAGGTGCAGGTCACCACAGGGAGCAGCTGCCCCGCTCCCACAGTCTCCTACCCCTCGGGAGGAGGGCGCAGGGGGCTGCAGGAGTGGGGCTGAGATCCGACATCACCACCACGGTGTTCGGAGCAAGGTGTTCTCAGGAGGTAGGCCCTCTGCTGGGGAGGTGCCTCAGGGCCTGCCCCTGGCGGAGGACCCGTGGTCGTCGGGGGAACCGCTGGCGACCGCTCTACCCCATCGGCGGCGTCCTGGTTTCCGGTCGTCGTTGATGGCACTAGAGTGTGGCGCAAGGCGGGGCCCTTGTCTGGCGATATGAAGCAAGGCCGGTACCTGTGAAGAAGGCCCAGTGCATGTGAAGCTCGCTGCCCCGTGACACTCTCACGTAATAATGAGTGGGGCTGTACACGCCCCAGAGTCTCAGGGGTGCCGGCCTCAGGCCCTGGGGCTCCCTCCCATGCCCAGTGGCAGCACTTAGCTCCGCGCTGGTGAGAAGACGTCCAAGACTAGATTAGGTGCCGGACGCGGCCTTTTGTCTGCTTTTGTTGCTTTTCCCTTTGGTTGTCGCTTTCCCCCGCTGGATTTAAGTTGGATTCGAATTTGAGATTTGCGTGTGTTCGGGGAAGGGGTGCTTAGTCTCGTTCGAGCAATTTCTCGCGTTTTGGTTACCACTTCGCCTCAGCTGCCTCCCCTCGTGAGCCCCTCGCGAGCCGGGTCAGGCCTAGCTTGCGCGCAGCCCAGACTGCCGCCGCCGCGTCCTCTCAGGAGGGTTTTTTTACTGCAGATCCTACGGATTCGGTCAAGGAACACTTGGGACACCACAGCCTCCCACAGGCTACCTCAGGGCCCGCACAGGACAAAGGTAAACTAGCCGACCAGCGCATCGCTTAAGCCAACCACTTGGCGCGGGCGCATGGGCAATGTAACGTCTACTAGTACGAAGAACACAAGTTTTACATGAGGGGCTCTCCCTCCAAAATGCTCTCACAGCCATCAGGCCAAAACCTGAGTTCTATTCATGCAGGGTAAGGAAACAGGAACGATGCACGATCAGTTGGATAAATCCCCCAATGCGTCCTCAGGAGCACCACCCGAACCGTTGTTGGCGTCGCTGAACTCGCCATCGCTGTCTGCGTCACCGCCAGCGGCGTCAGGGCCGTTCACCGCACCGCCCTCGTCGGCAGCCACGATCATGCCGTCGTTGTCTGAAGCGAAGGCCCTGACAAGAGCATCCACATTGTCTTCCACCCAGTGCGCCAGCTCGTCTTGGACGGCCTTGGGGACTGGGGCGATGGCGGCGTCGAAATCGAAGTGGGGATCCATGTTCTGGAGATGGCTGAAGACGCGAGAAAAGGCGCGCCTGAGCAGGGCGCGGCTCCTCTCCTCCACCAACCTGTCGGCCCTAACCGATCGCGCCTTCAGCTGCGTCACCATGTCGGTGAAGAACTGAAGGTTGCCGGCGTAGTTGACTACGTGTGGCTCGCCAACAGCCGCCTCACAGATGTTGCCCAAGGCTGTGTTGGCTCTCTCCCGGAGCGTGGTGAGCATGGGGCCGTGCTCATGCTCCAGGATCCGCCGCTGACGTATCTCGTCCGCATTCTGGCGCGCGACGACCTCAGCCTCCTCCACCCGCTGGCGAAGAAGGAGCACCTCGGCCTGGGAGGTGGTTGACTCCCCTTGCGCTACCTCAAGGGCGACCCGAAAAGCATCGGCCCACCGCGTCGCTTCCTCCTGCTTGGCCCTCAAGGCAGCAGTCCCATCTTCAGCCTCGGCCCGGATCAACTCCAGCCTTTCCTCGAACTCGTGCTCGAGGTTCAAGCGCGCCATCGCCACCCGACGTCCGACCTCCTCCAGGACACAGGCTTCCCGTGCAGCGACATCATCCTCCGCCTGCGTCACCAAGCGCTCCCTCGTCTCCAGACGCTCGTACTCGCGGGTATGTTCGGCGGCTTCCAGCGTCAGCACCTCCTCACGCTTCTGGAGCTCTGCTGGGTCGCCAGAGGCCACCTTCATCGACGCGAGGGCTACCTCGTGCAGCTCCACTTGCTCCTCCAGTGAGTGGCACCAGGCCAGGAGCTCCCGAGCCCGCTCCTCCGCCGCCCCTCGCCGCCGTTCAGCTTCCCGGGCCTCCTCAGCGGCCCAAGATCGGGCCTCCCGAGAGGCCACCAGCGACGCCTTGGCCTCTGTGTCATCAAGGTCGCGCTGATGGCGCGCAAGGGCGATGGCGCCCTCCAGCTCGCGCCTCTCTGCAGCCAGGCGCAGGCCCTCGGCCTCAAGGCACGCGTCTTCATCAGCAAGCTCCTCACCAAGCAGGCTCACCGCGTCAGCCGCTCTTCGAAGGAATCCTTGCGAAGAGCGCGACGCTCCCGGGCACGCTCGAGCACGTCGTCCACACCATCATCTGCCCCGAGCAAGTGCCGGGGGCCTCGAATCAGCACTCCCCCTCCGGGCAGGGGGCTGGGGGCTGGCACCCTCGCGACGGCTGGGCACGCCACGCCAGAAGCCCGGCCTGGAGCCAGCCCGTCCCTAGATGAAGAGCGCAGGGAGAGCCTCAGCCAATCGCAGTCCACGACTAGGCGAGAAGCTCACGGCAGGCTGGCTATGCCACGAGAAGGCCCGCGAAGGAGGATCGCGAGGTGCGCAGGGCCATGATGCGCCTCGGGACGGTTCGCCTCTCCGATTGCCCTCACCGCAAGGGCTCTGCTGCTCGGAGCGCTTGAGGATAGTGGAGGGGGCGAAGCCAAGGGAGATAGCACCTCAGCCATCTCCACGAGCTCGGCTGGAAGGGGCCTGCGGAGCAAGGATCAGTAAAAGCAATAGAAGGATTGGGAGCTGGGAAAGGAGAAGGCTTACTCATCAGTGGCGAAGTACTTCCTACACTTGAGCAGGCGACAAGGGTAATCGTCGCCCAGGGCCTCCCTTCTCTTCCGGAGGGCCTCAAAGTCCACGCGGAAGCGGCCCAAGAGTTGAGCGCAGGGATCAACCTGCGACGAAGACGGAGTGTCAAGGCGATCCGTGTCAGGGGCGCCTGCCTGATGTGCGCTACCAATCGCCTCGCCAAGAGAAGTGGATGGAGCCTCAGGGGCCTCAGTGGCAGGCGCTGAGGGCAGCTGCTTGCCACCCTCAGCCTCAGCGGCACGGGCCCCAAGAGCTGCTCCCTCATGAGCATCGCCCGACGCTGTCACCCTGCCGGGAGCCCCCTCGGCCTCTGGCGCCTCATGCCTCCCTGCTCCGCCACTTGAGGAAGAGTCGCCTTGGCCGACTGGAAGGGCAGTCACCATCACTGGGTTCTCGCGAGGCCCCTGGAGGCCGGCGGGGCGCGGCCCCCACTCATCAAAGATAGGCATCTGATTCACAAAATCGCCCCTGCTTTGGCAGAGGTACAGCAAGGCCCCTCCCTGCTGGATGCTGCCAGGGTTGGGGTCCCCAGTCAGGATCAAGAGCGCTAGCCTCATCACTTCAGGCGTCAGGTCCTTTTCCTGGAGCCTCATACGATCATCACACCCGCTGAAGGCCCACATCCGGCGGGAGTGGCGTTGGAGAGGAGCAACGTGGCGTAGCAGGAACTCCTTCACCACCTTGGGCGCTGTCACACCAAGCGACCTCAAGAACGCGAAGCGGTGCCAGACGAAGACGAGCCGGGGGCTCTCAAGCGTCTCCTGGCCCCAGCCCGAATTGGGGACAGCAGGCGAAGTTGGCTCCGATAGCAGGGGGCTGGGCACCCCTGCATCCACATACATCCACTGTTCGCGGAACCTAGCCACAGGCAGAGGGAGCCTGAAGTCAATCCCTGAGGCCGCTGTCTCAGGCGCGGCAACGAAGCTCACGCACGCCCAGCATTGGGTAGGGTCGACAAGGCGCAGAGAGAAGAAGTGGCGCAGCAAGGCAACTGAAGGAAGGATGCCCATCATTGCCTCGCAGACAAAGGCGAAGACCGAAAGGAGGGTGATGGATTCAGGACCCAGATGCATCATGTGGATCTGATAGTGGGAAAGCACGACATTGAAGAAATCGGAAAAGGGGGGAACCAGACCCGCCCACAGGGCGTCGGCAAAATACGGGACCTCAGTGGCTATCCTGTCGATGGAGAAGTGGGACGCGGGCCAGGCCGTCGTCCTCCCGCATTCGTTGAAGAGAGTGGCCAGAGCTGAGCTGACCTTGCCCAAGCCCTCGGCGGGGGCTGCCAATGGCGGCGAGTAAGGCGGAGGCATGGATTTCTTACCTCTTCCCTTCTTCGTCGGAGCCATGGCGATGGGAAGGGGGGGAAGGTTCGAGATTGGGTTGAAAACAGAAGCTAGAGTTCGAGCGGAGGAAGGACAGAGGGCGCTCGAGCAACAAAAAGGGGAGCTGCTGTGTACGACTACGAGTCTGCGTAGCATGGCGCAGAAAAAGGGGGGCGTGGGGGAACAGTGCCGCCCACGCCCAACCAACCGCCATGCGGCGCCCAAGGCCGCAGGCTGTTAGGGCCCGTGGCGCTTCTCTCTTGCCCTTTCGCCTCCCTGCATGGCCAAGTCCTGGCGCACCTTGGGCCCGGGGGTTACTGTCGGTGTTCTGGGAACGGGGGTCCCCAGACTTGCCTGCCTGTGGCCTGCGGCGTGGCTCAAAGGGGGCCCCAGCACGGCCCGTCTTCATTAACACAGACCCAAGACCCTCGCGAGGGGCCAAGCCTCGCAGGGCGGACGACACGGAGCTTCCTCAGGCACGACCTCATCAGGCTTGCTCGCGAGGAGGCAGAGAGATCAAGGCGGGGTACCTCATGAGGTGCCCGTGACGCAGGCCATGACGACCAAAGGCGCTAGGCGGGCGCCAGCCCACGCAGTGTCCTCCTTTCCTCTTTGGTGCAAAGGGAGCAAGCGCAGGCGAGAGCATCAAGCAAAGGCACCCGTTTCGGTGCAACGAGACCAAGACCAGTCCAACGGCAGGGAGGAAGTCATTGTGGAGCCCAAGCCAGCGTCACTACCAGAGCCTTTGGCAGGTGAGGACCAACTTTAGTCAGGATAAGTGTACCAGATGTTCCCCTTCAAAATGGCCAATTGTTGGCGCCCTTCCCGCTCAATATTTGGGAAGAGGCCTAGGGCCTTTGCCTATAAATAGGACTAGCCACCCCCAGGGTAGAAAGGAGGACCGAAATCGGAGAGAGAATCGAGAAGAGAGAGAGAGAGAAGGGTGACTGAACTCCTCCTAGCGGTTCGTCGCCCCAGCCAAGAACAGACCCTCGCGAGGCTGTTCTTCCTTGTATTGCTCATCATCATTAGCCCAAGAGGCAATCCACCACACCACACACTGGAGTAGGGTATTACACCACAACGGTGGCCCGAACCAGTATAAACCCTGTGTCTCTTGTGCTGTCCTTTCCATAGCTTAGATCTTAGCAAGGCGGAGGGGTGCAGGTAGGTATAAGGCGAAATCTCTGCGCGCACCCCAGTGTTTGAACCTCAAGGGTTTGCTGGAACTCGAAATCCGACAACGGGCAGTCAGAGCTGCGGGCACCACCACACCAAGCAAGGCAAGGGAGGTGAGCTAGGGTAAGACCGAAGCTCAAGGGAACTAGGACGACGCCAAGGCCAAAACCACGAAGAACAAAGGAGACGAAGCGGACTCCCCCGGCAAGATCCTTGCCGGGAGACAGTTTTAGCAACCCCGGCAAGACCCTTGCCGCGGCAACTCGCCCCACGCCTACGGAGAAAATCACCCTTGAGTCCACTGCCCCCATGGTGCAAGGATTCGGGAGACATCCCCGTGGTGGCATGCAGATCTTTGTGAAGACATTCAAGATCAGATACGTACAATAGAAGATGACGACCCTTGGCGGGATCCCAGCCGAGGAAGACCACAAGGCCCCCAGCAAGCGCCTTGCCGGGGATGACAGCAGGCGCCCCGGCAAGACCCTTGCCGGGGCCTCGGCAAGGCCCTTGCCAAGAACATCCGCAGGGCCACCATCAGGCCCATGCTGACTAAACCTCCACCACCGTACGCATGCGGCTGCCGACCCAACCAGCTGGGCAGGCACCTACGTGGCGGCATGCAGATCTTCGTGAAGACCCTCCACTGCGCCACCTCAGCTGCCTGCCTACCTACATGGCATCATAGGCATCGCTGGCCAGGGCGCATGTCGACACAAGAAGGAGCGGCGATGGACGAGACAGGTTTCTCCCCCGTCCCCGATAAAGCAAGGACACCTAAGCAAGACGCATTAAATGTGCCTTGTCATGTAATGCGAGGGATAACCTCGCATCACTGTACCCTTTCCACCTCCTGCGTGCCATTGTGGCAACCCCTTTTTCTATAAAAGGAGGCCCGAGGCGACTAGGAGGAGGATTCGGCTTTTTGGAGCTCCTAATGCCCTAGAGCTAGCTCAAGAACAGGAATATACATCCACCAAAGCAGGAGTAGGGTTTTACGCATCCTCACGGCCCGAACCTGGATAAACAAACTGTGTACTATCTGTTTGATCCGCTCTTCTCACGACCCCACGCCCCGCTAACCGTAGTAGGGATTCTTGTGATCCCATAGGTGTCGTTCCCACCGACACTGCGGCCTTGGTTGACGCATGGCGGTTGATTGGACGTGGGCGTCTCCACTTCCCCATGCTGCCTTGACGACTGTATGACTTGACAAGTCCCTGCGACATGTAAGGGAAACCATCATTACATGCGATTGTGGGGGACGCTGGTTGGCCTTTTCTTGCTATAAATGGGGAGGAGGGGGCGGAGCCCCCGTTACCCATCTTTTCCTTGCTTACTTCCTCCTTCTTGCTCCGTTGCTTGCAGTGCCTCCGATGGCGCCTCAAAGGAAGTTCTCTGCCGCCGATAAGGGAAAGGCCCCTTGCGAGGGCCCTGGTTCCCCGGTGCCCAAGCGCGGTCGCGGTCGCGGTCGCCCGTGCAAGCACGCTGCGACCCCTGTCGTGGCCCACCATCGAGGCGGCGCCATGGCACGCGGAGGGGGCCGTCCCAACCGTGGCGGTCCAGTTGACGGGGGGAGGTGCGTGATGGTGGCGAGGCCTCCCCGCCCGCGCTTTCATTCAGCGGAGGCATCGCCGGAGTTCGTTGTTTGGTCGGAAAACCCGGCCGGCAACTGGCTCCAGCTTCCGCGCTTCCTTGTCGATGAGCTGCCGGCCCCTGGTCCAGGGGGGCTCTGGTTGCAGGCGGATGGTTGCTGCAGCAAGGCCTCCTGGGTCGTGGTCGAGACTTCTGCCGTGGGCAACATAGCCCTGGCCCGCGGCTGGCAGACAATCGCCCGCGCGCGCGGCCTGGGCAGGCGGTGCACGCTCCACTTCAAGTATGACGGCGGGTCAACCCTC
Organism: Triticum dicoccoides; assembly: GCF_002162155.2. Classification (NCBI taxonomy): domain Eukaryota; kingdom Viridiplantae; phylum Streptophyta; class Magnoliopsida; order Poales; family Poaceae; genus Triticum; species Triticum dicoccoides. The sequence goes on along the minus strand of NC_041386.1, from coordinate 134,626,513 downwards.
TACGTGAGGGTGTTCGGGCAAGATGGCCGCCGCGCCGGGTGTTGCCCCGGGACGAATGACGGTGAGGAGGTGCCCGACCTTGGCGACGGTCGTGACGAGGGTGAGGGCGAGCCTGCCCTCAGCGGCGACCGCATCTCCTCCAGCTACAGCGGCTCTCCCTCCTGCGACAGCTCCAGCAGCAGTGGCTACGATCAGCCACTGCGCCGCCACGCTCGCTTCGAAGGAGGCAACGGGTCATCTCGTTGCCGCGCCTCCGTGAAGTGCGAGGAGGGGTCTGGCTAGGCTTGGGCGTCGCTAAGGGCTTGCCCCCGTGGATTGTTGAAACGCCGCTTTGTTTGGTTTTCTCCTTTCTTTCCCTGCACCATAAAATGAAACCAGTATGGGCCCAAAGGGGCGTGTATCGAACTATGGTTCTTGGTTAATGCAACGTGCGTGTTATTGCCATGCCATGCTTGTTATTTTGCGCAGAGATAACCTAACCTGGCGTGTTTGGGATGCCCCTTCCTTCATGAGATATCTGCGTTTGCTCAGGAACTGCAAGAATTTGTTACGGGGTGCGCTAGAGGATTTTGCCATTCACCCGAACCTTGACTTAGCGCTTTGCATCACGGTACCCGAGGGGCACGGATTTAGGAGAGTTGCGCCAGCTTCCAGGCTCAAACAAGGGTGACTCGCGAGAAGGCAGAGAGAAGGAAAAGCTCACGAGGGCACCTGCCTAGCCCCCTCGCGAGGTATGCGAGAGAGAGATCACGGGTAAACCAGAGCCGAAAAACGCGGTAAAAGGCGAAGGAACCAAATCAGCAAGGAACACCAAAGGCAAACTCGATTAAGGAAAAGCAAGCCAACTACGGAAAGCAAATGAAAAGCCGCGTCCGACACCTAATCTAGTCTTCGAGTCTTCTCACCAGCGCGGAGCTAAGTGCTGTCCACTAGGCATGGGAGGGAGCCCCAGGGCCCGAGGCCGGCGCTCCTGAGACTCCGGGGCGTGTAAAACCCCAACTCATTATTACGTGAGAGTGTCACGGGCGGCGATTCTTCACAAGCACCGGGACTTGCTTCACAGGCTCTGGGCCTTGCTTTACAGACACTGGGCCTTGCTTCACAGGCTTTGGGCCTTGCCTCACAGGCTCCGGGCCTTGCTTCTCAGGCACTGGGCCTTGCTTCTCAGGCTCCAGGCCTTGTTTCTCAGGCTCTGGGCCTTGCTTCTCAGGCTTTGGGCCTTGCTTCTCAGGCTCTGGGCCTTGCTTCTCAGGCTCTAGGCCATGCTTCATGGGTAGAACTTCCGGAGGTGCTGGATGTTCCAGGCATTTTGGATAGGTGTCCCCTCTTGCGTCTCCAAGCGTACGACGCCAGGCCTGGTGATGTGAACGACCCTGAACGGGCCCTCCCACATGGGTGAGAGCTTGTGCAAGCCTTCCCTAGAGAGGACCCACCTCAGGACCAGGTCACCCGTCTCGAGCGTCCTGGAGCGAATGTTGCGGCAGTGGTAGCGCCGCAGCACTTGCTGGTACCTTGCTGCCCTTAATGCAGCTTCGCGACGTTGTTCCTCCCCCAGCACGAGATCCATCCCTCGCATGGCGTCCTGCTGCGTTTCGTCGAATGCCAGGACCCGCGCGGAGCGATGCCTGACCTCATGCGGGAGGACTGCTTCAGCTCCGTAGACGAGGAAGAACGGAGTCTTGCCTGTTGGTTTGGTAGTGGTGGTGCGGATGGACCATAGCACGGACTGGAGCTCGTCGTGCCAGCCCCTGCCGCAGGCCTCCAACTTCTTCTTGAAGGTCCTGGTCTTGAGGCCCCTTAGGACCTCAGCGTTGGCGCGCTCGGCCTGACCATTGCTCCTGGGGTGGGCTACCGAAGCGTAGCAGATCTGTGTTCCAAGGTTAGCACAGTAGGTTTTAAAGAGGTTACTAGTAAACTGCAAGCCTTTATCTGTGATAGTGCAGTTGGGGACCCCGAAGCGGCTCATGAGGCCCTTGATGAACTTGACAGCAGAGCCGGCTGGAATGGTTCGGACGGCTTCCACCTCTGCCCACTTAGTGAACTTATCGATTGCGACGTAGAGATAGCGGTAGCTCCCTGGCACTCGTGGGAACGGGCCTAGGATGTCTAGTCCCCAGACCACGAACGACCACGTGAGCGGGATGGTTTGGAGGCCCTGAGCAGGCTGATGGATTTGCTTGGCGTGGAATTGGCAAGCTTCACAGGACTTCACCAGCTCAGCTGCATCATTGAGTGCTATAGGCCAATAGAATCCACTGCGGATAGCCTTGCCGACGAGGGTCCGTGATGACGAGTGATGTCCACAGTCCCCGCCGTGTATGTCAGTCAGCAGCTCCCTCCCTTGATCACTGGAGATGCAGCACAGCGTGATGTCGTTCGGTCATTTCCTGTACAACTCGCCGTCTTGAATGCAGTATGCCGTGGCCTGTCGGGACACGCGCTCCGCGTCCTCTTCTTTCTCCGGTAGTGTCCCGTGCATCAGGTACTCCCTGAGCTCCTTGGTCCAGCACTCCTCCTGGGGCTCGAGCGCCAAGAGCAGCCGAGCTCCTGAGGTTGGGCCGCAATCTGGGGCTCCCGAAGCCGGGGGCTGAGGGAGCTCCTCCCGAGGCTGAGTCGTGCCTGAAAGAGGCGGCGTAGCTGACGGCTTGAAGAGCCACTCTTCATAGACGCCGGGCTCTTGCGGTTGCCGCTTGGATGCTCTCTTGGCGATGTTGTCGGCTTCCTTGTTGGTGCCCCGGGGCATGTGCTGCAGCTCCAAGCCTGTGAACTGCTTTTCCATTTTGCGCACCTCAGCAAGGTAGGCCTCCATGTGCTCATCCTTTGGCTCGTACACTTTGTTGGAGAAGTTGACGAGGAGCTGCGAGTCGCCCTTGACGGTAAGACGCCTCACCCCCATAGCCGCCGCAGCCTTTAGGCCGGCTATGAGGCCCTCGTATTCTGCTATATTGTTGGAGACCTTCTCGCCGTACTAAAAGAAGAGCTGCACGGCGTAGCAAAGCTTGTCCTGAGTGGGCGAGATGAGCACTACTCCAGCCCCTGCGCCCTGGTGTGCAAAGGCGCCATCAAAATACATGACCCAGCCGTCTGGCGCTTCGCTTCCTGGGGAGGTGGACTAGTCTTCTCCTTCCTCAAGAGCCGAGGCATCTGTCCATTCTGCCACAAAATCAGCGAGCGCGGCTCCCTTGATGACCCTGGTGGTGCTAAACTCCAGCTGAAATGCTTGCAGCTTGATGTTCCATTCAGCAACCCTTCCGGCCGAGTTTGGGCTCCTGAGTATCCTCTCCAATGGGTAAGACGAGACGACCTTGATGGGGTGCCCCTGGAAGTAGTGCTTCAGCTTGCGTGAGGCCACCAAAAGTGCAAGCAGGAGCTTCCGGGGCATGGGGTAGTGCGCCCTCGCGTCTCGCAGTACAGTGCTGACGAAGTACACTGGGTGCTCGACGAGGGCCGGTATACTGTTGAGGCTCGGGTCCCGCGTAGATTGCGGCATATCCTGAGGTGATGGGTCTCTTGAGACCTGACCGCCCTCAGGAGCTTCCGCGATGTTGCTCTGCTGAGCTAGGTCCTTCGCTGATGATGGCTTTGTTGCACCTCTCTAGCCCGGTGCTGCCTCAGCTCTACCCTTGTCTTGACGCTCCTCTCGAACCACCACCAGCGCCGTGCTGGCAGAGTACGGGGTGGCGGCAAGTTAGAGCAAGAGAGGCTCGAGAGGCCGTGGTGCCACCATCACCGGGGGCCCGGTGAGGTATTTCTTGAGGTCTCGGAAGGCCTGGCCAGCCTCCGGGGTCCACTCGAAGGGGCCATTCTTCTTCATGAGCTTAAAGAAGGGCAAGGCGCGCTCACCTAGCTTAGAAATGAAACGCCCTAACGCGGTCACCTGTCCTATCAGCTTTTGCATCTCCTTGAGGGTCTATGGTGGGCTCATGTCTTCGATGGCCTTGATCTTTTCCGGGTTTACCTCGATCCCTCTGTGGGATACAAGAAACCCTAGCAACTTGCCGGATGGGACGCCTAACACACACTTTTCCGGGTTAAGCCTCTAGTTCACTTGGCGCAAGCTCTCGAAGGTCTCCTCCAAGTCTTGAATCAACATCCTCGCCTCGCGGGATTTGACCACTATGTCATCAACGTAGGCCTCTGTGTTCCTGCCGAGCTGCCGCCCCAAGGCGATGTGCATCAGCCGCTGAAAGGTTGCGCCCGCGTTGCGAAGGCCGAAAGGCATGCAGGTGTAGTAGTACACCCCACATGGTGTCAAGAAGGCCGTCTTCTCCACATCCTCCACCGCCATCTTGATCTGATGGTATCCAGAGAATGCATCCAAGAAACATAGCAAGTCGCACTCGGCGGTGGAGTCGATGATTTGATCGATGCGTGGAAGGGGGAACGGGTCTTGGGGGCAGGCTTTGTTTAGGTTGGTGAAGTCGACGCACATCCGTTCCTTCCCACCTTTCTTCGGCACTACAACGGGGTTCGCCAGCCATTCGGGGTATCGAACTTCCCGGATTGTACCTGCCGCCTCCAGCTTGCGTGTCTCTTGGACGATGAAGGCCTGCTTCTCAGTGGACTGCCGTCTTGCTCGTTGCTTCACGGGGCGTACGTTGGGGCGCACCTTTAGATGATGCTGGATTACCTCTCTCGGGACCCCTACCAGTTGATCGGGCTCCCACGCGAATATCTCCTTGTTCGCGCGCAAAAACCTCACCAAAGCTTCTTCTTGCCCCGGGTTAAGGCCGATTCCTATGGTGAAGGTGGATCTTGAAGACCCATCCTCGTTGACCGGCACCTGCTTGGTCTCCACCTAGTCTTGGGTGAACAACTGCTTTTTCTTGGTGGGCGGCCTCCTTGGCCTCCGATGCACCGGCGCCGGCTGGCTGCGCTGCTGCCGCGGTTTTGAAGGCGAGCCTGAGCACCATCACGGCCTCCCTAGCGCCCCCTTGGATGGAGAGGATCCCTTGCTCCCTGGCATCTTCATGAGGTTGTAGGCCGGGTGAGTTGCCGCCATGAACCGAGCAAGGGCCGGGTACCCGAGGATGGCATTGTACGGGAGACCGATGCGGGCGATGTCAAAGTCCACCAGCTCGGTGCGATATCCCGCGTGCCAAAGGTGACAGGGAGGCGGTTCTTCCCCAAGGGGTGAGCAGCTCCACCGCCCACCCCTGTGAAGGGCTTGCTGAGGCCGAGCCGTTCGAGCAGCACATGAAGAAGGCTGAAGGCTTCCACGGGGAGCAGGTTGAGACCGGCGCCGCTATCGATGAGGGTCTTGGTGACGGCCACGTTGTAGATGGTGGGCGTGCAGAGCATCGGAAGCATCCCTGAGCTGGCGGTGGAGCCAGGGTGGTCTTCCGAGTCGAAGGTGAGGTCGGCTTCCGGCGCGGCCCAACCCGGAGGAGCCCTCGGGCGCTTGTAGGAGGCCCCAATCTGGCAGAAGAAAGTCTTGACGTGGCTATCTGAAGGAGGTGCTTGGGAGCCGCCCAGCAGTGCTGCGACTGCATGGTGTGCCGGTGCCGCGTAGCGTGTAGTGAAGAGGTCGCGGAGTTCCCCCCAAGACGTCATCGTGGATCCCGGGAGGTCGAGCAGCCAAGCGTGTGGCTCGCCGGCGATGGCCATGGGGAACAAGTCTGCCATGATCTTGTCGTCACCTCCGGCTTCGAGGACGGCCTCCTCGTACGCTAGCAGGAATAGCGCCGAGTCTGCCGCGACGTCATAACATGGCGGCATCTCCGGCCTGAACTTGACCGGCCACTGCACTCGCCGCAGAGCGGGGGCCAGGGCTCGGTACCCAGACTCCCTGCTGCTGGCATCGGCCGAGGAGGTCGGTGGCGAGGCACCTGCCATGGGAGTGCGGTGCGGCGGTACGGGGCGCTGGTTGATGGAGAAAAGCTCCGGCGCACCCCTACCTGGCGCGCCAAATGTCAGGGTATGGGGTTCCGGCAAACCCTTAAGGTTCGAACACTGGGGTGCGCACGATGTCTTTCCCTCCAACTGATCTACGCTCTAGCTCGCTAAGATCCACGAACGAACTTGATGAACTCACAACACAGAAGGACACGGGGTTTATACTGGTTCAGGCCATCGTTGTGGTGTAATACCCTACTCCAGTGTGGTGGTGGTGGATTGCCTCTTGGGCTAATGATGAACAATACACGGGAAGAACGGCCTCCTGAGGTTGAGGCATTCTTGAGCTCGGTGAGCTTGTGTGTGAGGGTGGTCTCTCTAGACAAGATGATGTGTTCCCCTCCACTGTGGTGGCTAGTCCTATTTATAGAGGCCCTAGTCCTCTTCCCAAATATCAAGCGGGAAGGGAGCCAACAATGGCGAGCTAATTTGAAGGAGGACAGCTAGTACAAGCTATCCTAACAAAAGTAGTCTTCGCCTGCACAAAGTTCTGGTGGTGACACTGTTCTGGGCTCCACAATGACCTCTGTCTTGCAGTCCATGGTCTTGGCCTTGTTGCACCGAAATGGCAACCTTTGCCTGAGGCCTCGGTACTCCGTGGCTGCGCTTGCCCCCTTTGCACCAAAGAGGAAACAAAGACGCTGTGCGTGCTGGCGCCCCCCTGGTGTCGATCGTCATGGCTCACGTCACAAGAGCCTCGTGAGGTTCGCCTCACCTTGATATATCCGCTCCTCGTGAGCCTGCCTAGCTAGGCCACTCCAGAGGAGGTCTTGCATCGTCCGCCTCGCGAGGCTTGGCCCCTCGCGAGGGTCTTGGGTGCCTTGTTGGTGAGGATGGGCCATATAGACCTGCTGGCCCAGCCACGCCGCGGGCCGCAGGCAGGCAAGTCTGGGGACCCCCGTTCCCAGAACGCCAACACACACTCCCCCCGGGGGGGGGGGGGTTCTGGTATCCCCCCGGTACTCCAGTAAATGCCCGAACTCACCCGGAACCATTCCGATGTCCAAACATAGCCTTCCAATATATCAATCTTTATGTCTCGACCATTTCGAGACTCCTCGTCATGTCTGTGATCATATCCGGGACTCTGAACTACCTTAGGTACATCAAAACACATAAACTCATAATGCCGATCGTCACCGAACGTTAAGTGTGCAGACCCTACCGGTTCAAGAACTATGTAGATATGACCGAGACTCGTCTCCGGTTAATAACCAATAGCGGAACCTGGATGCTCATATTGGTTCCTACATATTGTACGGAGATCTTTATCAGTCAAACCTCATAACAACATATGTTGTTCCGTTTGTCATCGGTATGTTACTTGCTCGAGATTCGATCGTCGGCATCTCAATACCTAGTTCAATATCATTAATGGCAAGTCTCTTTACTTGTTCCGTAATGCAACATCCCGTAACTAACTTATTAGTCACATTGCTTGCAAGGCTTATAGTGATGTGCATTACCAAGAGGGCCCAGAGATACCTCTCTGACAATCGGAGTGACAAATCATAATCTCGATCTATGCCAACTCAACAAACACCATCGGAGACACCTGTAGAGCATCTTTATAGTCACCCAGTTACGTTGTGATGTTTGATAGCACACTAAGTGTTCCTTCGATATTCGGGAGTTGCATAATCTCATAGTCATAGGAACATGTATAACTTATGAAGAAAGCAATAGCAACAAACTAAACAATCATCGTGCTAAGATAATGGATGGGTCAAGTCAATCACATCATTCTCTAATGATGTGATTCCGTTCATCAAATGACAACTCTTTGTCCATGGCTAGGAAACTTAACGATCTTTGATTAACGAGCTAGTCAAGTAGAGGCATACTAGTGACACTCTGTTTGTCTATGTATTCACACATGTACTAAGTTTTCAGTTAATATAATTCTAGCATGAATAATAAACATTTATCATGATATAAGGAAATATAAATAATAACTTTATAATTGCCTCTAGGGCATATTTCCCTCACTTCGGAGATACCTATAGAGCATCTTTATAATCACCCAGTTATGTTGTGACGTTTGATATCACACAAGGTATTCCTCTGGTATCCGGGAGTTGCATAATCTCATAGTCGAAGGAATATGTATTTGACATGAAGAAAGCAATACCAATAAAACTGAACGATCAATATGCTAAGCTAACGGATGGGTCTTGTCCATCACATCATTCTCCTAATGATGTGATCGCGTTATCAAATGACAACAGATGTCTATGGTTAGGAAACTTTAACCATCTTTGATCAACGAGCTAGTCTAGTAGAGGCTTATTAGGGACACGGTATTTGTTTATGTGTTCACACATGTATTTAAGTTTCCAATCAATATAATTCTAGCATGAATAATAAACCTTTATCATGATTTAGGAAATATAATAATAACCATTTTATTATTGCCTCTAGGGCATATTTCCATCAGGAGCTGGCAACCACCATTAGGGAGAGCAAGCCGGTCGACGTCCACCCTGACCTATACAACGCAATCATGGAATAAGGCGGCTTCATTCCGGAGGCTCTGATGGCTGCTCTTAGCCACCTCCTAGATAATGGGGCATTGGGTATTGTGTTCGCTGCCATGGGAGATGCCCATAGGGTGCTCTGGCTTAGGACCTGGTTGGCCAAGCACTACTACTAGTGTTGTTTTTGGTGGTGGTGATGGCGTGCATCATGATCGACGATGATGATGATGATAATGATGATGAAGTACATTTAGTGGTAGCTAGGGCTTGAAAATTGTTGCTGGCATGAATATTTTTATGTGGTGGTATGTGTTAATCCCTCACGCCAATGAAGAACTTGTGGTGGTATGATTACACCCTCTTTTGAATGTGGTGGTAGGATGACACATTAGTAGTTAGGATGAACTTGCTTTGCCTTTTGGGTATATGATCATGCATGACTAAGTTTCTTCTGTTCCATGTGTAGTATGTTCCTTTGTTTGCTGCTTGAATTGTGGCGCTTATGTCATGCTAGGTGAAGTGGTGTGTGGTGTACATAGGGAGGGTTCCAGGGGTTTACAGTTCATGGCAAACATGCCAAGAACAAGTGTCTTGTTACATAGACAACTCATTAGAAGGGTTTAAGGCTAGGAAGGAGGCATAGGATTCTTACTCCAAGTTCTTGCTCAAGCAGAAGATTAATATTGAAGTATGCAGGTCTCCTCACTTTGGGGTGCGTGGGATGAAGAACTTCTTCATGGATGTTCAGTACATCGTGATTGTAGTGTTGTTTTATTGATGTGATCAATGTAAGGTGTAGATGGTAAGCTCACCACATAGAGTACAAATACAAGGTAAGCAAACCTAGTTGAATGTATGCAAGAAAACATCATGTAGTGCATAAGCGCAGTCATAAGCAGGAAACCAAATGCGTGAGACGCAGGGGGGCTGGTGCTACATGTGCATAACATACTTTTTAGCTTGCATCTGCTCAGCCTGCAATGGAGCAAAAACGATGCAGGCTACCAAACACGTCCCAATAAATTTTCTTCAATGAAAATGAATTTTGCACGCAGAAGTCGCTTGCATCGATCCTTTCCTAAGGAGACATGAGAGGCAATATGAACTCCCTCTAATCAAATTGTCCACCTCCTTCTTGCTCCTGTTGTTGCCAGCATCCTCCCACAGAAAAGCCCGCGTGGACATGGTAATGATGGGATCTACCGCTCGCTTCATTATGTCTCACTCTTGGGAGATGGAGTACTCGCGATAATGGTAGGCGGTCGGCGTAGCATAGCTCATGGCTCTGCAGCCGTACTAGTCGCGGACGTGGCTCAATGTAGGCGATCGTGCCTTAGGCCAAGGTCGGGTGTCATCTGATCTACTCACCACGGCAGTTGTAGCTAGCTCCTGTTAGTGGCAGCGTGGCTACATGCCACTATTGGCAGGACACCGTGATGGCGTCTGGTGGTAGTTGCTTGGTCGATGCACAATGGTGTTGTGGATTTAATATGGCCGGGGGAAGCCGCGGCTAGGGGATTTGGGCGCGAGATGTTTCACTACAAGAAATATGTCAACTAGTGACCTTCTGTCAGTGACCCTGGAAGAATTGGTCATAGATCTATGACCATTTCAGACCAATTGGTCAAAAGCTGTTCGGGGGGCTCCAAACCCTGAACTATAATGACCATTTTGGTCAGAAAGGTCGTAATTTCCTTACACGAAATGGTCATAAAGCAGATAGCACTGGTCTGCTCCCTTATTTCTAGCTGATCATGACCAATATAGATGGTCATAACCTTGTAAATTGTGGTGGGTTGCTATGACTAGGCGCCACCTCATCAGTTTTGCCTATGTGTCATGTCCATGTGGCAGTTTTTGCCCTAGGTTGTGAAGCAACCTATATTTCTGTCATTCCCAAAATTTCCAAAAAAATCTCATAAATTCTTTGGGTCATATCTTTGTCAAATATGTAAAAAACTTTCCTTGCCTAGTTCAAAAATAATTCAACAACATTCATTTTCCTATTCTGTTCAGAACAACAGTTTGTGAAGGAAGTACCACTTTGGCATGTCCAAATAGTATCCATTTTCTACAGTGCTTTCCTATGCCCAAATAACCATCCTCCACCAAATGCCAGCTCAATCCATTCATCATTTTGAGCCCAGCTTCAACATTCGTATTTATGTCCAATGTGGTACTTTGCAAAGCAAGTACCACCTAGGCTCCTCCTTTTGATCTAAAAATTTGTGAAGACGGTCTTCTTAGTAACTGATCATCCTTAGCCAAAACTCACGCCCATTAGCCATGTACATTTCCCGTACCACTAATCAAACACTTGGCTGCTAATTCACGTTTGAGCATCGATCGGCCTCCTCGTGAGAATCTTATGTTGTAATTTTCTTCCTAGCACCTACCTGGGGAGTTCCCAACCCACTAGACATGCCTAGGCTGCCCAGAACACATGGAAACGCCATGGTCACGCGGTGACCACCCGGCGGACATGCGAGTTTACGCGCTCTAGAGTTGGGGGCCTCGGCCACCGCCCAAACCTCGACGTATTGCCACCAAACCATGTATTTATGATTAAATAGGTAGTTATGTAATTATAAATGATTTTTGGAAAAAATAAATAGTAAACTATGAGGCAGCTGCAGTTCAAATTTGACCCACTTCCAGCTGAATTGGCGGGAATTTGACTTTTTCACCAGAGGTGGATCAAAACTTTTGACACCCAACATTTTGTCAATTGTGAATTAAATATGGCCTAGTATTTTAGAAAATTTATTTGGTCCAATTTTGCAACAAATATATGGTAGGTCCTTCACAAAAAAAACTCATTTCAGGCACTCGGAAAATGGAAAATGTATTTTCCGTGCAAAGAAAATGAAAACTCCCTTAGGCAACATTGTTTGGAATTCCAAGATGCACCCTTGTGCACAATATGAGATCATTTGAACAAACTATGCCAAGAATGTGGCCATAAGATTGATCATTTGGCTTGAAAGCCATGAATCTTCACGCATGATAGCTCATTTCTGAGAACACTTTTTAAAAATAATTGCCGTACTACAAGTTTATTATTTTTCCTGGAAACATGGTCACATATAATGACACAATGTGAAGGTTTTCCAATTTTTTATTTTTTTATTTTTTATGCCCGTTTCAAAATGCGATCAAAACGGTGGGCTTGACCATTCCTTGCTAGTTGTTGAATCTTGGAATTCTTTTGGTGTTTATCTGATTAAATAGATACTTATGTACCTAGAAATGATTTTTAGAAAAAAATAAAGAGCAAACTACGAGGTAGCTACAGTTCAAATTTGACCCGCTTCCAGCTGAATCGGCGGGAATTTGTCTTTTTCACGAGAGGTGGATCAAAACTTTTTACACCCAACCATTTGGTAAATTGTGCATTAAATATGTCCTAGTATTTTAGAAAATTGATTTGGTCCAATTTTGCAACAAATATATGGTAGGTCCTTCACAAAAAAACACATTTCAGGCACTCGGAAAATGGAAAATGTATTTTCCGTGCAAAGAAAATGAAAACTCCCTTAGGCAACATTGTTTGGAATTCCAAGATGCACCCCTATGCACAATATGAGATCATTTGAACAAACTATGCCATGAATGTGGCCATAAGATTGATCATTTGGCTTGAAAGCCATGAATCTTCACGCATGATAGCTCATTTTTTAGAAGATTTTTTTAAAATAATTACCATATTACAAGTTTATAATTTTTGCTGGTAACTTGGCCACATATGATGAAATAATGTGAAGGTTTTCCAATTTTTTGATTTTTTTGAATTTTTTTATGCCCATTTCAAAATGCGATCAAAATGATGGGAATGACCGTTCCTAGCTAGTGGTTGAATCTTGGAATTTTTTTTGGTGTTTCTATGATTAAATAGATACTTATGTACCTAGAAATGATTTTTGGAAAAAATAAAGAGCAAACTATGAGGCAGCTGCAGTTCAAATTTGACCCGCTTCCTCCTGAATCGATGGAAATTTGTCTTTTTCACCAGAGGTGGTTCAAAACTTTTGACATCCAACCATTTGGTCAATTGTGCATTAAATATGTCGTAGTATTTTAGAAAATTGATTTGGTACAATTTTGCAACAAATATATGGTAGGTCCTTCATAAAAAACCTCATTTCGGGCACTTGAAAAATAGAAAATGAATTTTTCGTGTAAAGAAAATGAAAACTCCCTTAGTCAACATTGTTTGGAATTCCAAGATGAACCCTTGTGCACAATATGAGATCATTTGAACAAACTATGCCATGAATGTGGCCATAAGAGTGATTATTTGGCTTGAAAGCCATGAATCTTCACGCATGATAGCTCATTTCTGAGAACACTTTTTAAAAATAATTACCGTATTACAAGTTTATAATTTTTGCTGGTAACTTGGCCACATATGATGAAACAATGCGAAGTTTTTCCAATTTTTTTTGAATTTTTTGTGCCCGTTTCAAAATGCGGTCAATACGGCGGGAATGACCGTTCCTAGCTAGTGGTTGAATCTTGGAATTTTTTGGTGTTTCTATGATTAAATAGATACTTATGTACCTAGAAATGATTTTTGGAAAATTAAAGAGCAAACTATGAGGCAGCTGCAGTTCAAATTTGACCCGCTTCCTACTCCGCTTCCTACTGAATCGACGAAAATTTGTCTTTTTCACCGGAGGTGGTTCAAAACTTTTGACATCCAACCATTTGGTCAATTGTGCATTAAAATGACCTAGTATTTAATAAAATTGATTTGGTCCAATTTTGCAATTATTTGGTAGGTTCTTCACAAAAAAACCTCACTTTGGACGCTCGAAAAAATGAAAAATGAATTTTTCGTCCAAAGAAAATGAAAACTTCCTTAGGCAACATTGTTTGCCATTCCAATATGCACCCTTGTGCACAATATGAGATCATTTGAACAAAATATGAGGTAGCTGTAGTTAAAATTTGACCGGCTTACTAGTGAATCGACAAAATCCCACCTAGTATGAAACTACATCTAGTTATAAAAAGAGAAGGGATGGTGCTGCGTTGGAGCTCCCCGACGCTGCAATGGAGCTTCACCGGACACCGTGGTGCTGCGTTGGAGCTCTTGGCATGCCGCAGATGTTTTGTAGATAAAATCATCTGGCTGACTGGTAGCAGCCGCCTATTGTTAATCTTACGACCAATTTAGATGGTCATAACGTCATCAAAACTTATACTTTGTTCTGATTGGTCTATGAGCATGTCACGCGGATCAAGCATTAGAGACCGCCGGATACCCTCATATCCAACGGCCCACACCTCACCCTCTCACCCACGCACACCCATCCACTTTTAGCTCATCTCTCCCCGCACACCACTCTCTCTCCCCCGCGCAGCGAACCCTAGCATTCCCCGATCCAGATCCCTCAACTCCCCTCGCTGCCATCCACCGCCGCTCGCCGCCGGCCTCGACCCCCTCCCACCGCCCTCCAAACACTATCGCTGGGCAGATCCACCGCAACCCCTCGCTGCCTCCTCCTTCCTCTCCAACCTCTCAACCACGCCTCTCGCTTCACCGCCCCGCGCCCTAGCCGCCACCCACACCTCCCCTCGCCGCCACCCACCTCTGCCACACCTCCCCTCATCGCCACCCACCTCTGCCACACCTCCCTTCCCCATCTTAGATCCTCGTCCCCTCCTCTCTCTCCCACTCGACTCAGATCCAGATCCAGATCGACAGGTCCTTCCTCTCGGCAGGTCCTCCGCCGCCCAGCAGCCACGACGTTGTGGCCAGATGGCTCGCCGACGTGCACGTCTAAACACCTAAACCCACCGCCGGGCATGGAGGCGGTGGTCGTCGACGCGGGGTCCAAGCTGGGGATGGCGCTGCCCGACCAAGCCCCCGGCCTGGTGAGTCGCTAGATCTTCTCTGTCCCCGTTTGATTCGCTCGAGATTTCGCGAGGCGTTATGCATATGTGTGACCCTCCATGTTCGATGCGTGTGTGTGTGTGCGGTCAGGTGATGCCCTTGAAGATGAAGACGGAGGTGGCTATGGTTTGAACCGAGGACATCTATCTGCGCCACCGGACTCACCATCGTCATCATAGGTACCCACCAATCCCGCCCACCCACCCATCCATCCAATCGACCAGGTTCCTCCCCTGCTCTTGCGCCGCCCGCCAGATCACCAATGGCGTTCGTGGTGCCACCTGACATGTTCAGTCTCATCTTCTTGGCTATGTGATGGGGACACCACCTTTTGGGCGTTTCGTTTAGTCATGTACTCATAAGTGGTGACGATCTCTTTCCTGTTTGGGCACACACGCGCCCTGAATCTGGCTGCTGGTTATGCGTCGCTGTTAGCACAAGAACATGAGCATCGCTACTGGTACCAGCTAGCTATCGTTTTCACATCAAATTATTTTGATCCATAAAGCCTGACGGTGTGCTAAATGTGTACTAGTGAATCAAATTAGCTGGCTTTGTTCATGGTGTAGTGCTCAGATGGTTTCTGAAAATTCCACTGAATTTCTCAAACTCTTCTCCTGAAACAAATGTTGTGCAATCTACCTTGTTGATAACCAGAACCGTTGGCACTTCAGAACCTGAGCATTTCTAATCATCAAAAAGGACAAAGAAAGAATGCATCTGATTTAGTTTGGGACTAAATGCTTTGTTGTTTTTATAGTATTAGTCAGATTTAGTAACTATTTTTTTGTTATTGACCTGCTGCTGTTGTCAAACTACTATTGTCATTAACCTGCTGTTGCTGCTATTGTAGGAGAAGAAGGAGCACGCCCAGGAGAAGAAGGAGCAAGCCCAGGAGAAAAACAACGAGCAGGAGAAGAGGGGAGCAAGCCCAACATAAACTATTGTTGTTTATGTTGTTACATCCTTGTTGATCCGTCAGACTCCATGGCTGTTCCGCAGCGTCCACACATGTCAGTTTTATTATCAAAATCTGAACTGTAGTAGTCATAATATTGGGCTGTTGGGAGCCTCACCTTTTTGTGCACAATACATTTAGCACACATATCCACACCGAGTTCTTATGAAATAGCTATGTGTCCTACACAATAAGTGATTCTTCATGTTTGGTTTTCCCTAAACTTTGTTTGTATGCTTGAGAGCAAATTTAGTTGATTCTTTGATGGAGCACTAAGACTATGCATGGAACATTAGTTTTTAAGATCTAAAACTGCTCATCGTTCCTATGATGATGTAGTTTAGTAGATCTCAATTGAACCATGTCTGTATTATGTGCCAGTGTAGCTGTACTGATTCTTTGGTTTTAATCCGTGCAGCAGAGGACAAGGGCGTCATGGCCAACCAAGGCGCATGGTGCTCGCAAGCGACGAGTGGAGGTTGTTTGACATCGGCACGGAGGAGGAGGATGGGCACGGACGGAGGACAGAGCACCTCTCTTCTTCCAGGTTCTTCTCCTTATCTTCACTTAATGTATGTGCATGTGCTGTAGCTCACCCATGGTCTTGTTTGTCTTGTAGGTTAGTGAGCAGCTTCAGGAGGAGTTCAAGCACGACCACCAAGATGCACCACCGCAGCAAGAGGTAGCACTTCCATCTCCACCTCCCTCTCCCTCTTCTCCCAATCCTTTTTATTAGATTATGTTGAGTACATTCTGAACCCCCTGATGTGACACAAGTATATGCACATGCTATGATTGAAGTGTTGCTTGTGTATGGTAAATAGGTTGAGCACCCACCGCTGTTTGATACTATTTTATTTAGGATTTTGTTCCTCTATGCGTGTAATCTCCAAACCATGATCAAGCATACACATATGGTTGATTTGCATGGAACGATTACTACTAACTAAAGAAGGAAGCAGACTTCTTCACATAAAGGAAGATATGTCTGTTTTAGTAATATAAACAAATAAAGCAAGATTGTTTGCATACAATCAGATCATTCTCACTTATTAGTTGAGTTTTAAGTACGTAGAATCTTTAGTTCTCTGGTTATATTATAGTCGGAATTATACTATGTGACCGAGTTCTGTTGGGAGCGTGCATGATTTTATCCATAGATGGCACTATGGATAGAGCTTTGTGTGTAATCTGGAGTTGTTCCTGTTATTGTTCTATCTATTTATTGGTGTTACATGTGTAGCCAGTAACCAGGACCTGCACTTGTGCCATGCATATTCATATAGTCTCTATTGTCTTGTATGAATATCTCATTTTAACTAGCTCAGCTAAAAAAGCTTGGTACTAGCTGAAATCAGTTTACCATTATATAAAGAATTGTCCTTTACTCCTTTACTACTTTTTTGAATGGAATGTTCATATTATATTGGCTCTAGTTTTTGTAATTCTTCTCAGCCGATTCATGTAACAGGGCGACTGTGGAAGGCATGTTGTATTTCTGTCAGCCCAGTCCTGACTATGTCTGTCCGTGAGTCCGACATTTGATCGCTGTTGAAGGAGCTCCATCTTGAAGAAGAAAACACTTGTAGAGCTTGCAACATTACTTGGAGAGCTTGTAAAGTACTGTAGAGCTTTGCATTTGTAGAGCCTGTAAAGCATTGTATACGTTAGAGCTTGTATTACGTGTCATTTGTAGAGCTTGTAGTGAATCTGGCTATTTTTATTTGAATAATTATGTGTGTTTTCTGCTTGCCTATTTAAATACTGGTTATTTTCTTACTATGAAATCCAAATATGATGTCAAATTGAAATATGAAGAATCTGAGCCTAATAGCTGGGACCCATTTATCAGAACTGACAAGTGGGGCCTGTTTGACTAATGGACCCATTTTATAAAAAAAGAAAACTAAAACTGCTGGTACAAAAAGGCCATGGCCCAGAAAATAAAAAGGCCAAATTGTAGGGCTTGGCCCGTGTAGTTCACCAAAATTAGTAGCAAAAAATATAAATGGGCTGAATTGTTGGGCTAGGCCCATGTAGAAAATCGAATTGGACCGGGCTGATTCTTGTGCCACATCAGATTGCCATGTCGGATGCCTACGTGGCCTGGGGAGGCTGCTAGTGACCAAAACAAAACAATAGGCATATTTTGGTCGTAAACGACTATGACCTTGTCACAGAGAAGGTCGTTAATTTCAGTTTATGACCGCCAGCTTTTGACCTTCTATTTTTGGTCACAAAAAGGTCGCAAATGAAAAACAATGACCTTTCAGTGACCAATAGTCAAGGTCACAAGTTGACATATTTCTTGTAGTGTTTGCTCGCTAGCGGCTCCGGGCATCGTGGTTGTGATGGTGCTTTCTAGCCGCGCTCAGCGTGTGTGGGGATGATGTTGCGTGTGTGTCGGCATTTCTTGACTCTAGGGTGCTATTATGTCTTGATCGGTGGGCCTCTTCCCCGTGACTCGGACGGGTGGAGAGGCATATCTATGTGCGAAAGCCTTGTTTTCTATGGACCAATGGGTATCAACGACGACGACACGCTGGTGCCCTATTTCTTTGGACTTGTTGCAAAAGGTTTCTCCTGTCCACTAGATCTGGTTGGTCGGTTTGTTAGGTTGCAGTCGTGGTTGTTGCCATGGTCGGACCCTACTCGACGGTAGTTCATGGGTGATTTCTGGGTGACAACTTGCATGATCGGCATGGTCAATGTTGGTGATGATGCCCATTCGCATTGTATTTTCATCTTGGTGACATCTCTGATGACCCCGCTCACTTCTCTTTCGGTAGTGGGCATGTTGGCGATGGTGGTCAAGACAGGGTGGCGTCGGCATTGTTGTTTCCTTTTCCTTTTTCTTTTTTGTGTTTCTAGTTGGTTTTTTCATTGCCCATCCCTTAATGAGTTAAACCGTTGTGTAGTTTTCGGTCTAGTATTCCGTAAAATTGGACCAACTCAATTGTTATTTATGAAATCACAAGAGCACACTCTCCTCTTACAAGGTCCCTAGAAAAAGGTTATGTTAAAGTGCATCTAGATCTACCCTAAGTATTGCACATCGAAGTCCCATGTCATTGATTTTACGCCAAGATTTGTGTAGTACTTCTTTTGCTTTTTTCCTTTCCTTTTTATATTCAATTGAGTCACTTATATGTGCAATAATTAGGGCACATCTACATATGCCCTAGACAGACTGAAAAAATAGTAGCGAATGCAAATGAAAGACTGTGCGTGCATGTACAATTATGCATGCATGTTGCTAAAAAGTGGATGCACACGTGCCCAAGGACATACAACCGCTAGGGTTTTTCGTGCCTCCCGTCGATGCCACTGCCAGTCTGCCTCATCTCCCATGGCCTTGAGATGATGAAGGAGTGTGATAACCCACAAGTATAGGGGATCTCAACAGTTTTCGAGGGTAGAGCATTCAACCCAAATTTATAGATTCGACACAAGGGGAGCCAAAGAATATTTGAAGGTATTAGCAGTTGAGTTGTCAATTCAATTCAACCACACCTGGAGATTAATTATCTGCAGCAAAGTGATCAGTAGCAAAGTAGTTTGATAGTTTTGATAGTAGTGACAACAGCAATAGTAACAGTAACACCGATAATAGCAGTAGTAACTTAGCAAACAATATATAAGATAAATTCGTAGGCATTGGATCGGTGACTTGTTGGATGATATTCATCATGTGACAGTTATAACCTAGGGCAATATGGCACTAGCTCCAGTTCATCGATATAATGCAGGCATGTATTCCGTAAATAGTCATACGTGCTTTATTAAAAGAACTTGCATGACATCTTTTGTCCTACCCTCCTGTGGCAGCGGGGTCCATATTGGAAACTAAGGGATATTAAGGCATCCTTTTAATAGAGAACCGGAACAAAGCATTAACACATAGTGAATACATGAACTCCTCAAACTATGGTCATCACCAGGAGTGGGCCCGGTTGTTGTCACTCCGGGGTTGCCGGATCATAACACGTAGTAGGTGACTATAACTTGCAAGATCGGATCTATAACATGGATATAATGGTGATAACATAAACGGTTCAGATCTGAAATCATGGCACCCGGGCCTAAAGTGACAAGCATTAAGCATAGCAAAGTCATAGCAACATCAATCTAAGAACATAGTGGATACTAGGGATCAAGCCCTAATAAAACTAACTCGATTACATGATGAATCTCATCTAACTCCTCACCGACCAGCGAGCCTATGAAGGAATTACTCACTCCCGGTGGGGAGCATCATGGAATTAGTGATGGAGAAGGGATGGTGATGACAAAGAACGAAGACCCCCCTCTCCGGAGCCCCAAACGGACTCCAGATCTGCCCTCCCAAGGAAGAATAGGGCTTGGCGGCGGCTCCATCTCGTGGATCGCGATAATTATTTCTCCCTGATTTTTTCTAGAAAAATAGGATTTTATAGCGTTGGTTTTAGGGTCTACGGGGCCACCAGGTGGGGACAACCCACCTGGGCGCGCCCTGGTGGGTTGTGCCCACCCAGGTGCCCCTTTCCGGCAGGTCTTGGCTCCAAAAATTCTTATTATTGATATAAAAAATTCTCGCGAAGTTTCGTTCCATCCCGAGAACTTTTATTTCTGCACAAAAACAACACCATGGTAGTTCTACTGAAAACAGCGTCAGTCCGGGGTTAGTTTCATTCAAATCATGCAAATTAGAGTCCAAAACAAGAGGAAAAGCGTTAGCAAAAGTTGATACGTTGGAGACGTATCAGCTCCCCCAAGCTTAAACCTTTGCTTGTCCTTAAGCAATTCAGTTGATAAATTGAAAGTGAAAAATAAAAACTTTTACGAACTCTTTTGCTCTTGTTTGCATAAATAAGCTTAAACAACACCCAGGTTTTCAGCCAACATTATAACTAACCATGCCAACAATAAGTCTTAAAGATTATAGTGACTCATATCAATGACATAATCAGCTAGCGAGCAATAATAAGGTATCTCAAACGACAACACGTTGTCAAAACAACCATGATATAATATGACAATAGTGGCATCTCGCTAGCCCTTTCTGAGACCGCAAAACATAAATGCAGAGCACCTCCAAACTTCAAGCGGCGACTAAACATTATAATTCATGGTAGAAAAGATCCAGTCATGATGCACCCAACATTAGCTACACACAATGCATGAATCATGACAACTGTGCTCTTCTCAGTTTTCTGGCGCTTGTTTTAGAAGGTGATGACACAACATAAGAGCATCTCCAACAGGCACCGAACGCGGCGCGTGCAAAAAACAGTTTTAGCGTGCGCCCATCGCCTGGTTTGGCGCGGCGCGCAGCGACCACGCTAAAATGCAGCGCGCGCGCCGCTCCAGCAGCGCGCAAAAAATGCAGCGTGCGCGCTCATTCTACAAACTAGAAATGTAGGCATTGGAAGCATAAAAACTAGATAAATTGCATAGATTTTAAACGATACAAAGGTATTTTACATCGGAAACATAGATTGCATAATAATAAAAACGACAAACGATAAAAAACGAGATAGATTGCATAAAAAAACTACTCTAAGTCGCTATCAGCATCACCATTATCATCCTCGGCAGTGTCGTCCGAGGTATCTAGCCAGATGTCCAGCCATGGATCATCGTCCGGCGTGAAGAACAACTGCCCACCTGCTGCAACGAGATCGGACTGTGCATTCGCCAACGCCTTCCGCCGACCCTGTCCAACCGCTCATCGCGGCGCCTTTGCGTGTCCTCCTCGCGGCGCCTTGCCCAGTAGACCTGCTCGTAGGCGACGTCCTCCGGGTGGCGCCGGCGCCACTCCGCCATGACCCGCTCGTCCTCCTGGGCGACGAGGAGGTGGTGCTGCTGCTCGGCGTGCTCCGCACAGTCTTGCGCCGTGTTCAGACGAGGCAGCGGGGCGACGTCGAGCGCCTGCTGGAGCGTGTACACATCTCGGAAGTTCATCTGGCCGCGCGGTCGGCCTAGGCACCACACCGCCACATCGTACGCGCGGGCGGCCTCGTGCGCCGTCCCGTAGGTGCCGAGGCTGAGCCAGAGATCGCTGGAGCGTATCTCCGAGTAGTAGCCGCCGTTGGGGCGCAGGCGGACGCCACGGTAGCCGGACGCTCCTCGGCGGCATGGCGGCGCGTCGGTGGCGGGGTGCTGGAGCGGTGGAGGCGCGTCGGTGGCGGGGCGCTGGAGCGGCGCGTGGCAGAGAGGGAAAGGAAGAGGAGAAGAGGAGGCGTGGAGAAGGCGCGTGGCGCGCGCCGCACTTTATAGGCGCGCCGGAAGCAGTGCGCAAAAAATGGCGCGCGAGCTGGCGCCTTTTCACGCGCGCACAAACGGTTCCCACACGCGCAAGTTTCCCGTCGCCGCTGGAGCGCGGCAAAACGCCCCGCGTGCTAAAAGCTGGGTTTACCGTGCGCGCATCGTTTGGCGCGGCCGTAGGAGATGCTCTAAAAGTAAATAGATAGTCCCTTCACAGAGGGAAGAAGTGATTTGCAGAGGTGCCAGAGCTCAATTTTTAAAATAGAGGTAAATGATATTTTAAAGCATGTACCCTTCTCATTTACTTAACGACCATCAGTATCAATATTTCCCATGCTAAATAGGCTAGTGGCGGTTCCCAGGCGATACAAGTAAAGGTTTTGACTCCATTGGGAGTTTTTGTTTGATTATTCAAGCGATTAACTCCTTTTATATTTTGAAGTTTGGGACTGGGCATCCCTATTACCGCCCTTTTCTCGTGCGATGGCGAGTGAATAAACACTCGACCTGAGAATAACCCGCTTAGCATGGAATATACCGGCCACCTCCTGTCGTTCCATGAACGATCCAGGAACACAAAACGGATAATTTTTTAGAAGTTTTTAGAGGTGGCACATGCAAATTTACTTAGGACGGCAGGTATGATGGGCTCATCTGGAATAACTTTGGGTTCAAGGTTTTTGATGTACAAGCAGACTTCCCACTTAGTACAGGCGAAGGCTAGCAATTAGATTGAGAAGCGGCCAGCTAGAGAGCAACACGATCATAACCATGCATTATGCATAAGTAACATTGGACACTAGCATGAGTAGGATATGAACACCATGAACATAAATATCATAGAGGCTATGTTGGTTTTGATTCAACTACATAAATAAACATGTGCTAAGTCAAGCCACTCGAACATTCATAGGAGGATACCATATCATCATACTACATCACAATTATTTTAACACTATGTTGATATCCAAGATAAATCATTGTTCACTCTCAGCTACTTATGCATGGCATGATAAACTATAATCTCTAATTGTCATTGCAAACATGTTTAATCATAATGGGCTGAATCATGGATACTAGGTTAAACATATTTACACAAACAGAACAAGTCGAGTCCATACCAATTTCTCTCTGCCATGGCCAGTTCATTGGATATCGTCATTATTACCTTTCACTTGTATGACCGAACGATGTGAAAATAATAATAGTGCAAGACTGCCATGGACTAAGCTGGAATCTGCAACATTTTATTCAACAGGAGAAGACAAGGTAAAATGTGCTCTTTATTAGTTCAAAAATTATTCATATGAGAGCCACTCAACATTTTTATCGTGGTCTTCTCCTTGGTACAACTTGAATAAAAAGAAAAGAAATTCAGAGAAACACACTAAAATATTTTTGGAGTTTTTGGTTTTCTTGAACAAGCAAATAAGGGAAAAGCAAAAACGAGAAAAACTATTTACATGGGAAAGCTCCCAACAAGCAGAAGAAGAAAAAGGAATATTTTTGGGTTTTCTATCTAATATTACTACTAAGCATGCATAGAAAGTAAATTAGCTACAACTAATTTTTTTGGTTTTTCTAAAGTTTATCAAACACACAAGAAGAAAGCAAGAAAATAAATCTGAGCATGGATGATACAATGAAAAAAATGTGGACAGCGACAAATGGAATAAATAGACATGAATGTAAAGTCGGTGGAAACACGTACTCCCCAAGCTTAGGCTTTTGGCCTAACTTGGCAGTCAATCAGTAGCCTGGAGGGTAGTAGTCGGCGTGGTAGCTCACGGAGGCTCTTGGTGCGGAAGTCTCGGCCTGCCGGGCTGCTACCACTGCTGTGTTATGAGCTTGGGCCTCGCTCTCAAGAACAAAATATCTCCCCTTGATGTGATAATCAAAAATATTAGGCATAGGTTTGGTTAAACATTAGATTGTAAGTGAAATTATCAACCTTTCCCTTAAGGATCTTATGTTCTTTTAAAGTTTCAAAATCTAAATACTGCGTGGGTAGGATAGTATCAATGGGCAAAGGTGAAACACTCAACCCTCATGCTAAACGCGTGTGGCATAAATTCCACCATAGAACCAGCCACTGTTAGCATTATGCTGAAGTTTGCGTGCAACAATCGCTCCAAGGTTATAATTCCTTTCACCAGTGAGAGCGGTGCGAATGTGGCTCAAGTCTAGCGCACAAAGTATGCTACAGTCTTGCTTGCCTACTATGCATTTCCCGTTGAATAATTCAAAATACTGAATTGCGGGAAAGTGAATGCTCTTTATTCCTCCTTGTCTCACCCCCCTATTTTCACCGTAACAAAGGCTAGTCAAGAAAGACTCGAACTCAGCCCTAGGAGGCTCATCAAGAGAACCCCAAAATGGAAGTTTGCAATGGAAAGCAAAATTCTCCAGTGGAATAGTAAATGGTTTATCATAAAGCATAAAAGACACCCTAGACTCACGAGGGAAAATGAAAATCCTTTGATAAATGATTCAGTGAGAAGTTGGCGTTTTTCACACTTATCTGAAAGGTAGGGACCGAGGCCGGCCTTTTTAACATATTGCTCAAATTCCTCCTTAATGCCCACTCATACCATATATTCGTCGCAAGGCCATAAGCATGTTTTGGTGGCGGCATCTCATGTGGAACTTCCACTTGGTTCAACATAAGAACGGCGAGCAGAACTGTCACTAGAGGATGCCCCCGAGGATAGTCTCCTCGAAGAACTCCTTTCAAATAGGTTCATCATATCCACGTACAATTTCCTGAAAATAAATTTTTTGGGGGTGACAAAAATGTGTCAACTAAACTTTATAAGATTGATAGCAACTACTCATAGGGGTGCATAGAGGCCATAACAAGCATTCAAACTACTTATAACTCTAAGAATTTAGCATGCAAGCACATCTACAACAGCACCAAGAGTATCTAATTATTCAAAGTATAAACCACTAAAACAAAAACTAATTGGACAAACGATGGAGTCACATACCAAGCAACAATCCCCACGTGGTCCCCAAGCGCGCCCTGGTGGGTTGTGCCCACCTGGTGCACCTCCCTCTGATATTATTTGCACCAGAAATTCAGAAATATTCAGAAAAAATCATGTAAATTTTTAGGGAATTCTGAGAACTTTTATTTTTGGGTCATTTTTTATTGCGCGGGAAATTCAGAAAACAGACAAAACATGGCATTTTATTTTATTTAGCTAATAAAACAGAGATTAAAAAGTAGGGACAGAAAGTAGTGCTTACTAAATTCATCAACTTCATACAGCTCAAAAATGAACCATTAACAAGGTTGATCAAGTCTTATTAACAACCACTTTTGATTAGCATGAAACCGAAGAACTTTCGTAAATCACTAAGTTACCTCAATGGGGATATGAATGTCCCCAATAATAAGCATTTCATATTTCTTTTTGACACTAGGTAGAGGCATTTGAAAACTTCCAATAGTGATTGTCGGAGATTTTTCAATAACATTAATACCATTCACTTGAAATTGTTTCTTCGGAAAGTGCACCGTATGCTCATTACCATTGATATGAAAAGTGACCTTGCTCTTATTGCAATCAATAACAGCCCCTGTAGTGTTCAAGAAGGGTCTACCAAGGATAATCGACATGTTGTCATCCTCGGGCATCTCAAGTATAACAAAGTCAGTCAAAATAGTAACATTAGCAACAACAACGGGCACATCCTCACCGATACCGATAGGTATGGCAGTTGATTTGTCAACCATTTGCAAAGATATTTCAGTAGGTGTGAGTTTATTAAAATCAAGTCTTTTATATAAAGAGAAAGGCATAACACTAACACCAGCTCCTAAATCACACAAAGCAGTTTTCACATAATTCATTTTGGTAGAGTAAGGTATAGTTGGTATTCCCAGATCTCCAAGTTTTTTAGGTACTCCATCTTTGAAAGTATAATTAGCAAACATAGTGGAGATTTTAGCTTCCGGTACTTTTCTCTTATTATGATGTCTTTCATGTACTTTGCATAAGGAGGCATTTTCAAGATATCGGTCAAGCGAGTACGCAAAAAGACTGGCCTCAGCATTTCAGCAAAGTGCTCAAATTCTTCATCATCATTCTTTTTAGTTGACTTAGGTATAAAGGCATAGGTTTTTGAACCCACGGTTCTCTTTCTTTACCGTGTTTTCTAGCAACAAAGTCTCTTTTGTCATATCTTTCATTCTTAGGTTGTGGGTTGTCAAGATCAACTGGTGGTTCTATATCAACATCATTGTCTGGTTCTTTATTGTTTGGTTGACACTAGTACAACGAGCTCCTAAACAAACGGTTTTAACCCCTTTCTGCGACGGCATTTGGAACCGTCGCCAAGTGAGTGTGGGCGATAGGGGGGGTCCTTCCCACGTGACCCAAAACCATCGGGGATATGCCCTCCTGGCACACACATTCGGCAAAATGAGGTCATGTGTGACCGGAAGCGCTCAAATATGGAAATACGTACAATAGAGCTAAAAAAATACAATTATACAGCGAAATTGTTTCCGGTCGCAAGTACATCCCACACAGTCGCTCCAAGGAAAGCGTTTCCGTTCACAGGTACAACACACACAATTTTTCCCGTTAAATCGCTTGCATTATTGAATATATCACACACGGTCCGTGGAAGAAACTGTGTGGCAAAGGCTGTCCATCACACACAGTTTTCATGTGGTAAACGTTTGCGCAAGGTGGCCTAACGCAAACAGTTTTCAAGAGAAAGTCGTGTGTGATTGTTCATTGATCCAACACGGTTTATTCCTAGAAACTATGTGCGTTGCCTGAGGTCATCACCCATGGTAACAACCGTTTGCAATAGCAAAACCCAATTAGCAGGCTAATTATCCGATTATTCATAATCCATTTATTAATCTAATTGACAGTTCATATTAAGCACACAATATATTTCATTTTCATAATTGAAATACATCAGAGTACAACATCATATAGCTTCAGCACTCAGCTACCGCATCACACAACTACACGAGGACCAAGTTTCACATGCAACATCTATAACCTTTCGAAATTAGCATCATAGACAGTACATAGACAGATGTATCTCATATGGAAAACTGCTTAAGTAGAAGGTGAATATTGAGCCTTCATTGATGTTGAAGGTCTTTGTAACTTTAGGCCAGTGCTTGTGGATGATTGACCATCCATCCTTCTTCCTCTTCAGGAACACTTCAATATTGAACCGTGGGTGTTGTATGAATACCTTCCTTGCCTCCTGACCATACAGGTGGTTAGAGAGGTAATCATAAGTGAACTGCTTTGGAAAGGCCTAAAAACAAGGATGTGCATAAATATCTTCTCTATATTGGAATGGGCCAAAGGAATAAAAAAGGCAAGGTATAATAGTGTGACGCCCCGAGACCGATGTGCCAGGTGTCCCCCAGTTATTCGCTGTTGTTGCCTTGTCATTTGCTTGCGTGTTGCATTTCATCATGTCATCATGTGCATTGCATCATCATGTTTTTGAAACTTGCATCCGTCCCGGTCTCCTTGTTCCGTCCGTGTCCGTTCTGAGCCCAGACACACTTGCAAGCGCCCGCGGCATGTCCGAAATAGTATTTTATAAGTGGCCGGAAAATGTTCTCGGATTAGGTTGAAAGTTGGCATGCGGTCTTATTATAGTGTAGATAGACCGCTTGTCAAGTTTCATCGCATTCAGAGTTCGTTTGAAAGCCCAACCGTTAAACTATAGCGGCATTATAGCCGGTCTATCGTCGGACGTTTTCGGTCTCCGGAAACAGATGCCGGGCCCTCTCTCTCTCTTCTCCCCCTTGCAGTCTCGCCACAACCCACCTAGTCCATCCTCCTTCCCCTCTTCGCTTCCGGAGTTGTCTGATGCGATCGCACGGTCCGAAACCCTCTCTGCTCAGTGCATCAAACCCCCCTCGCGCGCGCGTCCGAAAAGCTGTCCCGGACCCGACCTGGACAGTCGTCACCATTGGATCCGGATCATCCCCAAACGTCTACAAAACATCACCGTTTTCTTATTTGGACTCCCTAGCCTATTCTTTCTGAACCGTCCGATTTCGATCGAATGATCCAAACTCCCTCTTTCCCTTATATTTATAGCCCAATCTCACCTAATCTAGCCAAAACCCTAGATTTTCGGTAGTCTGTCCCATCACCGCCGCCACATTCCAAATCCTCCTTGGGTGCATCCGCGATCCAAAAATTCCCTCATTGAATTGCACAACTAGCAAACCAGAACCAGCCACTCCTCCTGATCCACCTTGTCCTCGCGCCCGAGACCCCCAGCTGAACCCAGCTCCTCCTCCAACCAGAACAAGCGCCACCGCCGCCGTTTGGAGCACCACCGTACCGGAGATGAGTGCCTCGCGCCCATCTTTTCTCCTTCCTTCCATTCTTCTTCCCCCTCCCTCACATCTCTCTCCCTCTATTTGCTTGTACAGGGAGCTCCGACGCCTCGAAGCTGCAGCGCCGCCGTAGACTCGCCATGGCCGTCCTCTCCTTCCTCGCCTTGCCGGAGATGCCCCGTCTTCGCCATGTCCCGCTGCCGCCGGGCCTCTGCATTCACACATCGTTCCAGGGAGGAAGCCCTCATGCCCGCTCCTTCCCGTCTGCTCGAGCGCCGCAGACCTCTCGCTCCTGGACCCAGACGCCGTCGAGCTCCCGTGCCGACCCTCACCATCCTGCCGTCCCGCCGGAGCCCTCAGCTCGCTGGAGTAGCGCCAGGTACCCCTGCATCACCCGTGCGTTGAAGGCACCTCTGCCTCGCCCGCTAGCCTCGTCTGCTTCATCTTCAAACCATCTCCTCTGACCGATCCCCGCGTTGACCCCGTCGAGTGCCGTGTGGACCTGCTGCGCCAAGTCAACCAGGCCGATCTGGTCTCTTGCCGTCCCCACCACCGAGTTTCCCCTACTTCGTGCGTCTGCTCGCATCGCTGCCAGATCGAGCGAGCGAGGAGAGCACTCGCGTTGACCGAGGCCTAGCTGCGCGACCTACCGGCCTCCCTCCTCCATCCAGTGGGTCGAGGCCCAGCTGCGCCCCCCTTCCGGCCTCACCTCATCACCGACCGGCCCAAGGCCCGCGGTGAGCAGCCCCCAAGCACCCCCTCCTTTTGTTTCTTACTGCTGGGCCAGTTCAGTTTCGGGCCAGCGGATGTTTTTTTTGGTTCCACGAATTTAGCTATTGTTCCTGAGACGGTTGTTTTGCAGAAAAACCCTCGAACTTCATGCATTTAATATCTCCACAACCGTGCATCGGATTAAAACAATTTATATATGAAACTTGCTCAAAATTGTGTCTAGTTTCACAATATGTCACTTTCACCCATGATTAAAATGTTCAAAATGATGTTTGTTCATAATTTACCTAATGCCATGCTAAAATGATTTAATTCATAACTAATCAACCGTAGCTCGGTTTTAAATAAACTGTATATATAAATGGGGTAGAAAAATGCCTAGTTTAACATGGTGGTTTTACTTTGCATGTTTAACAACTCTAAAATTGTGATTAGGGCAGAACAGTACCAAACCTAAAATATGCACATGAGGAGTTTTTGGACTTGTTGCTTGTTGTTTCCGGCCTCACTTAAACTTGCCTAGTTAAGTAGTTATACTTTGCTTCACCTCTTGCCATGTTAACCAACATTTAAATTTGTTGAGTACCTAACCGGGAGAGAACTAAGTAATTAATGTGGTTTTTTGTCAATATGCATCCCGATGCATATTGAGCTCCACTTAACTTGTAGTTTTGTTTGTGCATTTTGCCATGTCATGCCTCTTTAAACCGGACATGCATCATACTTGGTTGTGCATAATGTCATGCTTATGTGATGGTTGTTACCATGATTGTTTGCTTCTTTCCGGTGTTGCTGCTCGGGTTGGTTCCGATAACGTCGCGTTTGTGAGGTTTCGTTTGACTTCGTCCGTTTGTCTTCTTCATGGACTCGTTCTTCTTCCTTGCGGGATTTCAGGCAAGATGACCATACCCTCGAAATCACTTCTATCTTTGCTTGCTAGATGCTCGCTCTTTTGCTATGCCTATGCTGTGATACCTACCACTTGCTTATCATGCATCCCATATTGTTGAACCAAGCCTCTAACCCACCTTGTCCTAGCAAACCATTGTTTGGCTATGTTATCGCTTTGCTCAGCCCCTCTTATAGCGTTGTTAGTTGTAGGTGAAGATTGGAGTTTGTTCCATGTTGGAACATGGATATGTTGGGATATCACAATATCTCTTATTTAATTAATGCATCTATATACTTGGTAAAGGGTGGAAGGCTCGACCTTATGCCTGGTGTTTTCTTCCACTCTTGCCGCCCTAGTTTCCGTCATATCGGTGTTATGTTCCCGGATTTTGCGTTCCTTACGCGGTTGGGTTATAATGGGAACCCCTTGACAGTTCGCCTTGAATAAAACTCCTCCAGCAATGCCCAACCTTGGTTTTACCATTCTCCACCTAGCCTTTTCTTTTCCCTTGGGAGTCGCGCTCCCGAGGGTCATCATTATTTTAACCCCCCCGGGCCAGTGCTCCTCTGAGTGTTGGTCCGAACTGGGCAGCCTGCGGGGCCACCTCAGGGCAACTTGAGGGTTGGTTTTACTCGTAGCTTGACCTATCTAAGTGTGCCCTGAGAACGAGATATGTGCAGCTCCTATCGGGATTTGTCGACACATTCGGGCGGTGTTGCTGGACTTGTTTTACCATTGTCGAGGATGTCTTGTAACCGGGATTCCGAATCTGATCGGGTCTTCCCGCTAGAAGGAATATCCTTCGTTGACCGTGAGAGCTTGTGATGGGCTAAGTTGGGACACCCCTGCAGGGATTTGAACTTTCGAAAGCCGTGCCCGCGGTTATGGGCAGATGGGAATTTGTTAATGTCCAGTTGTAGAAAACCTGAAGTTGATCTTAATTAAAATGCACCAACCGCGTGTGTTACCATGATGGTCTCTTCTCGGCGGAGTCCGGGAAGTGAACACGGTGTTGGAGTTATGCTTGACGTAGGTTGTTCTAGGATCACTTCTTGATCATAGTTTCTCGACTGCGCTTTGCCTTCTCTTCTCGCTCTCATTTGCGTATGTTAGCCACCATATATGCTAGTCGCTTGCTGCAGCTCCACCTCATACCTTTTACCCTTCCTATAAGCTTAAATTGTCTTGATTGCGAGGGTGTAAGATTGCTGAGTCCCCGTGGCTCACAGATACTTCCAAAACCAGTTTGCAGGTGCCGTTGAAACGTGCAGGTGACGCAACCAAGCTCAAGGAGGAGCTCGTGGAACATCTTGTCCTTTATGTTGTTTCGTTCCTGTTGATCAGTAGTGGAGCCCAGTCGGGACGATTGGGGATCTGTGTAGCATTTGGGGTAGTCTTCTTTTATTTTGGTTCCGTAGTCGGACCTTGTTTGTATTTGGATGATGTAATGCTTTATTCATGTAATTGTGTGAAGTGGCGATTGTAAGCCAACTATGTATCTCTTTCCCTTATGTATTACATGGGTTGTGTGAAGATTACCTCACTTGCGACATTGCTTTCAATGTGGTTATGCCTCTAAGTCGTGCTTCGACACGTGGGAGATATAGCCGCAACGAGGGCGTTACAAGTTGGTAATCAGAGCCATCCCCGACTTTAGGAGCCCCCTGCTTGATCGAATCGCTGGCGTTATTGAGTCTAGAAATGTTTTGAGTCATTTAGGAATTATATATATCGGAGATTTAGGACTTGTTTTTACTCCTCAGTCCCTTCGTCGCTCTGGTGAGGCAACCTGACGTAGAGTTTTGACTCTTCACTTCTCAAATTTCACTAAAAAAATTTAGGATCACGCGGGTATCTTGGAATCGTTCCGATCGATTTGTGACGAGAACATTGTTCTTGGTGCCTCCTGTCATTTAGGGGTTGTGGCAGTGTCCCGGGGAGTTGAGCTCCGAGGTGTTGTCGTCACAATTTTATCGTTATAGTTCTGGAATACCTGAGTTTAGTTTCGCTGACATCGAAAATCTCTTTTATGCAGTTGTTGGTGAGATAACCTCGACGCCACCCAGTACTAGGTCGGGAGTTCGGGAGTATTGCCATAACTCGTATAACGGATGCTTTTCGATGGTTGAGGTAAATGATTTCCGAAGGTTTCTTAGTTATGTGTTGAAGGATGGATACAGCTGGATGTAGGATTTGCTAGTTTTGGGTGAGATATTATGCTTCCCCTGTATCCCCAACACCTGATTGCATAACCGGAAAATTTCGGGAGTTTATAAGTGGGAATTCAAATAGCTCTTAGGATATCTTTCCGACAGATGTATGATATGAAATTGGGGTTCGACGTCTAGTGGTCCGCCTATTCACGGTTGGTTTTACAATGGTCTCATTGTGTCGTAAAGAGTCCTTGGCTATGCCGACTCGGGGACGCTTCGTATGTCATGTGCACTGCCTTGTACATGATGGTTCTGTACGATCGAGCCCGTGTAGGCCCCACCACGAAAACTTTGGACGAAATCTCTATCATATGTTTGTTCTGGCTTATTCTGGAAGCCAATCCTTTGTTTTGTTTTGAGTTGTGGTATTCGAGTTGCTTCGAAGTCAAATGTTGATTCCTTACCTTTCCTAAACGGTGTTCTCATACTCCGATGTGAATACTAATCCTTCATGATAATTGAGATTGTCATGTTAATCCTTTTCAATCGGTGTGCTTCTCTTCAAGTGGATCCAATCTTATCAACGTTAGCAAGATCAATTATCAGTTCTTCTCAACGGTGTTTGTTTCATCCGCCCAAATTACCTTTGTTTTCCCGCCCTCCATCCCTTGTTTTCTTCAAGGACTCAGATTTCTTATTCAAGTATCCTTTTATTGATGGGAAGTCTCTCCATTCTTCTCCGTCAATGTTCTTATCCGGTGTTTCTCATGAATATTCTAATGGAGCTTCAAGTTCATCATTCTTCGTTCTTTTTCTTCTCCGGTGGATCCAATTCAAGCTTTGTTGATCATATCCTT
This sequence comes from Triticum dicoccoides, assembly GCF_002162155.2. Classification (NCBI taxonomy): domain Eukaryota; kingdom Viridiplantae; phylum Streptophyta; class Magnoliopsida; order Poales; family Poaceae; genus Triticum; species Triticum dicoccoides. The sequence continues at coordinate 134,594,064 of NC_041386.1, read as the reverse complement.
TCCTCGTTTCTATGATTTCTCTTGCCGGTGCACCTCATAATAATTCACTTCTCGCTATTCAATTGTTCCGGAGTGTTCAAGATATCTCGAGTCTATTATCTCTTTCAAGTCATTTATTTCAACCGGTGCAACCTCTCTTTTAAATCATTTCAACAGTGTTTCTTTTGAGCGGGCCCTAACCCACAGGTCTTTGCCCAGGATCTTACCTAACTCTTCTTATTTTCTTGGAGCTATCCTCAAATTTCTTTTCGAAGTTTGATGTAAGAATGATTTATCATCAGTCAAATGCCTTTCTCGAAGATTTTTCATTTTTTTCATCGTTGGCTCAACCTTTCCATTATTCATTCTGGAGTGCCTCAACAATTTGGTGGTGTTTCTCATCGTCATTCTCAGATTTGAAGACCAAAGAAGAGTTTCTTTTAAATCTTGCTTCATTATTTTCAAGATTCGTGATTCTAGCTTGATGTCTTCCTCTCATAATTGTTTTCATTATGACTATTCTTTTCACCCATCCGGAGTAATTTAGGAGTCTTTTTCAGTTTGATCATCCGGAGGCCATCATCTCAGAAGTATTCATTCTCAGCTTTCAGCTCTCATTCTCCAAATCTTACCGGTGCATCATTCAAATATTCTCTATGAAGTTCGTGAACTATTCGTCCTCTTGTATCTAAATTCTCTCAAGTATCTTCATTCATTTCATAATTCTTCCCGGTGTTTCTTTATTTTTTTTCTTCGGCCATTTTAATTCTAACGGTGTTTCATTCAGGATTCTCTTCCTTCATTTATCATATCAATTCATTCGTTCTTTCCAATCCCGACCGGTGATTCGTTGAAGACCTTCCCAAGTTGGCGCCATATCTCTCTTAATCTTTTCTACAAGAATAAGTAATATGTCAAATCCGTTGATTGTCATCAATTTAATTGGTGAAGGTTAAGCATAACGTAATTCTTATTATTGTTTCATCCAAGTGATTTAATTTCTTTTTCTGGAGTGGTTCATCATATCACATTCTCAGGCCGAGATGCTTTATCTTTTCTTTTCTGGAGTTCCAAGTCTCCACTTTATCTCGTCGCAAAGCTTCATCTAATCATTGCAAGGCTTCGATCTTATTCTCTTCATCCTTCACTTCTTTTGATCATTCTTTTATTACCAGAGTTCTTCATGGAGGCTACATGGTGGTTCATCAAGGATTCTTTTCATTCTTCAATTGCTCTTCAAGATATCTCTCGAATGATATGATCTGCCAAGCTATACTCAAAATTAAACATGGTGTTCAACACATGTCTTGTTTTGAGGAGTTCAAGCATTCTTCATCTTGCATTCCGAAGTGAAATTCTTTCTATCTTATCTTTTGAGGTGGTGTTATGTCATTTTGACGGCTCCCTTCATGTTTCATGATTAAAAAGTTGGCCGAAATGACATATTTTAAACCCATCATTTTCAATTCGTTCATGACATCCTTTGCAAACCATCAATTTCTTCATTGGAGGTTATCTTGGTATAGATTTCACCTAAAGCCTTCCATTGGGAATGTTGCTCTTTGTGATGATTACCTATGATCCAAGTTTTTCTTATCACCTCGGTGGGAGAAGCTTTCTATCTTTTCTAGCTCTCAATCAAATCTTTTTCCCGTGAGTGGCAGGTGGTCACCTCATAATTTTGAGTTTCCTTCCATTAGCCCACATCAAGCTTATGCTTTCGTTGTTGATAATCCAACAACTCCGTTCTAGCATCTGTTGTAAGCGCGCTATCTCAAGATCTTGTTTCCCTCTGTTCATTCCATTCCACTCTTTCATTTCATTCCGGAGGCTTTGTATTGTTGCTATATTCACCCATCATCTCGTTTTGTCAAATATCATGTTCTTTTCGTGCTTGTCCATTTAATCGGAGTATCGTGCCCTCTTTTCAAGTTCTTTCATCTTATCAAGTTTTGCCTTCCTTTTCCGACCGGAGTGTTATCGTAATTGATCTTTATCGTTCCTTGTACATCTCGTTTCAACCGAAGTGCTTGCATGTACTTCTTGTCCTTTGTAACCCTTTTCTTATGTCTTTCAACCTACAAGATTCTAGTAATGTTCCCCGTTCCTCTTTTCTAACGGAGTGTTTTCAACTTCCTTCATCTCATTGTATTCTTCTTTCAAATTGTTTAACCTCTCAAGGTTCATTGGTTTCACTCGTTTGTCAAAGAAGCAACTTATTTTTACCTCTTCTCTTTTCTCTTCCGTTTGTCCCTCCGGTGCCATTCTAGATCTCGGGACGAGATCCTCTCATAGTGGTGGAGTGTTGTGACGCCCCGAGACCGATGTAACAGGTGTCCTCCAGTTATTCGCTGGTGTTGCTTTGTCATTTGCTTGCGTGTTGCATTTCATCATGTCATCATGTGCATTGCATCATCATGTTTTTGAAACTTGCATCCGTCCCGGTCTCCTCGTTCCGTCCGTGTCCGTTCTGAGCCCAGACACACTTGCACGCGCCCGCGACATGTCCGAAATAGTATTTTATAAGTGGCTAGAAAATGTTCTCGGATTGGGTTGAAAGTTGGCGTGCGGTCTTATTATAGTGTAGATAGACGGCCTGTCAAGTTTCATCGCATTCAGAGTTTGTTTGAAAGCCCAACCGTTAAACTATAGCGTCATTATAGCCGGTCTATCGTCGGATGTTTTCGGTCTCCGGAAACAGATGCCGGGCCCTCTCTCTCTTCTCCCCCTCGCAGTCTCGCCACAACCCACCTAGTCCATCCTCCTTCCCCTCTTCGCTTCCGGAGTTTTCCGATGCGATCGCACGGTCCGAAACCCTCTCTGCTCAATGCATCAAACCCCCCTCGCGCGCGCGTCCGAAAAGCTGTCCCGGACCCGACCTGGACAGTCGTCACCGTTGGATCCGGATCATCCCCAAACATCTACAAAACGTCACCTTTTTCTTATTTGGACTCCCTAGCCTATTCTTTCTGAACCGTCCGATTTCGATCGAATGATCCAAACTCCCTCTTTCCCTTATATTTATAGCCCAATCTCACCTAATCTAGCCAAAACCCTAGATTTTCGGTAGTCTGTCCCATCACCGCCGCCACATTCCAAATCCTCCTCGGGTTCATCCACGATCCAAAAATTCCCTCATTGAATTGCACACCTAGCAAACCAGAACCAGCCACTCCTCCTGATCCACCTCGTCCTCGCGCCCGAGACCCCCAGCTGAACCCAGCTCCTCCTCCAACCAGAACGAGCGCCACCGCCACCGTTTGGAGCGCTGTCGTACCGGAGATGAGTGCCTCACGCCCATCTTTTCTCCTTCCTTCCATTCTTCTTCCCCCTCCCTCACATCTCTCTCCCTCTGTTTGCTCGTACAGGGAGCTCCGATGCCTCGAAGCTGCAGCGCCGTCGTAGACTCGCCATGGCCGTCCTCTCCTTCCTCGCCTTGCCGGAGATGCCCCGTCTTCGCCATGTCCCGCTGCTGCCGGGCCTCTGCATTCACACATCATTCCAGGGAGGAAGCCCTCGCACCCGCTCCTTCCCGTCTGCTCAAGCGCCGCAGACCTCTCGCCCCTGGATCCAGACGCCATCGAGCTCCCGTGTCGACCCCTCACCATCCTGCCGTCCCGCCGGAGCCCTCAGCTCGCCGGAGTAGCGCCAAGTACCCCTGCATCGCCCGCCAGCCTTGTCTGCTTCATCTTCGAACCATCTCCTCTGACCGATCCCCGCATTGACCCTGTCGAGTGCCATGTGGACCTGCTGCGCCAAGTCAACCAGGCCGATCCGGTCTCTTGCCGTCCCCGCCGCCGAGTTTCCCCTGCTTCGTGCCTCTGCTCGCGTCGCTGCCAGATCGAGCGAGCGAGGAGAGCGCTCGCGTTGACCGAGGCCCAGCTGCGCGACCTACCGGCCTCCCTCCTCCATCGAGTGGGCCGAGGCCCAGCTGCACCCCCCTTCCGGCCTCACCTCACCACCGACCGGCCCAAGGCCCGCGGTGAGCAGCCCCCAAGCGCCCCCTCCTTTTTTTTCTTACTCTGGGCCAGTTCAGTTTTGGCCCAGCGGATGTTTTTTTTTGGTTCCACGAATTTAGCTATTATTCCCGAGACGGTTGTTTTGCATAAAAACCCTCTAACTTCATGCATTTAATATATCCACAACCGTGCATCGGATTAAAACAATTTATATATGAAACTTGCCTAAAATTGTGTCTAGTTTCACAATATGTCACTTTCACCCATGATTAAAATGTTTAAAATGATGTTTGTTCATAATTTACCTAATGCCATGCTAAAATGATTTAATTCATAACTAATCAACCATAGCTTGGTTTTAAATAAACTTTATATGTAAATGGGGTAGAAAAATGCCTAGTTTAACATGGTGGTTTTACTTTGCATGTTTAACAACTCTAAAATTGTGATTAGGGCAGAACAGTACCAAACCTAAAATATGCACATGAGGAGTTTCCGGACTTGTTGCTTGTTGTTTCCGGCCTCATTTAAACTTGCCTAGTTAAGTAGTTCTACTTTGATTCACCTCTTGCCATGTTAACCAACATTTAAATTTGTTGAGTACCTAACCGGGAGAGAACTAAATAATTAATGTGGTGTTTTGTCAATATGCATACCGATGCATATTGAGCTCCACTTAACTTGTAGTTTTGTTTATGCATTTTGCCATGTCATGCCTCTTTAAACCGGACATGCATCATACTTGGTTGTGCATCATGTCATGCTTATGTGATGGTTGTTACCATGATTGTTTGCTTCTTTCCGGTGTTGCGCTCGGGTTGGTTCTGATAACGTCGCGTTTGTGAGGTTTCGTTCGACTTCGTCCGTTTGTCTTCTTCATGGATTCGTTCTTCTTCCTTGCGGGATTTCAGGCAAGATGACCATACCCTCGAAATCACTTCTATCTTTGCTTGCTAGATGCTCGCTCTTTTGCTATGCCTATGCTGCGATACTACCACTTGCTTATCATGCCTCCCATATTGTTGAACCAAGCATCTAACCCACCTTGTCCTAGCAAATCATTGTTTGGCTATGTTACCGCTTTGCTCAGCCCCTCTTATAGTGTTGTTAGTTGCAGGTGAAGATTGGAGTTTATTCCATGTTGGAACATGGATATGTTGGGATATCACAATATCTCTTATTTAATTAATGCATCTATATACTTGGTAAAGGGTGGAAGGCTCGGCCTTATTCCTGGTGTTTTGTTGCACTCTTGACGCCCTAGTTTCCGTCATATCGGTGTTATGTTCCCGGATTTTGCGTTCCTTACGCGGTTGGGTTATAATGGGAACCCCTTGACAGTTCGCCTTGAATAAAACTCCTCCAGCAATGCCCAACCTTGGTTTTACCATTCGCCACCTAGCCTTTTCTTTTCCCTTGGGAGTCGCACTCCCGAGGGTCATCATTATTTTAACCCCCCCGGGCCAGTGCTCCTCTGAGTGTTGGTCTGAACTGGGCAGCCTGCCAGGCCACCTCGGGGAAACTTAAGGGTTGGTTTTACTCGTAGCTTCACCAATCTGAGTGTGCCCTGAGAACGAGATATGTGCAGCTCCTATCTGGATTTGTTAGCACATTCGGGCGGTGTTGCTGGACTTGTTTTACCATTGTCGGGGATGTCTTGTAACCGGGATTCCGAGTCTGATCGGGTCTTCCCGCTAGAAGGAATATCCTTCGTTGACCGTGAGAGCTTGTGATGGGCTAAGTTGGGACACCCCTGCAGGGATTTGAACTTTCAAAAGCCGTGCACGCGGTTATGGGCAGATGGGAATTTGTTAATGTCCGGTTGTAGAAAACCTGAAGTTGATCTTAATTAAAATGCACCAACCGCGTGTGTTATCGTGATGGTCTCTTCTCGGCAGAGTCCGGGAAGTGAACACGGTGTTGGAGTTATGCTTGACGTAGGTTATTCTAGGATCACTTCTTGATCATAGTTTCTCGACCGTGCTTTGCCTTCTCTTCTCGCTCTCATTTGCGTATGTTAGCCACCATATATGCTAGTCGCTTGTTGCAGCTCCACCTCATACCTTTTACCCTTCCTATAAGCTTAAATAGTCTTGATTGTGAGGGTGTGAGATTGCTGAGTCCCCGTGGCTCACAGATACTTCCAAAACCAGTTTGCAGGTGCCGTTGAAACGTGCAGGTGACGCAACCAAGCTCAAGGAGGAGCTCATGGAAGATCTTGTCCTTTATGTTGTTTCGTTCTAGTTGATCAGTAGTGGAGCCCAGTCGGGACGATCGGGGATCTATGTAGCATTTGGGGTAGTCTTCTTTTATTTTGGTTCCGTAGTCGGACCTTGTTTGTATCTGGATGATGTAATGCTTTATTCATCTAATTGTGTGAAGTGGCGATTGTAAGCCAACTATGTATCTCTTTCCCTTATGTATTACATGGGTTGTGTGAAGATTACCTCACTTGCGACATTGCTTTCAATGCGGTTATGCCTCTAAGTCGTGCTTCGACACGTGGGAGATATAGCCACATCGAGGGCGTTACAAGTTGGTAATCAGAGCCATCCCCGACTTTAGGAGCCCCCTGCTTGATCGAATCGCTGGCGTTATTGAGTCTAGAAATGTTTTGAGTCATTTAGGAATTATATATATCGGAGATTTAGGACTTGTTTTTACTCCTCAGTCCCTTCGTCGCTCTGGTGAGGCAACCTGACGTAGAGTTTTGACTCTTCTCTTCTCAAATTTCACTAAAAAAAATTTGGATCACGCGGGTATCTTGGAATCGTTCCGATCGATTTGTGACGAGAACATTGTTCTTGGTGCCTCCTGTCATTTAGGGGTTGTGGCAGTGTCCCGGGGAGTTGAGCTCTGAGGTGTTGTCGTCACAATTTTATCGTTGCAGTTCTGGAATACCTGAGTTTAGTTTTGCCGACATCGAAAATCTCTTTTATGCAAGACCAAATTGTTAAAAACCTAAATATTAGAGTGGTTCCTGCAATTGCACAATAATGTGCAATTAGACAACGGACCATGCACGTGCTAACCTCGATTGTAAACCTTAGTGCTTGCCATTGTTTCCCTGCAACACATATAAGGTAGTTAGTCATCAGGTTAAGTAAGGGTTCGCATACTATCAGTAAAATATGTTGATGAAAAATAATCACATTGCAGATTCATCAGATTAATTGAAGCCACATGGAAAACCCATTTATCCAAACCAAGCATGATTAAGAACTAGGAAATATAGCACTTGTATATGTTTCGCATGTATTAAGTGCAACCAAATTTGAGTTATTCCTCACATGCACAACAATACTAAATTCTACCCACGACAATTGGATATCGCATTGCAGAATTGAACCAAGCAGTTAACGAAACACCACAACAAATGAACCAAACACTAACTGAGCACCACATTGCACAATATAACATACTCCTAATAGAAGATCAGACAGTTAACCAAACAGTTAACTACAACCAATTGTAGCAATTTTATTTGTTTCTCATGTATTTACTACAGCCAAATTCAATTTATTCCTCACATGGTATACATTAACATAATGCACCCACAATTTTGTAAAGATAAATTCGATTTATTTCTCACATGGAAGACAATTCAAAATTGCAGCCTGAAGAATTGAACATCACATTTGCAGAATTGAACCAAACAGTTAACTGAATATGACAACTAATTAATAAAATAGTTAATAAGTGAGCACCACACTGCACGACATATAGAACATATACACTAGAGCAACAGATTGCATGGTAAAATTAGATAGCACAATTCACTAGAATTTGTGAAGGAAAGGCAGGAGCAGCACATGCAACGGGTAAACCGAGCATGCTTAACCGGCATAGCTAGCAAATGGAAAGGTCCTCCTTCAAGATCTGGGGGTCGGCTCGAATGGCAGCCATCGCGACCTCATCCGCGCGAGCGGCCGCGATTTGCTTCTCCGCTGCCAAATGCTCCTTGAGGTCCTGGCTATACTGCATGCACCATGGCTTAGGCCAGTGCTTATTTGGTGGAGGGGTCGGTGATTTGGGTGGAAGGTGTCACGCTCGCGCTGGTGGTAGGGGCATGTGGGATGTGGAAGGAGGAGGAGGATGGGGTCGGGTGTGGATTACCTGCCTGGATAGGCGAGGGCGAGGAGCGTGAAGGAGGGTCGCCAGCGAGGAGGCGGCAGCGCTGCAAGCAAGGAGTGAAGGTTTCAACCTGGAAAGGAAGGTGGAAAGAGGGGAAATTTGGCTTTTGGTAAGGGGAGGGGGGCGAGGAGGTATATATTTCCGCGGAAGCTGAAATTTGGAATCGCTTCAGCCAAAAAACTGGAGCGTGAAGTGTCATCACACACGGTCCCTTATTCAGAACTGTAATCGATATGTGAACATCACAAATGATTCAGATAGCTTAACCCGTGTGTGTTGAGTTTGAACGTCAAAAATTTTGGTTCGAATTTCACTGGTTACAATGGTCATCCACGTCATTGCAAAATTTGGGTACACAAAGGAGACTAACTTTGTGCGATCTACTTGATTTATAGCACTACACGCCGACGATGCTCCAAGATATTTTGTGTTGCATCTCACACGGTTGGTGATAATAAACTGTGTGTGGTCTACTTGATTTATCGTCTTGATTATTTGAATTACGTAATGGGGTCACAGCTACAAAGGATGGTGTTTGAATTGTTAGAACTTTTATCTGCAGTGAACATGCAACTATAGGTGTATCGTCAAAAAAATTGGACTTATTCAGGGTTCGTTTGTATATTTTTATACATTAACTGGGTTTTCCGGGCATCTTATGCGCATAATTCAAATTTGAACAACATGCACATGCTCCAGTGCATATAAACTTATTGAAAAATCAAATATGTGTCCTTGGTTGCATGCTTAGGTCCCATGCAAGAAATGGGAATGAATTTCAAACACCCTGCCACCGTCACTCGGCCGCAAACATTGAGATACCTAGTTTTTAAATTCTAGTAAATCCAAAACTCTTCTGAAATTCATGAAACTTGGCATGCTATCATGTAGCGGCATCAACATGCCGTGGTAAAATTTTTGTCCCATTTGGGGTAGGTTTGGGTATAAGCTTCTCATAAACTAGAGCTTCTCGCAACAAGCGTGATGGTTTGGGTAGGGAACGTGCCACCTTTGGGGACGAAAGATATCCGTTGCCTCTTATTGCTTTCAAAAATATTTGAGTGTTAACATAGAACAACAAGAGTGTTGTGTTCAATTTTGGATTTTTTCGGGGTTTGTTTGGACATTTTTATGCATTAACTGAGTTTTCAATGCATTTATGTGCATAATTCAAATTTGAACTACATGCACATGCTCCAGTGCATATAAATTGGTTGAAAAATCAAATATGTGTCCTTGGGTGCATGCTTAGGTCCCATGCAAGAAATGGGAATGAATTTCAAACACCAGGGCACTGTTGATTGCCGGCAAAACAATGAGATGCTTGGTTTTTAAATTCTAGTAAATCCAAAACTCGTCTGAAATTCATGAAACTTGGCATGCTATCATGGAGCGGCATCAACATGCCGTGGTACAAATTTTCTCCCATTTGGGGCAGGTTTGGGTATATGCTTCTCACAAACCGGAGCTTCTCACAACAAGCATGATGGTTTTCGGTAGGGAACGTCCCACCTTTGGGGACGAAAACGATATCGATTGCCTCTTATTGCTTTCAAATATTTTTCTCGTGTCAACATAGAACAACAGGAGTGTTGTCTGAATTTTTGTGTTTTTTGGGGTTTGTTTGGACATTTTTATGCATTAACTGAGTTTCCAATGCATTTATGTGCATAATTCAAATTTGAACTACATGCACATGCTCCAGTGCATATAAATTGGTTGAAAAATCAAATATGTGTCCTTGGATGCATGCTTAGCTCCCATGCAAGAAATGGGAATGAATTTCAAACACCAGGGCACCGTTGATTGCTGGCAAAACATTGAGATGCCTGGTTTTTAAGTTCTAGTAAATCCAAAACTCGTCTGAAATTCATGAAACTTGGCACGCTATCATGTAGCGGCATCAACATGTTGTGGTAAAATTTTTGTCCCATTTGGGGTAGGTTTGGGTATAAGCTTCTCATAAACTAGAGCTTCTCACAACAAGCGTGATGGTTTGGGTAGGGAACGTGCCACCTTTGGGGATGAAACAATATCCATTGCCTCTTATTACTTTCAAAAAAATTTGAGTGCCAACATAGAACAACAAGAGTGTTGCGTTCAATTTTGTAAATTTTCAGTGTTCGTTTGGACATTTTTATGCATTAACCGAGTTTTCAATGCATTTATGTGCATAATTCAAATTTGAACTACATGCACATGCTCCAGTGCATATAAATTGGTTGAAAAATATGTGTCCTTGGGTGCATTCTTAGGTCCCATGCAAGAAATGGGAATGAATTTCAAACACCAGGGCACCGTTGATTGCCGGCAAAACAATGAGATGCTTGGTTTTTAAATTCTAGTAAATCCAAAACTCGTCTGAAATTCATGAAACTTGGCATGCTATCATTGAGCGGCATCAACATGCCGTGGTACAAATTTTCTCCCATTTGGGGTAGGTTTGGGTATATGCTTCTCACAAACCGGAGCTTCTGACAACAAGCATGATGGTTTTCAGTAGGGAACGTCCCACCTTTGGGGACGAAACGATATCCATTGCCTCTTATTGCTTTCAAATATTTTTCTCGTGTCAACATAGAAAAACAGGAGTGTTGTCTGAATTTTTGTGTTTTTTGGGGTTTGTTTGGACATTTTTATGCATTAACTGAGTTTCCAGTGCATTTATGTGCATAATTCAAATTTGAACTACATGCACATGCTCTAGTGCATATAAATTGGTTGATAAATCAAATATGTGTCCTTGGGTGCATGCTCAGCTCCCATGCAAGAAATGGGAATGAATTTCAAACACCAGGGCACCGTTGGTTGCTGGCAAAACATTGAGATGCCTGGTTTCTAATTTCTAGTAAATCCAAAACTCGTCCGAAATTCATGAAACTTGGCATGCTATCATGGAGCGGCATCAACATGTCGTGGTACAAATTTTGTCCCATTTGGGGCATGTTTGGGTATATGCTTCTCACAAACCGGAGCTTCTCACAACAAGCATGATGGTTTTCGGTAGGGAACGTCCCACCTTTGGGGACGAAATGATATCGATTGCCTCTTATTGCTTTAATTTTTTTTCTCGTGTCAACATAGAACAACAAGAGTGTTGTGTGAATTTTTGTGATTTTTCAGGGTTCGTTTGGACATTTTTATGCATTAATTGAGTTTTCAATGCATTTATGTGCATAATTCAAATTTGAACTACATGCAGATGCTCCAATGCATATAAATTAGTTGAAAAATCAAGTCTGTGTCTTGGGTGCATGCTTAGGTCCCATGCAAGAAATGGGAATGAATTTCAAACACCAGGGCACCGTTGGTTGCTGGCAAAACATTGAGATGCCTGGTTTTTAATTTCTAGTAAATCCAAAACTCGTATGAAATTCATGAAACTTGGCATGCTATCATGGAGCGGCATCAACATGCCTTGGTACAAATTTTGTCCCATTTGGGGCAGGTTTGGGTATATGCTTCTCACAAACTGGAGCCTCTCACAACAAGCATGATGGTTTTCGGTAGGGAACGTCCCACCTTTGGGGACAAAACAATATCCATTGCCTCTTATTGCTTTCAATTTTTTTTCTTGTGTCAACATAGAACAACATGAGTGTTGTGTGAATTTTTGTGATTTTTCGGGGTTCGTTTGGACATTTTTATGCATTAACTAAGTTTTCAATGCATTTATGTGCATAATTCAAATTTGAACTACATGCACATGCTCTAGTGCATATAAATTGGTTGAAAAATCAAATCTGTGTCCTTGGGTGCATGCTTAGGTCCCATGCAAGAAATTGGAATGAATTTCAAACACCAGGGCATTGTTGATTGTCGGCGAAACATTGAGATGCCTGGTTTTTAAATTCTAGTAAATCCAAAACTCGTCTAAAATTCATGAAACTTGGCCTGCTATCATGGAGCGGGATCAACATGCCGTGGTACAATTTTTTTCCCATTTGGGGCAGGTTTGGGTATATGCTTCTCACAAACCGGAGCTTCTCACAACAAGCATGATGGTTTTCGGTAGGGAACGTCCCAACTTTGGGGACGAAAGGATATCCATTGCCTCTTATTGCTTTCAATTTTTTTTCTCGTGTCAACAAAGAACAACAGGAGTGTTGTGTGAATTTTTGTGATTTTTCGGGGTTCTTTTGGACATTTTTATGCATTATTCGAGTTTTCAATGCATTTATGTGCATAATTGAAATTTGAAGTACATGCACATGCTCCAGTGCATATAAATTGGTTGAAAAATCAAATATGTGTCCTTGGGTGCATGCTTAGGTCCCATGCAAGAAATGGGAATGAATTTCAAACACCAGGGCACCGTTGATTGCCGGCAAAACATAGAGATGCCTGGTTTTTAAATTCTAGTAAATCCAAAACTCGTCTGAAATTCATGGACTTGGCATGCTATCATGGAGCGGCATCAACATGCCGTGGTACAAATTTTGTCCCATTTGGGGTAGGTTTGGGTACATGCTTCTCACAAATCGGAGCTTCTCACAACAAGCATGATGGTTTTCGGTAGGGAACATCCCACCTTTGGGGACGAAACGATATCCATTGCCTCTTATTGTTTTCAAATATTTTTCTCGTGTCAACATAGGACAACAGGAGTGTTGTGTGAATTTTTGTGATTTTTCGGGGTTCGTTTGGACAATTTTATGCATTAACTGAGTTTTCAATGTATTTATGTGCATAATTCAAATTTGAACTACATGCACATGCTCCAGTGCATATAAATTGGTTGAAAAATCAAATCTGTGTCCTTGGGTGCCAGCTTAGGTCCCATGCAAGAAATGGGAATGAATTTCAAACACCAGGGCACCATTGATTGCCGGCAAAATATTGAGATGCGTGGTTTTTAAATTCTAGTAAATCCAAAATTCTGTTAACCATTGACGTGACACCACGTGTCTTGCTTTTAATGGCTGTAGGAGGTGCCGTGCGGACAGCTACTTGACCTTGACTAATCGGGAGGCGTGCGAGCGTCGTCCGATGCGCAGGCTGATCGAGAGGCGTGCAAGCTGTCCTTGAGTGCGCAGGCTCACTGGGAAGCGTGCGAGCTATACACTGCGCAGGCTCACTGGGAAGCGAGCCCTTTGAATTCCATGGCCGCCCGCCTTGCTCACATACTCTCCATTAATGGCGCCCAAGCCACATTTTAATTTGCTTTTTAAATATAAAACACTCATCGCAAACATTTTAGTTAGAACACCCGTATGCAAACCGACAGCTTCCCTAGGAAGCCAAGAGAAAATGTGCCGAGCAGGATTTCTGCAGCTTTTGATCGCAAAAGATTTAGATAGAACACCCATATGCAAAGTGAGAGCAGCGCAGGAGTTGTTCATCCCTTGAACGCAAACGGTTGTTTTGGATGACCCGTGTGCAACCACATACAAACAATTTGGTAAGATTTGCATCTGTCATATTGGGTATGTTGCCATTTGTCAAACTAGAAAGATTTACATTTGTTGATCTAGTAACGTTGCCATTTGTCAATCCTTGTAACACTGCGATTTGTCAAATATGCAACTAGAAATCATTAGCACTATGTAATTTTTGCAACTAAAATTCAGTAATTAAGCATATATTTCATTCATAGATTAAGCAGTCATTCTTAATTTATACAAACAGTTCAACTCGATAGCTGAACCGACCAAACTTCTCCTCAATTGTTCCAACCACGTACTGAAATAGCTAGTTCAACTATATATACTATCTAATTTTAAGTACGTTGTACAGTTCGACCACACATCTATAGTCAGATGAACTGAACAGAATAGCCCCTAAATACTAGTACTGCCACGGAGGGGCTTTGTGCTACTTTCGACAGCCTCTCCTCTGCCGAGCGCGCTCAGTAAGAGGCATAGGAGGAGGATCCTACCGACGAGCTGGACAAATGCAATACGGTGCCTGTCGCTGCTACACGTTCAGCGACACTCGCCAGCTCGAACGCCCACTGCCGCTCCAGACAATCCCTCTCAAAGCGGCCGGACTGCTCGTAGATCTCCTGATTCCTCACCTCTGCGTCAGCGTGTGCTGTGGCCACGGCTACGGTAAGGCTCTTTGCATGCTCGATGAGGCGCTCCTCCTCCTCCCGCTGGAACTTGATGTAGCACGCAAGGTCGCTGACGCACGTGCGGGCCTCCACCTCCGCCTCCCTCCTTCGGGCGGCGGTGGCGGAGCGGGTGATGATCCCAACGGTCGACGGTGGGCTGGCGGCCACGATGGCCGACCATGGGGTGGCGGCCACGACCACCACCTCCCGCCTTCGGGTCGCGGTAGCGGAGCGGGTGATGGCCATGGTGGCCGGCAGTGGGGTGGCGGCCACGACGGCCACCTCCCGCCTTCGGGCTGCGGCGGCGGAGCAGGAGATGGCCCTGGCTTTCGACGGTGGTGTGACGGCAACGGTGGCCGGCAATAGCTGCCGACGGGCAGCGGTGGCGGAGCATGTGGTGGGTGTTCCGCGCACACCCAACAGGGACGCCACGCGCACTACACTACACCGGGTACTGCGCCGCCGCCGCAGTGTAGCCTCCCAGCTGGAGCTGTCCTCTGATGACGGCGGAGTGGCTCAGCGATGACGACGGACCGGTGCCATTGGCGATTGTGGGAGAAGCAGACGAAATAAGCTACAGGGAGGGAGGGGAAATGCGACGTAGGACTCGCCGGTCGTGAGGGTTTTTATAGCAGGCCGGCAAGCATTGGGATTTTGGAGGATTTCACCGAGTCGGGTGGGAAGCTTGCGCGGGAACCTGCAAGGTTGCGTGGGAACGGGCTCAACGATGATTCATTGGCACCACCGTTTGGCCAAAAGAACGCCCCCGCATGCTGCGCAAGCTTGCGTTGTAAGCCGTCTGCGGCAGCGGGGTGACAAGACGTGCGAGAGGAGGACGAGAGGACATGTACACATATAGTTAATAAACAAACGTTTGTGATTTAGTTACCTACTATACCCCCGTCCTGGTTTATAAGTAGGATTTTACTAATAAAATATGAATGCATGTCGCCATAGATTATATCGTTGGAGTCATATTTGAACATAGTTTCTAGCTATACAATTTTTGTAACATGCATTAACACTTTTTGGTTAAATTTAAGGTTATACACCAGCAAGCGTTTGTCCACAACACACCTGGCTTATTCCATCACAAACAGCTCTGACGGAGCAACTGTCTGCCACGTATCGCACATGCAACTCTAATCTGGTTCGTGCTTGATGTCTCTGACAACGCTCGCACAGTTCGTCTTATTTGCCACATATCATTGTGCCATCCTCTGCTCGCGTCCCTCGGCAAGCTCTACTCGCCGTTAGGCGCTGCGGCGCGCTCTGCCGCGTCCGTTGGCGCGCTCTGCTCGCGTTCGTCGGCACGCTCAGCTTGTGGACAGCTTTTCCTTGAGGCGACCGCGGAGCGCTCTGCTCGCGTCCCTCCGCATGCGCTCTGCCAGTGGTTGGGCGTGCGCACGATCATGTTGGGGGCCCCATATGCATGCGGTTGCGCCGCGCGCGTTGCCACGCGATGCAGTTACATGAGGCACGATGGAGTTATGCGCTGCAAATTAGAAGTGCCATCGGGCCTGCCGATATTCCTAACCTTCTGGCTTCCCCTTTAATTACCGCGGCCATTATAACCTTAGTCTCTTCAACCTTTCGATCACGCCCCACAACACAACAAGCACACCCACGATGACACATAGAGAGGGGATGTCCTGCGGTGCTCCAATGGAGTTCGGCAAGCATAGAGTGGAGACCCACGCGAGGGAGATGGATCTCTCGGTGGTGTACACCATCGACCCGGCCATGTTGGACGACTACATCAACAACGTTGAGCGGTTGCTTGCTGGAGACAAGTACAAGGTGGTCGGCATCGACCTCCAGTACACCGCCGGTTGTCCCGGCATAGATCAGAAGGTTGTCATTGTTGGGGAACGTAGCAGAAATTCAAAATTTTCTATGCATCACCAAGATCAATCTATGGAGTCATCTAGCAACGAGGGAGGAGTGGATCTACATACCCTTGTAGATCGCACGCGGAAGCATTCAAGAGAACGGGGTTGATGGAGTCGTACTCGTCGTGATCCAAATCACCGATGATCCTAGCGCCGAACAGACGGCACCTCCGCGTTCAACACACGTACGGAGCAGCGACGTCTCCTCCTTCTTGATCCAGCAAGCGGGAAGGAGAGGTTGATGGAGATCCAGCAGCACGACGGCGTGGTGGTGGAAGTAGCGGGATTCCAACAGGGCTTCGCCAAGCGCTGCGGGAGGAGGGAGATGTGTCATGGGAAGGAGAGGGAGGCGCCAGGGCTTAGGTGTGGCTGCCCTCCCTTCCCCCCACTATATATAGGGTCAAGGGAGAGGGGGGGCGCAGCCTTGGCCCTTCCTCCAAGGAAGGGTGCGGCCAGGGAGGAGTCCCTCCTCCCCAAGGCACCTAGGAGGTGCCTTCCCCTTTTAGGACTCTTCCTTTCCCTTATCTCTTGGCGCATGGGCCTCTTGGGGCTGGTGCCCTTGGCCCATATAGGCCAAGGCACACACCCCTACAGCCCATGTGGCCCCTTGGGGCAGGTGGACCCCCTTGGTGGACCCCCGGACCCCTTTCGGCACTCCCGGTACAATACCGATAATGCGCGAAACTTTTCCGGCGACCAAAACAAGACTTCCCTTATATAAATCTTTACCTCCGGACCATTCCGGAACTCCTTGTGATGTACGGTATCTCATCCGGGACTCCGAACAACTTTCGGGTTACCGCATACTAATATCTCTATAACCCTAGCGTCACCGAACCTTAAGTGTGTAGACCCTACGGGTTCGGGAGACATACAGACATGACCGAGATGACTCTCCGGTCAATAACCAAAAGCGGGATCTGGATACGCATGTTGGCTCCCACATGTTCCACGATGATCTCATCGGATGAACCACGATGTCAAGGACTTAATCAATCCAGTATACAATTCCCTTTGTCTAGCGGTACGATACTTGCCCGAGATTCGATCGTCGGTATCCCGATACCTTGTTCAATCTCGTTACCGGCAAGTCTCTTTACTCGTTTCGTAACACATCATCTCGTGATCAACTCCTTGATCACATTGTGCACATTATGATGATGTCCTACCGAGTGGGCCCAGAGATACCTCTCCGTTTACACGGAGTGACAAATCCCAGTCTCGATTCGTGCCAACCCAACAGACACTTTCGGAGATACCTGTAGTGTACCTTTATAGCCACCCAGTTACGTTGTGACGTTTGGCACACCCAAAGCACTCCTACGGTATCCGGGAGTTGCACAATCTCATGGTCTAAGGAAATGATACTTGACATTAGAAAAGCTTTAGCATACGAACTACATGATCTTGTGCTAGGCTTAGGATTGGGTCTTTGTCCATCACATCATTCTCCTAATGATGTGATCCCGTTATCAATGACATCCAATGTCCTTGGTCAGGAAACCGTAACCATCTATTGATCAACGAGCTAGTCAACTAGAGGCTTACTAGGGACATGGTGTTGTCTATGTATCCACACATGTATCTAAGTTTCCTATCAATACAATTCTAGCATGGATAATAAACGATTATCATGAACAAGGAAATATAATAATAACTAATTCATTATTGCCTCTAGGACATATTTCCAACAGTCTCCCACTTGCACTAGAGTCAATAATCCAGTTCACATCGATATGTGATTAACACTCAAGGTCACATCCCCATGTGACTAACACCCAAAGAGTTTACTAGAGTCAATAATCTAGTTCACATTACCATGTGATTAACACTCGATGAGTTCTGGGTTTGAACATGTTATGCTTGTGAGAGATGTTATAGTCAACGGGTCTGAATCTTTCAGATCCGTATGTACTTCGCAAATTTCTATGTCATCTTGTAGATGCAACTACTACGCTACATCTGGAGCTATTCCAAATAACTGTTCTACTATACAAATCCAGTTTACTACTCAGAATAATCTGGATTAGTGCCAAAGTTTGCATCAGCGTAACCCTTTACGACGAACTCTTTTACCACCTCCATAATCGAGAAAATTCCTCAGTCCACTAGTTACTAAGGATAACTTTGACCGCTGTCTTGTGATCCATTCTTGGATCACTCTTGTACCCCTTGACTGACTCATGGCAAGGCACATTTCAGGTGCGATACATAGCATGGCATACCGTATAGAGCCTATGACAAAAGCATAGGGGACGACCTTCGTCCTTCCTCTTTCTTCTGTCGTGGTCGAGCTTTAAGTCTTAACTTCATACCTTATAGCTCAGGCAAGAACTCCTTCTTTGACTGGTCCATCTTGAACACCTTCAAGATCATGTCAAGGTATGTGCTCATTTGAAAGTACCATTAAGAATTTTGATCTATCCTTATAGATCTTGATGCTCAATGTTCAAGTAGCTTAATCCAGGCTTTCCATTGAAAAATACTTTCCAAATAACCCTATATGCTTTCTAGAAATTCTACGTCATTTCTGATCAACAATATGTCAACATATATTTATCAGAAATTCTATAGTGCTCCCACTTACTTCTTTGGAAATACAAGTTTCTCATAAACTTTGTATACACCCAAAACTTTGATCATCTTATCAAAGCATACATTCCAACTCCGAGATGCTTACTCCAGTCCTTAGAAGGATTGCTGGAGCTTTGCATACTTATTAGCATCTTTCAGGATTAACAAAACCTTCCGGTTGTATCACATACAACCTTTCCTCAAAAAATCATCGAGGAAACAATGGTTTTTGGCATCCTATCTGCAAGATTTCACAAATAATGCAGTAATTGCTAATATAATTCCAACAGACTCTTAGCATCGCTACGAGTGAGGAAGTCTCATCACAGTCAACTCCTTGAACTTGTCGGAAAACATCTTAACGACAAGTCGAGCTTTCTTAATGGTGATACCTACCATCATTGTCCGTCTTCCTTTTAAAATCCATCTGTACTCAATAGCATTACGACCATCGAGCCGTTCTGCCAAAGTCTACACTTTGTTTTCATACATGATCCTCTCTCGGATTTTATGGCCTCGAGCCATTTATTGGAATCCGGGCCCACCATCGCTTCTCCATAGCTCGTAGGTTCATTGTTGTCTAGCAACATGACTTCCAAGACAGGATTATGTACCATTCTGAAGCAGTATGCATCCTTGTCATCCCACGAGGTTTGGTAGTGACTTGATCTGAAGTTTCATGATCACTATCATAAGCTTCCACTTCAATTGGTGTAGGTGCCACAGGAACAACTCCCTGTGCTCTGCCACACACTAGTTGAAGAGACGGTTCAATAACCTCATCAAGTCTCCACCATCCTCCCACTCAATTCTTTCGAGAGAAACTTTTCCTCGAGAAAGGACCCGATTCTAGAAACAATCCCTTATTGCTTTCGAATCTGAGACAGGAGGTATACCCAACTGTTTTGGGTGTCAAGATGCATTTATCCGCTTTGGGTTCGAGCTTATCATCCTGAAACTTTTTCACATAAGCGTCGCAGCCCCAAACTTTTAAGAAATGACAGCTTAGGTTTCTCTAAACCATAGTTCATATGGTGTCATCTCATCGGAATTACATGGTGCCCTATTTCAAGTGAATGTGGTTGTCTCTAATGCCTAACCCATAAACTATCGTGGTAATTCGATAAGAGACATCATGGTATGCATCATATCCAATAGGGTGCAGTTATGATGTTCGGACACACCATCACACTACGGTGTTCCAGGCTGTATTAGTTGTGAAACAATTTCCACAATGTCTTAATTCTATGCCAAACTTGTAATTCAGATATTCTTCTCTATGATCATATCATAGATATTTTATCCTCTTGTCACGACGATCTTTCAACTTCACCCTGAAATTACTTGAACCTTTCAATAATTCAGACTCGTGATTCATCAAGTAAATATAGTCAACATCTACTCAAATCATCTGTGAAGTAAGAACATAACGATATCCACTACATTCCTCAGCACTCATTGGATTGCACACATCAAAATGTATTACTTCCAACAAGTTGCTTTCTAGTTCCATTTTACTGAAAACGAGGCTTTCAGTCATCTTGCCCATGTGGTATGATTTGCATGTCTCAAGTGATTCAAAATCAAGTGAGTCCAAACGGTCCATTTGCATGGAGTTTCTTCATGCATATACACCAATAGACATGGTTCGCATGTCTCAAACCTTTCAAAACAAGTGAGCCCAAAGATCCATCAACATGGAGCTTCTTCATGTGTTTTATACCGATATGACTTACGTGGCAGTGCCACAAGTAGGTGGTACTATCATTACTATATTTTGGCATGAACATGTGTATCACTACAATCGAGATTCAATAAACCATTCATTTCAGGTGTAAGACCATTGAAGGTATTATTCAAATAAACAGAGTAACCATTATTCTCTTTAAATGAATAATCGTATTGCGATAGACATAATCCAATCATGTCTATGCTCAACGCAAACACCAATCTCGATGGTAGAGGGAGCGTACGATATTTGATCAACCTTGGAAATACTTCCAACACATATTGTCATCTCACCTTTAGCTAGTCTCCGTTTATTCCGTAGCTTTTATTTCGAGTTACTAACACTTAGCAACCGAACCGGTATCTAATACCCTGGTGCTACTAGGAGTACTAGTAAAGTACACATTAACATAATACATCCAATATACTTTTATCGACCTTGCCAGCCTTCTTATCTACCAAGTATCTAGGGTAATTCTGCTCCAGTGGTTGTTCCCTTTATTACAGAAGCACTTAGTCTCGGGTTTGGGTTCAACCTTGGGTTTCTTCACTAGAGTAGCAGCTGATTTGCCATTTCATGAAGCATCCCTTTTTGCCCTTGCCCTTCTTGAAACTAGTGGTTTCACCAACCATCAACAATTGATGCTCCTTCTTGATCTCTACTTTTGTGGTGTCAAACATCGCGAATATCTCAAGGATCATCATATATGTCCCTGATATATTATAGTTCATCACGAAGCTCAAGCAGCTTGGTGGTAATGACTTCGGAGAACCATCACTATTTCATCTGGAAGATCAACTCCCACTCGATTCAAGCGATTGTTGTACTCAGACAATCTGAGCACAAGTTCAACAATTGAGCTTTTCTCCCTTAGTTTGCAGGCTAAGAAAATCGTCGGAGGTCTTATACCTCTTGACGCGGGCACGAGCCTGAAATCCCAATTTCAGCCCTCGAAACATCTCATATGTTTCGCGACGTTTCAAAACGTCTTCGGTGCCTCAACTCTAAGCCGTTTAACTAAACTATCACGTAGTTATCAAAATGTGTATGTCAGATGTTCGCAACATCCATAGACAACGTTCGAGGTTCAGCACACTGAGTGGTGCATTAAGGACATAAGCCTTCTATGAAGCAATGAGGACAAACCTCAGTTTACGGACCTAGTCCGCATAATTACTACTATCAACTTTCAACTAAATTTTCTCTAGGAACATATCTAAACAGTAGAACTGAAGCGTGAGCTACGACATAATTTGCGAAGACCTTTTGACTATGTTTAGGATAATTAAGTTCATCTTGTGAACTCCCACTCAGATAGACATCCCTCTAGTCATCTAAGTGATACATGATCTGAATCAACTAGGTCGTGTCCGATCATCACGTGAGACGGACTAGTCAACATCGGTGAACATCTTCATGTTGATCGTATCTACCATACGACTCATGCTCGACCTTTCGGTCTCTTGTGTTCCGAGGCCATGTCTGTACATGCTAGGCTCGTCAAGTCAACCCAAGTGTTTTGCATGTGTTTCGAGGCCATGTCCGTACATGCTAGGCTCATCAACACCCGTTGTATTCGAACGTAAGAATCTATCACACCCGATCATCACGTGGTGCTTCGAAACGACGAACTTTCGCAACGGTGCACAGTTAGGGGGAACACTTTATTGAAATTTTAATGAGAGATCATCTTATTTACTACCGTCGTTCTAAGCAAATAAGATGTATAAACATGATAAACATCACATGCAATCAAATAGTGACATGATATGGCCAATATCATATTGCTCCTTTTGATCTCCATCTTCGGGGCTCCTTGATCATCATCGTCACGGGCATGACACCATGATCTCCATCATCATGATCTCCATCATCGTGTCTTCATGAAGTTGTCTCGCCAACTATTACTTCTACTACTATGGCTAACGGTTAGCAATAAAGTAAAGTAATTACATGACGTTTATGTTGACACGCAGGTCATAAATAAATTAAGACAACTCCTATGGCTCCTGCCGGTTGTCATACTCATCGACATGCAAGTCGTGATTCCTATTACAAGAACATGATCATCTCATACATCACATATATCATTCATCACATCCTTTGGCCATATCACATCAGATAGCATACCCTGCAAAAACAAGTTAGACGTCCTCTAATTGTTGTTTGCATGTTTTACGTGGCTGCTATGGGTTTCCAGCAAGAACGTTTCTTACCTACGCAAAAACCACAACGTGATATGCCAATTGCTATTTACCCTTCATAAGGACCCTTTTCATCGAATCCGATCCGACTAAAGTGGGAGAGACAGACACCCGCTAGCCACCTTATGCAACTAGTGCATGTCAGTCGGTGGAACCAGTCTCACGTAAGAGTGCGTGTAAGGTCGGTCCGGGCCGCTTCATCCCACAATGCCACCGAATCAAGATTTGACTAGTAACGGTAAGCATATTGAACAAAATCAACACCCACAACTACTTTGTGTTCTACTCGTGCATAGAAACTACGTATAGACCTAGCTCATGATGCCACTGTTGGGGAACGTAGCAGAAATTTAAAATTTTCTACGCATCACCAAGATCAATCTATGGAGTCATCTAGCAACAAGGGAGGAGTGGATCTACATACCCTTGTAGATCGCGCGCGGAAGCGTTCAAGAGAACGGGGTTGATGGAGTCGTACTCGTCGTGATCCAAATCACCGATGATCCTAGCGCCGAACGGACGGCACCTCCACGTTCAACACACATATGGAGCAGCGACGTCTCCTCCTTCTTGATCCAGCAAGGGGGAAGGAGAGGTTGATGGAGATCCAGCAGCACGACGTCATGGTGGTGGAAGTAGCGGGATTGCAACAGGGCTTCGCCAAGCGCTGCGGGAGGAGGGAGATGTGTCATGGGAAGGAGAGGGAGGTGCCAGGGCTTAGGTGTGGCTTCCCTCCCTTCCCCCCACTATATATAGGGCCAAGGGAGAGGGGGGCGCAGCCTTGTCCCTTCCTCCAAGGAAGGGTGCGGCCAGGGAGGAGTCCCTCCTCCCCAAGGCACCTAGGAGGTGCCTTCCCCTTTTAGGACTCTTCCTTTCCCTTATCTCTTGGCGCATGGGCCTCTTGGGGCTGGTGCCCTTGGCCCATATAGGCCAAGGCACACACCCCTACAGCCCATGTGGCCCCCCGGGGCAGGTGGACCCCCGGACCCCTTTCGGCACTCCCGGTACAATACCGATAATGCGCGAAACTTTTCCGGTGACCAAAACAAGACTTCCCATATATAAATCTTTACCTCCGGACCATTCCGGAACTCCTCGTGATGTCCGGGATCTCATCCGGGACTCCGAACAACTTTCGGGTTACCGCATACTAATATCTCTATAACCCTAGCGTCACCGAACCTTAAGTGTGTAGACCGTACGGGTTCGGGAGACATGCAGACATGACCGAGATGACTCTCCGGTCAATAACCAACAGCGGGATCTGGATACCCATGTTGGCTCCCACATGTTCCATGATGATCTCATCGGATGAACGACGATGTCAAGGACTTAATCAATCCAGTATACAATTCCCTTTGTCTAGCGGTACGATACTTGCCCGAGATTCGATCGTCGGTATCCCGATACCTTGTTCAATCTCGTTACCGGAAAGTCTCTTTACTCGTTTCGTAACACATCATCCCATGATCAACTCCTTGATCACATTGTGCACATTATGATGATGTCCTACCGAGTGGGCCCAGAGATACCTCTCCGTTTACACGGAGTGACAAATCCCAGTCTCGATTCGTGCCAACCCAACAGACACTTTTGGAGATACCTGTAGTGTACCTTTATAGCCACCCAGTTACGTTGTGACGTTTGGCACACCCAAAGCACTCCTACGGTATTCAGGAGTTGCACAATCTCATGGTCTAAGGAAATGATACATGACATTAGAAAAGCTTTAGCATACGAACTACATGATCTTGTGCTAGGCTTAGGATTGGGTCTTTGTCCATCACATCATTCTCCTAATGATGTGATCCCGTTATCAATGACATCCAATGTCCATGGTCAGGAAACCGTAACCATCTATTGATCAACGAGCTAGTCAACTAGAGGCTTACTAGGGACATGGTGTTGTCTATGTATCCACACATGTATCTGAGTTTCCTATCAATACAATTCTAGCATGGATAATAAACGATTATCATGAACAAGGAAATATAATAATAACTAATTTATTATTGCCTCTAGGGCATATTTCCAACAGTCGTCGCCCAGTTGTGCATGTGTCATCATGTCCTCATCTAAGACTATTGCATGGCCACAGAGCCTTGCGACCGTTTCAACTGGTTTGTCAACAACACTGACTACAAGTTCGCCACGGTGGATACCACCAACGATGTAAAAGCGCTCAGTGTTATAGGCTTGGCCTGCAAGAACCTTGTCGAAATCCGTGACCACTACATGGTCTAGGGCAGCACGAAGGACTCCCTGGTCGAATTCGCCTCGGCCATCATCGACCCTACTACGAAAAGATGAAGCAGGATGCCCAGAGAATAAGTCCCGTATCGTGGCACGGGGCCTGGATGCAGTAACAGGATGAACCTCACCCCAGGTTTGCGACCAAGAGCGTCTACACATGCTACGATATGCATAGTCGGATCGTTGACATGAGGAAGTGCCTCGTTACCCAAATCGACGAGCCCGAATCGAGACACAAGCAGAGCAAGCGTCACAAGAAGTGGATGATGATCAAATGATCGTTTATTCTAGTTAATCATGCATGTAATATATAGTTTACTTTATTGGTGTGTGTGGAAATTTCATGTGTGCAATAGCCACCTATGTAATTATGCATGTAATAGTTTACTTTGGTGTGTGCAAATCCCATGGTTGTAGTAGCCACCTATGTAAGTGGATGTTTAATTTGGTTATGCAAGCATGTCCTTATAAGTCTCTCTCTCTCTCTCTCTCTCTATATATATATATATATATATATATATATATATATATATATATATATGTTGTTATGTATGCAATCCCATCGCACAACACACACGTCTTATTAGCAGCAACCGTCTGTGTTATTATCGGTCTTCACACACATTTCTGATTACAGATCTGTTTGTCGCGTATCACACACATCTTGTTAAGTTGAACCATTTATGTTCTCATGTCTCAACGCAAACACTTCATCCGAGTGAACTGCATGCCCTACATCGCACACACCTTGATCTAGCTGACCATTTCTTTTGTGTTAGCTAATCACAAACAGTTCATCCGAGTGAACCGTATGCTGTGTATCGCACACGCCTTCATCTGGCTGCCCGTTTCTTTTGTTCCTCCTCATCGCAAACAGTTAATTGAGCTAAACCATATGCCGTTCATCGCACATGCAACTAAAACCTGAACCGTGTTTGATGCATCCATCATCGCAAACATTTACACATTTCTGACGGTTTTCATACAGCACCGTTTGCGATTATTGCATCGCACACAGTTTCTCCAAGGGTCTCTGATCGTAGTATCGCATTAGCAGCATCCTGCAGTAGTGTGTGTAGTCTTCATAAACATCAGCATTATCTTTTTTCATTATCACTAGGTAGTGTTCATTACCAGATTGAGTTTCAGCATCAGAGATAGAAGTTTCATTATCATTATCAGGAGGTTTTTCTACTTCAGGTTCACTAGAAGTATGCAAAGCCCTATCATTTTTCTTTTTCTTTTTAGAGGAACTAGGTGCACTAGTGTTAGCTCTTTGTGAATCTTGTTCAATTCTTTTTGGGTGTCCCTTAGGATAAAGTGGTTCCTGAATCCTTTTACCTCGTCTAGTTGCAACTCCAACAGCAAAGTCATGCATATTATTATTCATTTCATCAAGCAATTCTCTTTGAGATTTCGCAACTTGTTCTAACTGAGTTTGAACCATAGAAGCATGTTTTCCAACACCTCTAACATCATTTGATATTCTAAATAACAAGTCACTCAAGCGAGCAATCATATCAGAATTGTATTTCATCTGTTTCATAACATTTGCATTGAAGTGATCTTGTTTTCTAATATAATTTTCAAACTCATAAAGGCATTGACTAGGATGCATATTGTGAGGATTGTCATTATCATTGAATTTCATAAGAGAATTTACCGCTACCACCTTAGGCAGTGGTGGTGTATTAAGCCCATGTATTTCTTCAATAGGAGATAAATTTTTAACATCCTCAGCTTACCTTTTTCCTTCATAGATTTCTTTGCCTCTTGCATATCTTCAGGACTGAGATATAATATACCCCTCTTCTTCGGAGTGGGTTTAGGCGGTGGTTCAGGAATAGTCCAATCATCATAATTTTTCAATATGTTATTCAATAATTCCTCAGCTTGTCCAACAGTTCGTTCCCTGAAAACACAACCAGCACAACTATCTAGGAAATCCCTAGAAGCATCAGTTAGTCCATTATAGAAGATATCAAGTATTTCATTTTTCTTAAGAGGATGGTCAGGCAAAGCATTAAGTAATTGGCAAAGCCTCCCTCAAGCTTGTGGGAGACTCTGTTCTTTAATTTGCACAAAGTTAAATATTTCCTGTAAGTCAGCTTGTTTCTTATGACTAGGAAAATATTTTTCAAAGAAGTAATAAATCATATCCTGGGGACTACGCACACAACCAGGAGCAAGATTGGTGTACCAAGCTTTAGCATCCCCCTTTAAAGGGAATAATTTGAGAATAAAGTAATAGCGAGTTTTCTCAACATGAGTAAAAAGGGTGGCTATGTCATTCAACTTGGTAAGATGTGCCACAACAGTTTCAGTTTCATAACCATGGAAAGGATTAGATTCAACCAAAGTAACTAAATCTGGGTCGACAGAGACATAATCCTTATCATCAATAAAGATAGATGAAGTAGCAAACTTAGGATCACACTTCATTCTAGCATTCAAAGATTTTTCTTTATACTTGTGTAATAATTTCTCTAGATCATCTCTATCATTGCAAGCAAGAATATCTCTAGTTGTTTCTTCACTCATAACATAACCTTCTGGTACCTTAGGCAATTCATATCTAGGAGGGCTAGTTCTAGTAGGTGTTTCAGGAGATTCAGTTTCTAGCTCATCATCAGATTCAACAACATCATGTTGTATAACTCTAGCAATTTGTTTATCAAGAAATTCACCAAGTGGCACATCATCATCAAGCAAGGTACTAGCATCATCATAAGCATAATTCATAGTAGAAGTAGCATCATCAATAACCTGCGACATATCAGAATTAATAGCATGTGGTGGTGTTGCAAGTTTATTCATAACATAAGGTGAATCTAAAGCAGAACTGGATGGAAGTTCCTTACCTCCCCTCATCCATGAGGGAAATATCTTATCTTAAGATCCTTCAGAATCTTCATAGTGATAATATGATAATAATCCCAAGTGACTCAACAAAAATAGCTATGCTCCCCGACAACGGCGCTAGAAAAAGGTCTTGATAACCCACAAGTATAGGGGATCGCAATAGTTTTCGAGGGTAGAGTATTCAACCCAAATTTATAGATTCGACACAAGGGGGCCAAAGAATATTTGAAGGTATTAGTAGCTGAGTTGTCAATTCAACCACACCTAGAGATTAATTCTCTGCACCAAAGTGATCAGTAGCAAAGTAGTTTGATAGTTTTGATAGTAGTGACAACAGCAATAGTAACAATAACAGTGATAATAGCAGTAGTAACTTAGAAAAAACAATATAAGATAAATTCATAGGCATTGGATCGGTGACTTGTTGGATGATATTCATCATGTGACAGTTATAACCTAGGGCAATACATCACTAGCTCCAGTTCATCGATATAATGTAGGCATGTATTCCGTAAATAGTCATACATCCTTTATTAAAAGAACTTGCATGACATCTTTTCTCCTACCCTCCTGTGGCAGCGGGGTCCATATTGGAAACTCAGGGATATTAAGGTCTCCTTTTAATAGAGAACCGGAACAAAGCATTAACACATAGTGAATACATGAACTCCTCAAACTACGATCGTCACCGGGAGTGGGCCCGGTTGTTGTCACTCCGGGGTTGCCGGATCATAACACGTAGTAGGTGACTATAACTTGCAAGATCGGATCTAGAACATGGATATAATGGTGATAATATAAATGGTTCAGATCTAAAATCATGGCACCCGGGCCCAAAGTGACAAGCATTAAGCATAGCAAAGTCATAGCAACATCAGTCTAGGAACATAGTGGATACTAGGAATCAAGCCCTAACAAAACTAAATCGATTACATGATGAATCTCATCCAACTCCTTGAAGGAAATATGCCCTAGAGGCAATAATAAAGTTATTATTTATTTCCTCATATCATGATAAATGTTTATTATTCACGCTAGAATTGTATTAACCGAAAACTTAGTACATGTGTGAATACATAGACAAACAGAGTGTCACTAGTATGCCTCTACTTGACTAGCTCATTAATCAAAGATGGTTAAGTTTCCTAACCATAGACATGAGTTGTCATTTGATTAACGGGATCACATCATTAGGAGAATGATGTGATTGACTTGACCCATTCCATTAGCTTAGCAGTTGATCGTTTAGTTTACTGCTATTGCTTTCTTCATGACTCATACATGTTCCTATGACTATGAGGTTATGCAACTCCCGATTACCGGAGGAACACTTTGTGTGCTACCAAACGTCACAATGTAACTGGGTGATTATAAAGGTTCTCTACAGGTGTCTCCGATGGTAATTGTTGAGTTGGCATAGATCAAGATTAGGATTTGTCACTCTGATTATCGGAGAGGTATCTCTGGGCCTACTCGGTAATGCACATCACTATAAGCCTTGCAAGCATTGTAACTAATGAGTTAGTTGCAAGATGATGTATTACGGAACGAGTAAAGAGACTTGCCAGTAAAGAGATTGAACTAGGTATTGAGATACCGATGATCGAATCTCGGGCAAGTAACATACCGATGACAAATGGAACAACGTATGTTGTTATGCGGTTTGACCGATAAAGATCTTCGTAGAATATGTGGGAACCTATATGAGCCTCCAGGTTCCGCTATTGGTTATTGACCAGGGATGTGTCTCAGTCATGTCTACATAGTTCTCGAACCCGTAGGGTTCGCACGCTTAAAGTTCGGTGACGATCGGTATTATGAGTTTTTGTGTTTTGATGTACCAAAGGTAGTTCGGAGTCCCGGATATGATCACGGACATGACGAGAAGTCTTGAAATGGTCAAGACGTAAAGATCGATATATTGGACGACTATATTCGGACACTGGAAGTGTTCCGGGTGGTTTCAG
>NC_041386.1:134537651-134564090 GCF_002162155.2 Triticum dicoccoides | reverse complement strand
TTCTCCCTCTCCCCCTTCCTTTCCCCCTCCTATTAGGAGTAGGAAAGAGGGGAGTCCTACTCCTACTAGGAGGACGACTCCTCTTGGCGCGCCTACAGGGGCCGGCCTCCCTCCCCCCTTGCTCCTTTATATACGGGGGCAGGGGGAACCTCTAGACACACAAGTTGATCTGTTGATCTCTCCCAGCCGTGTGCGGTGCCCCCCTCCACCATAATCCACCTAGATCATATCGTAGCGGTGCTTAGGCGAAGCCCTGCGTCGGTAGCATCATCATCACCGTCATCACGCCGTCGTGCTGACAGAACTCTCCCGTGAAACTCTGCTGGATCGGAGTTCATGGGACGTCATCGAGCTGAACGTGTGCTGAACTCGGAGGTGCCGTGCGTTCGGTACTTGGATCGGTCGGATCGTGAAGGCGTACGACTACATCAATCGCGTTGTGCTAACACTTCCACTTTCGGTGTACGAGGGTACGTGGACACACTCTCCCCTCTCATTGCTATGCATCACCATGATCTTGTTTGTGCGTAGGAATTTTTTTGAAATTACTACGTTCCCCAACAGTGGCATCCAAGCCAAGTTTATGCGTAGATGTTATATGCACGAGTAGAACACAAGTGAGTTGTGGACGATACAAGTCATACTTCTTACCAGCATGTCACACTTTGGTTCGGCGGTACTGTTGGATGAAGCGGCCCGGACCGACAATACGCGTACGCTTACGCGAGACTGGTTCTACCGACGTGCTTTGCACACAGGTGGCTGGCGGGTGTCAGTTTCTCCAACTTTAGTTGAATCGAGTGTGGCTATGCCCGGTCCTTGAGAAGGTTAAAACAACACTAACTTGACAAACTATCGTTGTGGTTTTGATGCGTAGGTAAGAACTGTTCGGGAACGTAGTAATTTCAAAAAAAATCCAACGCACAAACCAAGATCATGGTGATGCATAGCAACGAGAGGGAAGAGTGTGTCCACGTACCCTCGTAGACCGAAAGCGGAAGCATTAGCACAACGCGGTTTATGTAGTCGTACGTCTTCACGATGCGACCGATCAAGTACCAAACGCATGGCACCTCCGAGTTCTGCACACGTTCAACTCGATGGCGTCCCTCGAACTCCGATCCAGCCGAGCTTTGAGGGAGAGTTCCCTCAGCATGACGACATGGTGATGATGTTCATGTTCTACCATCGTAGGGCTTCGCCTAAGCACTGCTACAAAATTATCGAGGTGGACTATGGTGGAGAGGGGCACCGCACATGGCTAAAAGATCCAATAGATCAATTGCCGTGTCTCCAAGGGGTGCGTCCCTCCCCGTATATAAAGGAGTGGAGGAGGAGGGGGCTGGCCACCCTAGGAGCGCCCCATGAGGAGTCCTACTCCCACCGGGAGTAGGACTCCCCCTTTTCCATGTGGGAGCAGGAGAGGAGAGGGATGGAGAGAGAGGGGAAAGGAAAGGGGGCGCCGCCCCCTCCTTGTCCAATTTGGACTGGGGGGAGGGGGCACGCGGCTGCCCTTTGGCCACCCCTCCTCTTCTCCATTCGGGACCAATAGGCCCATTAGTCTCCCCGGGGGGTTCCGGTAACCCCCCGGTACTCCGGTATATGCCCGAAACTCCCTGAAACCATTCCGGTGTCTGAACATAGTCGTCCAATATATCGATCTTTACGTCTCGACCATTTTGAGACTCCTCGTTATGTCTGTGATCACATCCGGGACTCCGAACTACCTTAGGTACATCAAAAACCATAAACTCATAATATAACCGTCATTGAACTCTAAGCATGCGGACCCTACGGGTTCGAGAACTATGTAGATATGACCGAGACACGTCTCCGATCAATAACCAATAGCGGGACCTGGATGCTCATACTGGTTCCTACATATTCTACGAAGATCTTTATCGGTCAAACCGCATAACAACATATGTTGTTCCTTTTGTCATCGGTATGTTACTTGCCCGAGATTCGATCGTCGGTATCTCAATACCTAGTTCAATCTCATTTTTTTACTATGAAGACTGCAGGGCTTACACCCCACAGCATTTTATTAATAAAAAAGAGCAGGAATCATACAGAGTTTCCTCAAGGTGAGGAAAACAAAAAAGAAGAAAAGAAGAAACTACAGAAAGCTATACAAAGTAGGGGGAGCACTATACCTAAAAATTACAATGTGACACCAAAAGAAACTCTCCTCAAGGAGGTAAAAAATCAATCCACTTGAGAAGGGCCTCTCTGTACTTTCGCTTGATTCTGTGAGAAAGCAGAGTGAGATCATGAATGAAGCCATTTCTCCATGCCCTGAAAGATGGCTGGATGTTCCTGAAAGCTCTGTCATTCCTGATCTTCCAAATATTCCACCAAGCTGTGAAAACCACCTCTGCAAAGAAAGGTTTGTTGAAATCCTTCCTAGCATGACAAGCAATTTCCACCATATCATCACAGTCCTTCCATACAATTTGCAGGTAAATCCACACACGAACACTGAAGTTGCACTGGAAAAAGAGGTGGTTTATGTCCTCCAGTATTCCAGTTGGGCACAGAACACATTCTGGTCCATCATTAATCTTCCAATGCCTCCTCTGAATCATGTCTTTAGTGTTAACCCTGTCCATTATAACAAGCCAGGCAAACATCTTGATCGACATTGTACATCAGCTTTTCCATATCCACCCTAGAATTGGGTTGGCTACCATTGGCTGATAGACAAAGTCATAAAACTTTTTTGCAGTATATTCAGACCTCTTACCATGCCTCCATCTCCAGCAGTCATGAGAGGCACTGTCCAAATGGAAGGACTCCATTAAGGAGGAGAGCTGATGTAGCTCCTGAAAAGCTTGCTTAGACAGAGGCAAGTAAAAAAGGTCATGGAAACTACTAGCCTCAAAGACTTCCCTGACTGAGAGATTCTTGTGGAGACAAAAAGAATAGAGTCTAGGAAATCGATCCTGAAGAGGGACAGAACTGTTTCCAATTTGCCAGTAGTCAGACCAGAACAGCACAGTATCGCCACTATGAACATCCACCGAAGTAACTGCTCTAAAATTATCCATCAACTTGCATATATCTCTCCACCAAAAAGAGCCACAAAGAATAGTATCATGTGGAACCCTTTCAAAGTAGTAAGAATCCCAGACTAACTGGACCCAAGGCACAACCATCTTGTTATAAAATTTATTTAGATGTTTCAGAAGAAGAGCATCATTTTGTAAGTCAAGGTTTAAGATTCCAAGACCCCCTTGGATTTAGGCCTGCAAACCAGTGGCCAAGCAGCCAGCGAATGACCTCTTTCCTGACCATATTTCCTCCATAAACACTGTCTCTGAATTCTTTCCAATTGTTTCAAAATCCCTCGAGGAATTGACAAGCTGCAAAGGAAGAAGATAGGCAAAGAAGAAATGACAGAGTTAACTAACTGCAATCTGCTCCCCTGAGGTAAAAACCATGAACTTGCTGTCAATCTTCTCTCCATACAATCCACAAGGGGAAGAAGATCCACAATTTTGGGCCTGGTTGTCCCCACTGGCAGACCCAGATATGTGAATGGCATTTTGCCTAACTTACATCCAAAAAAGGCAGCAAGATCAGAAGCATCCTGGTCAATCACATTTATAGGATACATGGAGGATTTATGGAAGTTAATCTGAAGACCAGTTGCCTTTGAGAAAGAATGTAATACTGATTTCAGAGTCCCCAATTGCTCTTTGTCAGCATTCAAGAAAAGCAGGGTGTCATCGGCATATTGAACCACAGGGAAATCAGGATCATGAGTAGGTAGAGGCCTGCTTATTAAACCTTGCTGGAGAAGATCATTGATCAAAGTCTGCAAGAGATTAGCTGCAATAACAAAGAGCAAGGGAGAGATTGGGTCCCCTTGCTTAACTCGACATTTGCATTTAAAGTGATTACCAGGAACTCCATTCAGCAGCACAGAAGAAGTGTCGGAGGACAACAACTGCTTAATCCAAATAATCCATCTATCATCAAAACCTTTTGCAACTAGAATCTTTATGATAGCCTCATGCTGTATAGAATCAAAAGCCTTTTCAAAGTCTAACTTAAGTAGAAAGATGGGCCTTTTAGACTGATTACACTGATGGATGTACTCAAAGGTCCAAGCAAGACAATCCTGGATTGTTCTTGATTTTATGAAACCATATTGATTTTTATGCACACATTTGGTGATCTCTTGTTGAAATCTATTAGCAGCAAGCTTTGTGAGGAATTTCAGACCAACACAGGTTAATGAAATAGGCCTAAAGTCTCCCACACTCTTAGGTGTCTGCTTTTTTGGGATCAGAGTAATGTATGCATCATTGAGATTTTCCAACTGCACTGTTCCAGCATGAAACTCTTTCACTGACTGAATAAAATCAGCAGAAATTATGTGCCAACACTTTTTTAAAAAGAGTCCATTGAAGCCATCGGGCCCAGGGGCCTTATCAATAGGTAATTCTTTAATAACATGTTCAATTTCTTTGAGGTCAAAAGGTTTTGTGAGCACCTCCAAGCCTTGAACCCTAGGTATTAAAGACAATATGCTTTCATCCAAAGAGATTGGCCGAACCGTCCCCATTCTGCTTTTGAAAGATAACAAGAACTCTTTAGCCATTTCCTCATGGTTTGACGTTACAGAGCCATCAGACAATAACAGGTTAGTAATAGAGTTTTTCCTATATCTCTCGGTTGCCATGGCCTAAAAGAACTTAGAGTTTTCCTCCCCCACTTTGATATACCTGATTGTACATCCCATCCTCCAATACAAATATTGCATGTGCAGCAGATGTTCATGGTGCAATTTAGTGATTTTTCTGAAATTAAACTCAGGTCTGGATAGAGATCTCATGTCCTCAAGATTGTCCAGCCAAAGAATTACCCAGTTACACTGCTCAAGTAACCTTTTAATATGTGATAAACCTTTCTGCCATTTCTTCAAAGCAAACCTCAAGGCTTTTAATTTATCCACAATAATTGCTGAGATATGAGTCTTACGCGAGGGACGAACCCACACCTCATGCACGCAATCCATGAAACCAGCCTGATGAACCCAAAATTTTTCAAACCTGAAGATATGTGCTTTTGGGATTGATGTATTGATGGTCACCAGGCAAGGCACATGATCAGACGCAGTCTTAGCCAAAGGGGTCACTTGGGTCATGGGATAAATGTGAATCCAACTAGCAGAAGTAAAAACCCAGTCCAACTGTTCCAACAGAGGCATGTCCTGCATATTAGACCAAGTAAATTTTCTTCCTTTTAAAGGAAGTTCCAACAACCCCAAATGGCCAATAATTTCATTGAAAATAAACATATCATTTATATCACCACCGGGGAGATTCCTATTTTCAGTGGAGCGAATGAAATTAAAATCCCCCAAACATCCACTTCTGATCCGGGTCAATGTCCAAGTTGTAAATCCACGAAACAAACTCATCACGCAACTCACCCTGACAAGGACCATACACATTAACCAGAAACCAATGTTCGCTATTATGAACAGAGGTGAATTGCATAACAATCGCGTAGGGTAACTTCAAGCAGAGTGCCATGGAACACATCAGATCGCCACACTGTTAAAAGACCCCCAGAAGCTCCTCTAGAGGGAGACTCAACGAATTGATCAAAACCATAGGGACAAACGCTTTTTATGGTTGAACGCGAGCATGAAGATAATTTAGTTTCTTGCAAACAAAGCACTGCACACTGACTCTCAGTTACTTTCTCCCTGACAGAACGCTGCCTCACATCAGAATTCAATCCCCGAACATTCCAACATAAAACTTTCCAACTACGCATTGTAGCGCGATTCATGGGTGACCATTGCATGGAATAACATAAAGGACATGACACCTAATGCCATACCCACCAAAAGATAACAAAGTTCAGAACCACGATGTGGCACATCCCAGACCGGACTCAGTTCAATCTCGTTACTGGCAAGTCTATTTACTCGTTCCTTAACACATCATCCCGCAACTAACTCATTAGTTGCAATGCTTGCAAGGCTTAAGTGATGTGTATTGCCGACTGGGCCCAGAGATACCTCTCCGAAAATCGGAGTGACAAATCCTAATCTCGAAATAGGCCAACCCAACAAGTACCTTTGGAGACACCTGTAGAACACCTTTATAATCACCCAGTTATGTTGTGACATTTGGTAGCACACAAAGTGTTCCTCCGGTAAACGGGAGTTGCATAATCTCATAGTCATAGGAACATGTATAAGTCATGAAGAAAGCAATAGCAACAAACTAAACGATCAAGTGCTAAGCTAAAAGAATGGGTCAAGTCAATCACATCATTCTCCTAATGATGTGATCCCATTAATTAAATGACAACTCTTTGTCTATGGCTAGGAAACATAACCATCTTTTATCAATGAGCTAGTCAAGTAGAGGCATACTAGTGACACTCTGTTTATCTATGTATTCACACATGTATCATGTTTCCGGTTAATACAATTCTAGCATGAATAATAAACATTTACCATGAAATTAGGAAATAAATAATAACTTTATTATTGCCTCTAGGGCATATTTCCTTCAGTCTCCCACTTGCACTAGAGTCAATAATCTAGTTCACATCACCATGTGATTTAACACCAATAGTTCACATCACCATGTGATTAACACCCATAGTTCACATCGTCATGTGACCAACACCCAAAGTGTTTACTAGAGTCAATAATCTAGTTCACATTGCTATGTGATTAACACCCAAAGAGTACTAAGGTGTGATCATGTTTTGCTTGTGAGAGAAGTTTAGTCGGGTCTGCCACATTCAGATCTGTGTGTATTTTGCAAATTTCTATGTCAACAACGCTCTGCATGGAGCTACTCTAGCTAATTGCTCCCACTTTCAAAATGTATCCAGATTGAGACTTAGAGTCATCTGGATCAGTGTCAAAATTTGCATCGATGTAATCCTTTACGACGAACCTTTTGTTACCTCCATAATCGAGAAACATATCCTTATTCCACTAAGGATAATTTTGACCGATGTCCAGTGATCTACTCCTAGATCAATATATTGTAATCCCTTGCTAAACTCAGTGTAGGGTATACAATAGATCTGGTACACAACATGGCATACTTTATAGAAACTATGGCTGGGGCATAGGGAATGACTTTCATTCTCTTTCTATCTTCTGCCATGGTCGGGCTTTGAGTCTTACTCAATTCACACCTTGTAACACAAGTAAGAACTCTTTATTTGACTATTCCATTTTGAACTACTTCATAATCTTGTCAAGGTATGTACTCATTGAAAAAACTTATCAAGCGTCTTGATCTATCTCTATAGATCTTGATGCTCAATATGTAAGCTGCTTCACCGAGGTCTTTCATTGAAAAACTTTTATTCAGATATCCTTTTATGCTATCCAAAAATTCTATATCATTTCCAATCAACAATATGTCATCCACATACATTATCAGAAATGCTACAGAGCTCCCACTCACTTTCTTGTAAATACAGGCTTCTCCAAAAGTCTGTATAAAACCATATGCTTTGATCACACTATTAAAACGTTTATTCCAACTCCTAGAGGCTTGCACCAGTCCATAAATGGATCGCTGGAGCTTGCACACTTTGTTAGCTCCATTTGGATCAATAAAACCTTTAGGTTGTATCATATACAACTCTTCTTCCAGAAATCCATCCAGGAATGCAGTCTTTACATCCATTTGCCAAATTTCATAATCATAAAATGCGGCAGTACCTAACATGATTCGGACGAACTTAAGCATCACTACGGGTGAGAAGGTCTCATCGTAGTCAACTCCTTGAACTTGTCGAAAACCTGTCGCAACAAGTCGAGCTTTGTAGACAGTAACATTACCATCAGCGTCTGTCTTCTTCTTGAAGATCCATTTATTCTCGATGGCTTGCCGATCATCGGGCAAGTCAACCAAAGTCCACACTTTGTTCTCATACATGGATCCCATCTCAGATTTCATGGCCTCAAGCCATTTTGCGGAACCTGGGCTCATCATCGCTTCCTCATAGTTCGTAGGTTCGTCATGGTCTAGTAACATGACCTCCAGAACAGGATTACCGTACCACTCTGGTGCGGATCTTACTCTGGTTGACCTACGAGGTTCGGTAGTAACTTGATCTGAAGTTTCATGATCATCATCATTAGCTCCCTCACTAATTGGTGTAGATGTCACAGGAACCAGTTTCTATGATGAACTACTTTCCAATAAGGGAGCAGGTATAGTTACCTCATCAAGTTCTACTTTCCTCCCACTCACTTCTTTCGAGAGAAACTCCTTCTCTAGAAAAGATCCATTCTTAGCAACGAATGTCATGCCTTCGGATCTATGACAGAAGGTGTACCTAAAAGTTTCCTATGGGTATCCTATGAAGACACATTTCTCCGATTTGGGTTCGAGCTTATACGGTTGAAGCTATTTCACATAAGCGTCGCAGCCCCAAACTTTAAGAAACGACAACTTTGGTTTCTTGCCAAACCATAGTTCATAAGGTGTCGTCTCAACGGATTTTGATGGTGCCCTATTTAACGTGAATGCGGCCGTCTCTAAAGCATAACCCCAAAATGATAGTGGTAAATCAGTAAGAGACATCATAGATTGCACCATATCTAGTAAAGTACGATTACGACGTTCAGACACACCATTACGCTGTGGTCTTTCGGGCGGCGTGAGTTGCGAAACTATTCCGCATTGTTTTAAATGTAGACCAAACTCGTAACTCAAATATTCTCCTCCACGATCATATTGTAGAAACTTTATTTTCTTGTTACGATGATTTTCAACTTCACTCTGAAATTCTTTGAACTTTTCAAATGTTTCAGACTTATGTTTCATTAAGTAGATATACCCATATCTGCTTAAATCATCTGTGAAGGTGAGAAAATAATGATACCCGCCGCGAGCCTCAACATTCATTGGACCACATACATCAGTATGTATAATCTCCAACAAATCAGTTGCTCGCTCCATAGTTCCGGAGAACGGCATTTTAGTCATCTTGCCCATGAGGCATGGTTCGCACGTACCAAGTGATTCTAAAAGTCCATCAGTATGGAGTTTCTTCATGCGCTTTATACCAATATGACCCAAACGGCAGTGCCACAAATAAGTTGCACTATCATTATCAACTTTGCATCTTTTGGCTTCAACATTATGAATATGTGTATCACTACTATCGGGATTTAACAAAAATAGACCAATCTTCAAGGGTGCATGACCATAAAAGATATTACTCATATAAATAGAACAACCATTATTCTCATATTTAAATGAATAACCGTCTCGCATCAAACAAGATATAGATATAATGTTCATGCTTAATGTTGGCACCAAATAACAATTATTTAGGTCTAAAACTAATCCCGAAGGTAGATGTAGAGGTAGCGTGCCGACGGCGATCACATCGACTTTGGAACCATTTCTCACGCGCATCGTCACCTCGTCCTTAGCCAGTGTTCGCTTAATCCGTAGTTCCAGTTTCGAGTTGCAAATATTAGCAACAGAACCAATATCAAATACCCAGGTGCTACTGCGAGCTCTGGTAAGGTACACATAAATAACATGTATATCACGTATACCTTTGTTTACCTTGCCATCCTTCTTATCCGCCAACTACTTGGGGCAGTTCCGCTTCCAGTGACCAGTCTGTTTGTAGTAGAAGCACTCAGTCTCAGGCTTAGGTCCAGACTTGGGTTTCTTCTCCTAAGCAGCAACTTGTTTGCTGTTCTTCTTGAAGTTCCCCTTCTTCTTCCCTTTGCCCTTTTTCTTGAAACTAGCGGTCTTGTTAACCATCAACACTTGATGCTTTTCTTGATTTCTACCTTCATTGATTTCAGCATCACGAAGAGCTTGTGAATCATTTCCGTTATACCTTGCATATTATAGTTCATCATGAAGTTTTAGCAACTTGGTGATAGTGACTAGAGAACTCTGTCAATCACTATCTTATATGGAAGATTAACTCCCACTTGATTCAAGTGATTGTAGTACTCAGACAATCTGAGCACATGCTTACTGGTTGAGCTATTCTCCTCCATCTTGTAGGCAAAGTAATGCCAGAGGTCTCATACCTCTCAACACGGGCATGAGTATAAAATACCAATTTGAACTCTTGGAACATATTATATGCTCCGTGGTGTTCAAAACATTTTTGAAGTCCCGGTTCTAAGCTGTAAAGGATGGTGCACTAAAATATCAAGTAGTTATCATACCGAGCTTTTGTCAAAACATTCAAAACGTTTGCATCTGCTCATGCAATAGTTATGTTACCTAGCGGTGCATCAAGGACATAATACTTCTATGCAGCAATGAGGATAATCCTCAGATCACAGAGCTAGTCCGCATCTTTGCTACTAACATCTTTCAACTTATTTTTCTCTAGGAACATATAAAAAATAAAACAGGGGAGCTAAACGTGAGCTATTGATCTACAACATAGATATGCTAATACTACCAGGACTAAATTCATGATAAATTAAAGTTTAGTTAATCATATTACTTAAGAACTCCCATTTAGATAGACATCCCTCTAATCATCTAAGTGATCACGTGATCCAAATCAACTAAACCATGTCCGATCATCACGTGAGATGGAGTAGTTTTCAATGGTGAACATCACTATGTTGATCATATCTACTATATGATTCACACTCGACCTTCCGGTCTCAGTGTTCCAAGGCCATATCTGCATATGCTAGGCTCGTCAAGTTTAACCCGAGTATTCTGCGTGTGTAAAACTGTCTTACACCCGTTGTAGATGAACGTAGAGCTTATCACACCCGATCATCACGTGATGTCTCGGCACGACGAACTTTGGCAACGGTGCATACTCAGGGAGAACACTTTTATCTTGAAATTTAGTGAGAGATCATCTTATAATGCTACCATCAATCAAAGCAAAATAAGATGCATAAAAGATAAACATCACATGCAATCAATATAAGTGATATGATATGGCCATCATCATCTGGTGCTTGTGATCTCCATCTCCGAAGCACCGTCATGATCACCATCGGCACCGGCACGACACCTTGATCTCCATCATAGCATCATTATCGTCTCGCCAACTATTGCTTCTACAACTATCGCTACTGCTTAGTGACAAAGTAAAGCAATTACAGGGCGATTACATTGCATACAATAAAGCGACAACCATATGGCTCCTGCCAGTTGCCGATAACTCCGTTACAAAACATGATCATCTCATACAATAAATATAGCATCATGTCTTGACCATATCACATCACAACATGCCATGCAAAAACAAGTTAGACGTCCTCTACTTTGTTGTTGCAAGTTTTATGTGGCTGCTACAGGCTGAGCAAGAACCGTTCTTACCTACGCATCAAAACCACAACGATAGTTCGTCAAGTTAGTGTTGTTTTAACCTTCTCAAGGACCGGGCGTAGCCACACTCGGTTCAACTAAAGTTGGAGAAACTGACACCCACCAGCCACCTGTGTGCAAAGCACGTCGGTAGAACCAGTCTCGCGTAAGCGTACGCGTAATGTCGGTCCGGGCCGCTTCATCCAACAATACCGCCGAACCAAAGTATGACATGCTGGTAAGCAGTATGACTTGTATTGCCCACAACTCACTTTTGTTCTACTCGTGCATATAACATCAACGCATAAAACCAGGCTCAGATGCCACTGTTGGGGAACGTAGTAATTTCAAAAAAATCCTACGCACACGCAAGATCATGGTGATGCATAGCAACAAGAGGGGAGAGTGTGTCCACGTACCCTCATAGACCGAAAGCGGAAGTGTTAGCACAACGAGGTTGATGTAGTCGTACGTCTTCGCGATCCGACCGATCAAGTACCAAACGCACGGCACCTCCGAGTTCTGCACACGTTCAACTCAGTGACGTCCCTCGAACTCCGATCCAGCCGAGCTACGATATTATCGAGGTGGACTATGGTGGAGAGGGGCACCGCACACGGCTAAAAGATCCAAGAGATCAATTGTCATGTCTCCAAGGGGTGCCTCCCTCCCCGTATATAAAGGAGTTTAGGAGGAGGAGGGGGCGGCCACCCTAGGCGCGCCCCATGAGGAGTCCTACTCCCACCGGGAGTAGGACTCCCCCTTTTCCATCTGTGAGCAGGAGAGGAGAGGAAAGAAGAGAGAGGGGAAAGGAAAGGGGGCGCCGCCCCAACCCTCCTGGTCCAATTCGGACTGGGGGGAGGGGGCGCGTGGCTGCCATTTGGCCACCCCTCCTCTTCTCCATTAGGGCCCAATAGGCCCACTAGTCTCCCCGGGGGGTTCCGGTAACCCCCCGGTACTCCGGTATATGCCCGAAACTCCCCGAAACCATTCCGGTGTCCGAACATAGTCGTCCAATATATCGATCTTTACGTCTCGACCATTTTGAGACTCCTCGTTATGTTAGTGATCACATCCGGGACTCCGAACTACCTTCGGTACATCAAAAAACATAAACTCATAATATAACCGTCATCGAACTTTAAGCGTGCGGACCATACGGGTTCGAGAACTATGTAGATATGACCGAGGCACGTCTCCGGTCAATAACCAATAGCGGAATCTAGACTCATATTGGTTCCTACATATTCTAGGAAGATCTTTATCGGTCAAACCGCATAACAACATACGTTGTTCCTTTTGTCATCGGTATGTTACTTGCCCGAGATTCGATCGTCGGTATCTCAATACCTAGTTCAATATCGTTACCGGCAAGTCTCTTTACTCATTCCGTAACACATCATCCCGCAACTAACTCATTAGTTGCAATGCTTGCAAGCCTTAAGTGATGTGTATTACGGAGTGGGCCCAGAGATACCTCTCCGACAATCGGAGTGACAAATCCTAATCTCGAAATACGTCAACCAACAAGTACCTTCGGAGACACCTGTAGAGCACCTTTATAATCACCCAGTTACGTTGTGATGTTTGGTAGCACACAAAGTGTTCCTCCGGTAAACGGGAGTTGCATAATCTCAAGTCATAGGAACATGTATAAGTCATGAAGAAAGCAATATCAACAAACTAAATGATCAAGTGCTAAGCTAACGAAATGGGTCAAGTCAATCACATCATTCTCCTAATGATGTGATCCCGTTAATCAAATGACAACTCTTTGTCTATGGCTAGGAAACATAACCATCTTTGATCAACGAGCTAGTCAAGTAGAGGCATTCTGGTGGCACTCTGTTTGTCTATGTATTCACACATGTATCATGTTTCTGGTTAATACAATTCTAGCATGAATAATAAAAATTTA
The DNA here is from genome assembly GCF_002162155.2 of Triticum dicoccoides. Classification (NCBI taxonomy): domain Eukaryota; kingdom Viridiplantae; phylum Streptophyta; class Magnoliopsida; order Poales; family Poaceae; genus Triticum; species Triticum dicoccoides. The sequence goes on along the minus strand of NC_041386.1, from coordinate 134,550,854 downwards.
TCATGAAATAAGGAAATAAATAATAACTTTATTATTGCCTCTAGGGCATATTTCCTTCAAGAACGGTTCTTGCTCTGCCCGTAGCAGCCACGTAAAACTTTCAACAACAAAGTAGAGGACGTCTAACTTGTTTTTGCAGGGCATGTTGTGATGTGATATGGTCAAGACATGATGTTATATTTTATTGTATGAGATGATCATGTTTTGTAACCGAGTTATTGGCAACTGGCAGGAGCCATATGGTTGTCGCTTTATTGTATGCAATGCAATCGCCCTGTAATGGCTTCACTTTATCACTAAGAGGTAGCGATAGTCGTAGAAGCAATATTTGGCGAGACGACAACGATGCTACGATGGAGATCAAGGTGTCGCGCCGGTGACGATGGTGATCATGACGGTGCTTCAGAGATGGAGATCACAAGCACAAGATGATGATGGCCATATCATATCACTTATATTGATTGCATGTGATGTTTATCTTTTATGCATCTTATTTTGCTTTGATTGATGGTAGCATTATAAGATGATCTCTCACTAAATTTCAAGATAAAAGTGTTCTCCCTGAGTATGCACCGTTGCCAAAGTTCGTCGTGCCGAGACATCACGTGATGATCGGGTGTGATAAGCTCTACGTTCATCTACAACGGGTGTAAGACAGTTTTACACACGCAGAATACTCGGGTTAAACTTGACGAGCCTAGCATATGCAGATATGGCCTTGGAACACTATAGACCGAAAGCTCGAGCATGAATCATATAGAAGATATGATCAACATAGTGATGTTCACCATTGAAAACTACTCCATCTCACGTGACAATCGGACATGGTTTAGTTGATATGGATCACGTGATCACTTAGATGATTAGAGGGATGTCTATCTAAGTGGGAGTTCTTTAATAATTTGATTAACTGGACATAAATTTATCATGAACTTAGTACCTGATAGTATTTTTCATGTCTATGTTGTTGAAGATAGATGGCCCGTGCTGTTGTTCCATTGAATTTTAATGTGTTCCTTGAGAAAGCAAAGTTGAAAGATGACGGTAGCAATTACACGGACTGGTTTCGTAACTTGAGGATTATCCTCATTGCTGCATAGAAGAATTACGTCCTGGAAGCACCTCTAGGTGCCAAACCTGCTGCAGGAGCAACACCAGATGTTATGAACGTCTGGCAGAGCAAAGCTGATGACTAATCGATAGTTCAGTGTGCCATGCTTTACGACTTAGAACCGGGACTTCAACGACGTTTTGAACGTCATGGAGCATATGAGATGTTCCAGGAGTTGAAGTTAATATTTCAAGCAAATGCCCAGATTGAGAGATATGAAGTATCCAATAAGTTCTACAGCTGCAAGATGGAGGAGAATAGTTCTGTCAGTGAGCATATACTCAGAATGTCTGGGTATAACAATCACTTGATTCAACTGGGAGTTAATCTTCCGGATGATAGTGTTATTGACAGAATTCTTCAATCACTACCACAAAGCTACGAGAGCTTCGTGATGAACTATAACATGCAAGGGATGGATAAAACGATTCCCGACCTCTTCGCAATGCTAAAGGCTGCGAAGGTAGAAATCAAGAAGGAGCATCAAGTGTTGATGGTCAACAAGACCACCAGTTTCAAGAAAAAGGGCAAAGGTAAGAAGAAGGGGAACTTCAAGAAGAACGGCAAACAAGTTGCTGTTCAGGAGAAGAAACTCAAGTCTGGACCTAAGCCTGAGACTGAGTGCTTCTACTGCAAATAAACTGGTGATACGTCTCCAATGTATCTATAATTTTTTATTGTTCCATGCTATTATATTATCAACTTTGGATGTTTATGGGCTTTATTATACACTTTTATATTATTTTTGGGACTAACCTATTAACCTAGAGCCCAGTGTCAGTTTCTGTTTTTTCCTTGTTTTAGAGTATCGCAGAAAAGGAAAATCAAACAGAGTCCAATTGACCTGAAACTTCACGGAACTTATTTTTGGAAGGAAAGCAACCCGGAAGACTTGGAGTCCACTTAAGGGAAGCAACAAGGAGGCCACGAGGCAGGGGGGCGCGCCCACCCCCCTGGGCGCGCCCTCCACCCTCGTGGGCCCCTCGTGGCTCCCCTGACATACTTCTTCCGCCTATATATCTCCATATACCCTAAAACACCCGGGAGCACAATAGATCGGGAGTTCCGCCGCCAGAAGCCTCCGTAGCCACCGAAAGCCAATCTAGACCCGTTCCGGCACCCTGCCGGAGGGGGAATCCCTCTGTGGTGGCCATCTTCATCATCCCAGTGCTCTCCATGACGAGAGGGAGTAGTTCTCCCTCGAGGCTGAGGGTATGTACCAGTAGCTATGTGTTTGATCTCTCTCTCTCTCTCGTGTTCTTGAGGTGGTACGATCTTGATATATCGCGAGCTTTGCTATTATATTTGGATCCTATGATGTCTCTTCCCCCCTCTACTCTCTTGTAATGGATTGAGTTTTCCCTTTAAAGTTATCTTATCGGATTGAGTCTTTAAAGATTTGAGAACACTTGATGTATGCCTTGCCGTGCGTATCTGTGGTGACAATGGGATACCACATGATTCACTTGATGTATGTTTTGGTGATCAACTTGCGGGTTCCGCCCATGAACCTGTGCATAGGGGTTGGCACACGTTTTCTTCGTGATTCTCCGGTAGAAACTTTGGGGCACTCTTTCAGGTTCTATGTGTTGGTTGAATAGATGAATCTAAGATTGTGTGATGCATATCGTATAATCATACCCACGGATACTTGAGGTGACATTTGAGTATGTAGGTGACATTAGGGTTTTGATTGATTTGTGTCTTAAGGTGTTATTCTAGTACGAACTCTAGGGCTGTTTGTGACACTTATAGGAATAGCCCAACGGATTGATTGGAAAGAATAACTTTGAGGTGGTTTCATACCCTACCATAATCTCTTCGTTTGTTCTCTGCTATTAGTGACTTTGGAGTGACTCTTTGTTGCATGTTGAGGGATAGTTATTTGATCCAATTATGTTATTATTGTTGGGAGGACTTGCACTAGTGAAAGTATGAACCCTAGGCCTTGTTTCAACGCATTGCAATACCGTTTTAGCTCACTTTTATCATTAGTTACCTTGCTGTTTTTATAATTTCCGATTACAAAAACTATTATCTACTATCCATATACCACTTGTATCACCATCTCTTCGCCGAACTAGTGCACCTATATAATTTACCATTGTATTGGGTGTGTTGGGGACACAAGAGACTCTTTGTTATTTGGTTGCAGGGTTGCTTGAGAGAGACCATCTTCATCCTACGCCTCCTACAGATTGATAAACCTTAGGTCATCCACTTGCGGGAAATTTGCTATAGTCCTACAAACCTCTGCACTTGGAGGCCCAACAACGTCTACAAGAAGAAGGTTGTGTAGTAGACATCAAGCTCATTTCTGGCGCCGTTGCCGGGGATGTTAGCGCTTGAAGGTATATCTTTAGATCTTGCAATCGAATCTTTTCGTTTCTTGTTTTAGCACTAGTTTAGTTTATAAAAGAAAATTACAAAAAATATATGGAATTAAGGGTACCTCATATGCTTCATATTTTTAATATCTATCATGAAAATAAGGATTTCGATAATTGTGCTCAAGTGCTAGAAGAATAATGCATTAGAATGTTTGGCACTAAACATTTGAATGATGAGCATGATTGCAATGTTGTTAGTATGAATTCCTTGAATATCCATGATGCTAATGATGTGCAAAGCCACAAGCTTGGGGAAGCTATGTTTAATGAAGATGATATTTATTGTCCCCCAAGTTTTGATGAGAAAATTTATTATGATGAATGCATGCCTCCTATTTATGATGATTATATTGATGAAAGTGTATTTGGAGAGGTCATGACTTTATTTTGTGATGAATACACTATTCCGGAAGAGGTTCCAATTGATTATGAGGACAAAGTTGCTATCTATGATGATTATTCTGATGACTTGTATGCTATAAATAATAATGATATCCATGAAACTTTTCATCATGATTTTAGTTTTCAATTGGATTATGCCTCACATGATAATTATTTTGTTGAGTTTGCTCCCACTATTATTCATGAGAAGAATTTAGCTTATGTGGAGAGTAATAAAATTTCCATGCTTGCAGATCATGAAAAGAATGCTTTATGTGATAGTTATATTGTTGAATTAATTCATGATGCTACTGAAAATTATTATGATGGAGGAACATATGCTTGTAGGAATTGCAATAATATCAAGTTTCCTCTCTATGTGCTTAAAGTTTTGAAGTTATGCTTGTTTTGCCTTCCTATACTAGTTGATTATTGTTCCCATAAGTTGTTTGATCACAAAATCCCTATGCATAGGAAGTGGGTTAGACTTAAATGTGTTAGTCATATTCTTCATGATGCTCTCTTTATGTTACAATTCTTATCTTTTATGTGAGCATCATTGAAATCATCATGCCTTGCTAGGGACGTTAAACGATAGCGCTTGTTGGGAGGCAACCCAATTTTATTTTTATTCCTTGATTTTTACTCCTGTTTAGTAATAAATAATTCATCTAGACTCTGTTTATATGTGGTTTTATGCTTTTAATTAGTGTTTGTGCCAAGTAGAACCTTTGGGAAGACTTGGGGAAAGTCTTTGCGATCATGCTGTAAAAAACAGAAACTTTAGCGCTCACGAGAATTGCTGCCATTTTTTATTGGAGAGTGATATTTAGTTAATTATTTTTGAAGATGATTAATAGATAAATTCCTCAGGTACAGAAATTTATTTTAGAATTTTTGGGGTTCCATAAGTATACGTTTGATCCAGATTACTACAGAGTGTTCTGTTTTTGACAGATTCTGTCTTCTATGTGTTGTTTACTTATTTTGATGAATCTATGGCTAGTAAAAGAGTTTATAAACCATATAGAAGTTGGAATAAAGTAGGTTTAACACCAATATAAATAAATAATGAGTTCATTACAGTACCTTGAAGTGGTGATTTTCTTTCTTATACTAACGGAGCTTACGAGTTTTCTATTAAGTTTTGTGTTGTGAAGTTTTCAAGTTTTGGGTAAAGATCCGATGGAATATGGAATAAGGAGTGGCAAGAGACTAAGCTTGGGGATTCTCAAGGCACCCCAAGGTAATATTCAAGGACAACCAAGAGCCTAAGCTTGGGGATGCCCCGGAAGGCATCCCCTCTTTCGTCTTCGTTCATCGGTAACTTTACTTGGAGCAATATATTTTTATTTACCACATGATATGTGTTTTGCTTGGAGCGTCATTTCATTTTATTTAGTTTTGCTTGCTGTTTGAATAAAATATCAATATCTGAAATTCTTAAATGTTAGAGAGTCTTCACATAGTTGCATAATTATTCGACTACTCATTGAGCTTCACTTATATTTTTCGGAGTAGTTTGTCGTTCGCTCTAGTGCTTCACTTATATTATTTTGAGAGTCTTTAGAACAGCATGGCAGTTTGCTTTGGTTATGAAACTAGTCCTAATATGATGGGCATCCAAGAGGGATATAATAAAAACTTTCATATAAAGTGCATTGAATACTATGAGAAGTTTGATACTTGATGATTGTTTTGAGATATGAAGATGGTGATATTAGAGTCATGCTAGTTGAGTAGTTGTGAATTTGAGAAATACTTGTGTTGAAGTTTGTGATTCCCGTAGCATGCACGTATCATGAACCGTTATGTGATGAAGTCGGAGCATGATTTATTTATTGATTGTCTTCCTTATGAGTGGCGGTTGGGGACGAGCGATGGTCTTTTCCTACCAATCTATCCCCCTAAGAGCATGCACGTAGTACTTTGTTTCGATAACTAATAAATTTTTGCAATAAGTATGTGAGTTCTTTATGACTAATGTTGATTCCATGGATTATATGCACTCTCACTCTTCCACCATTGCTAGCCTCTCTAATACCGCGCACCTTTTGCCGGTATCACAAACCCACCATATACATTCCTCAAAACAGCCACCATACATACCTATCATGGCATTTCCATAGCCATTCCGAGATATATTGCCATGCAATTTTCCACCGCTCTGTTTATGACATGCTTCATCATTGTCATACTGCTTTGCATGATCATGTAGTTGACATCGTATTTGTGGCAAAGCCACCATTCATAATTCTTTCATACATGTCACTCATGCATCATTGCACATCCCGGTACACCGCCGGAGGCATTCATATAGAGTCATATCTTGTTCTAAGTATCGAGTTGTAATTCTTGAGTTGTAAGTAAATAAAAGTGTGATGATCATCATTAATAGAGCATTGTCCCAGTGAGGAAAGGATGATGGAGACTATGATTCCCCCATAAGTCGGGATGAGACTCCAGACGAAAATAAAAAAATAAAAGAGGCCAAAGAAGCCCCAAAAAAAGAGAAAAGAGGCCAAAAAAAGAGAAGGCCCAAATCAAAAAATTAGAGAAAAAGAGAGAAGGGGCAATGCTACTATCCTTTTACCACACTTGTGCTTCAAAGTAGCACCATGATCTTCATGATAGAGAGTCTCCTATGTTGTCACTTTCATATACTAGTGGGAATCTTTCATTATAGAACTCGGCTTGTATATTCCAATGATGGGCTCCCTCAAAATGCCCTAGGTCTTCGTGAGCAAGCGAGTTGGATGCACACCCACTAGTTTCTTTTGTTGAGCTTTCATACATTTATAGCTCTAGTGCATCTGTTGCATGGCAATCCCTACTCACTCACATTGATATCTATTGATGGGCATCTCCATAGCCCGTTGATACACCTAGTTGATGTGATACTATCTTCTCCTTTTTGTCTTCTCCACAACCACCATTCTATTCCACCAATAGTGCTATGTCCATGGCTCACGCTCATGTATTGCGTGAAGATTGAAAAGGTTTGAGAACATCAAAAGTATGAAACAATTGCTTGTCTTGTCATCGAGGTTGTGCCTGATTTAAATATTTTGTGTGGTGAAGATAGAGCATAGCCAGACTATATGATTTTGTAGGGATAGCTTTCTTTGGCCATGTTATTTTGAGAAGACATGATTACTTGGTTAGTATGCTTGAAGTATTATTATTTTTTATGTCAATATTAAACTTTTGTCTTGAATATTATGGATCTGAATATTCTTGCCACAATAAAGAGAATTACTGAGAGAAATATGTTAGGTAGCATTCTACATCAAATATTCTATTTTTATCATTTACCTACTCGAGGGCGAGCAGGAATTAAGCTTGGGGATGCTGATACGTCACCGACGTATCTATAATTTTTGATTGTTCCATGCTATTATATTATCAACTTTGGATGTTTATGGGCTTTATTATACACTTTTATATTATTTTTGGGACTAACCTATTAACCTAGAGCCCAGTGCCAGTTTCTGTTTTTTCCTTGTTTTAGAGTATCGCAGAAAAGGAAAATCAAACGGAGTCCAATTGACCTAAAACTTCACGGAACTTATTTTTGGAAGGAAAGCAACCCGGAAGACTTGGAGTCCACGTAAGGGAAGCAACAAGGAGGCCACGAGGCAGGGGGCGCGTCCACCCCCCTGGGTGCGCCCTCCACCCTTGTGGGCCCCTCGTGGCTCCCCTGACGTACTTCTTCCGCCTATATATCTCCATATACCCTAAAAACATCCGGGAGCACAATAGATCGGGAGTTCCGCCGCTAGAAGCCTCCGTAGCCACCGAAAGCCAATCTAGACCCATTCCGGCACCCTGTCGGAGGGGGAATCCCTCTCTGGTGGCCATCTTCATCATCCCGGTGCTCTCCATGATGAGGAGGGAGTAGTTCTCCCTCAGGGCTGAGGGTATGTACCAGTAGCTATGTGTTTGATCTCTCTCTCTCTCTCTCATGTTCTTGAGGTGGTACGATCTTGATGTATCGCGAGCTTTGCTATTTTATTTGGATCCTATGATGTTTCTTCCCCCCTCTACTCTCTTGTAATGGATTGAGTTTTCCCTTTGAAGTTATCTTATCGGATTGAGTTCTTAAAGATTTGAGAACACTTGATGTATGTCTTGCCGTGCGTATCTGTGGTGACAATGGGATACCACGTGATTCACTTGATGTATGTTTTGGTGATCAACTTGCGAGTTCCGCCCATGAACCTATGCGTCGGGGTTGGCACACGTTTTCGTCGTGATTCTCCGCTAGAAACTTTGGGGCACTCTTTCAGGTTCTATGTGTTGGTTGAATAGATGAATCTGAGATTGTGTGATGCATATCGTATAATCATACCCACGGATACTTGAGGTGACATTGGAGTATGTAGGTGACATTAGGGTTTTGATTGATCTGTGTCTTAAGGTGTTATTCTAGTACGAACTCTAGGGCTATTTGTGACACTTACAGGAATAGCCCAACGGATTGATTGGAAAGAATAACTTTGAGGTGGTTTCGTACCCTACCATAATCTCTTCATTTGTTCTCCGTTATTAGTGACTTTGGAGTGACTCTTTGATGCATGTTGAGGGATAGTTGTTTGATCCAATTATGTTATTATTGTTGAGAGGACTTGCACTAGTGAAAGTATGAACCCTAGGCCTTGTTTCAACGCATTGCAATACCGTTTTAGCTCACTTTTATCATTAGTTACCTTGCTGTTTATATAATTTCAGATTACAAAAACTATTATCTACTATACATATACCACTTGTATCACCATCTCTTCGCCGAACTAGTGCACCTATACAATTTACCATTGTATTGGGTGTGTTGGGGACACAAGAGACTCTTTGTTATTTGGTTGCAGAGTTACTTGAGAGAGACCATCTTCATCCTACGCCTCCTACAGATTGATAAACCTTAGGTCATCCACTTGAGGGAATTGTCTACTGTCCTACAAACCTCTGCACTTGGAGGCCCAATGACGTCCACAAGAAGAAGGTTGTGTAGTAGACATCAACTGGTCACTAGAAGCGGAACTGCCCCAAGTATTTGGCGGATAAGAAGGATGGCAAGGTGAACAAAGGTATATGTGAGATACGGGTTATTGATGTGTGCCTGGGTATTTGATACTAGTTCTGTTGGTAATATTTGCAACTCAAAACAGGGACTACGGATTAAGCGAAGATTAGCAAAGGACGAGGTGACGATGCGCGTGGGAAATGGTTCCAAAGTCGATGTGATCGCGGTCGGCACACTACCTCTACATCTACCTTTGGGATTAGTTTTAGACCTAAAATAATTGTTATTTGGTGCCAGCGTTGAGCATGAACATTATATCTGGATCTTGTTTAACGCGAGACGGTTATTCATTTAAATCAGAGAATAATGGCTATTCTATTTATATGAGTAATATCTTTTATGGTCATGCACCCTTAAAGAGTGGTCTATTCTTTTTGAATCTCGATAGTGAAGATACACATATTCATAGTATTGAAGCTAAAACATGCAGAGTTGATAATGATAGTGCAACTTATTTGTGGCACCGCCGTTTGGGTCATATTGGTGTAAAGCGCATGAAGAAACTCCATTCTGATGGACTTTTGGAATCACTTGATTATGAATCACTTGGTACTTGCGAACCATGCCTCATGGGCAAGATGACTAAAACACCGTTCTCTGGAAGAATGAAGCGAGCAACAGATTTGTTGGAACTCATATATACTGATGTATGTGGTCCGATGAGTGTTGAGGCTCATGCTGGATATTGTTATTTTCTCACCTTCACAGATGGTTTGAGCAGATATGGGTATATCTACTTGATGAAACATAAATCCGAAACATTTGGAAAGTTCAAACAATTTCAGAGTGAAGTGGAAAATCATCGTAACAAGAAAATAAAGTTTCTACGATCTGATCGTGGAGGAGAATATTTGAGTTACGAGTTTAGTCTTTATTTGAAACAATGCAGAATAGTTTCGCAACTCACGCCACCCGGAACACCACAGCGTAATGGTGTGTCCGAACGTCGTAATCGTACTTTACTAGATATGGTGCGATCTATAATGTCTCTTACTGATTTACCGCTGTCATTTTGGGGTTATGCTTTACAGACGGCTGCATTCACGTTAAATAGGGCACCATCTAAATCCGTTGAAACGACTCCTTATGAACTGTGGTTTGGCAAGAAACCAAAGTTGTCATTTCTTAAAGTTTGGGGTTGCGACGCTTATGTGAAAAAACTTCAACCCGATAAGCTCGAACCCAAATCGGAGAAATGTGTCTTCATAGGATACCCAAAAGAAATAGATGGGTACACCTTCTATCATAGATCCGAAGGCAAGACTTTTCTTGCTAAGAATGGATCCTTTCTAGAGAAGGAGTTTCTCTCGAAAGAAGTGAGTGGGAGGAAAGTAGAACTTGATGAGGTAACTGTACCTGCTCCCTTATTGGAAAGTAGTTCATCACAGAAACCGGTTCCTGTGACACCTACACCAATTAGTGAGGAAGCTAATGATGATGATCATGAAACTTCAGATCAAATTACTACCGAACCTCGTAGGTCAAGCAGAGTAAGATCGACACCAGAGTGGTACAGTAATCCTGTTCTGGAGGTCATGTTACTAGACCATGACGAACATATGAACTATGAGGAAGCGATGATGAGCCCAGATTCTGCAAAATGGCTAGAAGCCATGAAATCTGAGATGGGATCCATGTATGAGAACAAACTATGGACTTTGGTTGACTTGCCCGATGATCGGCAAGCCATTGAGAATAAATGGATCTTCAAGAAGAAGACATACGCTGATGGTAATGTTATTGTCTACAAAGCTTGACTTGTTGCAAAAGGCTTTCGGCAAGTTCAAGGAGTTGACTATGCTAAGACCTTCTCACCCGTAGCGATGCTTAAGTCCGTCCGAATCATGTTAGCTATTACCGCATTTTATGATTATGAAATTTGGCAAATGGATGTAAAGACTGCATTCCTGAATGGATTTCTGGAAGAAGAGTTGTATATGATGCAACCTGAAGGTCTTATTGATCCAAAGGGTGCTAACAAAGTATGCAAGCTCCAGCGATCCATTTATGGACTGGTGCAAGTCTCTCGAAGTTGGAATAAACGTTTTGATAGTGTGATCAAAGAATTTGGTTTTATACAGACTTTTGGAGAAGCCTGTATTTACAAGAAAGTGAGTGGGAGCTCTGTAGCATTTCTAATATTATATGTGGATGACATATTGTTGATTGGAAATGATATAGAATTTCTGGATAACATAAAAGGATATTTAAATAAGAGTTTTTCAATGAAAGACCTCAGTGAAGCTGCTTACATATTGGGCATCAAGATCTATAGAGATATATCAAGACGCTTAATTGGAGTTTCACAAAGCACATACCTTGACAAAGTTTTGAAGAAGTTCAAAATGGATCAGGAAAATAAAGGGTTCTTGCCTGTGTTACAAGGTGTGAAGTTGAGTAAGACTCAATGCCCGACCACTGCAGAAGATAGAGAGAAAAATGAAAGATGTTCCCTATGCTTCAGCCATAGGCTCTATCATGTATGCAATGTTGTGTACCAGACCTAATGTGTGCCTTGCTATTAGTTTAGCAGGGAGGTACCAAAGTAATCCAGGAGTGGATCACTGGACAGCAGTCAAGAACATCCTGAAATACCTGAAAAGGACTAAGGACATGTTTCTCATTTATGGAGGTGAAAAAGAGCTCATCATAAATGGTTACATTGATGCAAGCTTTGACACTGATCCGGACGATTCTAAATCGCAAACCGAATACGTGTTTATATTGAATGGTGGAGCTGTCAGTTGGAGCACTTCTAAACAAAGCGTCGTGGCGGGATCTACGTGTGAAGCGGAGTACATTGCTCCTTCGGAAGCAGCAAATGAAGGAGACTGGATGAAGGATTTCATATCCGATCTAGGTGTCATACCTAGTGCACCGGGTCCAATGAAAAACTTTTGTGACAATACTGGTGCAATTGCCTTGGCAAAGAAATCCAGATTTCACAAGAGAACCAAGCACATCAAGAGACGCTTCAATCCCATCCGCGATCAAGTCCAGGTGGGAGACATAGAGATTTGCAAGATATATACGGATCTGAATGTTGCAGACCCGTTGACTAAGCCTCTCTCACAAGCAAAACATGATCAGAACCAAGACTCCATGGGTGTTAGAATCATTACTATGTAATCTAGATTATTGACTCTAGTGCAAGTGGGAGACTGAAGAAAATATGCCCTCAAGGCAACAATAAAGTTATTATTTATTTCCTCGTATCATGATAAATGTTTATTATTCATGCTATAATTGTATTAACCGGAAACTTAGTACATGTGTGAATACATAGACAAACAGAGTGCCACTAGTATGCCTCTACTTGACTAGCTCATTAATCAAAGATGGTTAAGTTTCATAACCATAGACATGAGTTGTCATTTGATTAACGGGATCACATCATTAGGAGAATGATGTGATTGACTTGACCCATTCCGTTAGCTTAGCACTTGATCGTTTAGTTTACTGCTATTGCTTTCTTCATGACAAATACATGTTCCTATGACTATGAGGTTATGCAACTCCCGATTACTAGAGGAACACTTTGTGTGCTACCAAACGTCACAAGTAACTGGGTGATTATAAAGGTTCTCTACAGGTGTCTCCGATGGTAATTGTTGAGTTGGCATAGATCAAGGTTAGGATTTGTCACTCCGATTGTCGGAGAGGTATCTCTAGGCCCACTCGGTAATGCACATCACTATAAGCCTTGCAAGCATTGTAACTAATGACTTAGTTGCGAGATGATGTATTACGGAACGAGTAAAGAGACTTGCCGGTAACGAGATTTAACAAGGTATTGAGATACCGACGATCGAATCTCGGGCAAGTAACATACCGATGACAAAGGGAACAACGTATGTTGTTATGCGGTTTGACCGATAAAGATCTTCATAGAATATGTGGGAGCCATTATGAGCATCCAGGTTCCACTATTGGTTACTGACCAGAGACGTGTCTCGGTCATGTCTACATAGTTCTCGAACCCGTAGGGTCCGCACGCTTAAAGTTCGGTGACGATCGATATTATGAGTTTTTGTGTTTTGATGTACCGAAGGTAGTTCAGAGTCCCGGATATGATCACGGACATGACGAGAAGTCTCTAAATGGTCGAGACATAAAGATTGATATATTGGACAACTATATTCGGACACCGGAAGTGTTCTGGGTGGTTTCGGAGAAAACCGGAGTGTCGGAGGGTTACCGGACCCCCCCCCCCCGGAGAAATAGTGGGCCTTATGGGCCTT
>NC_041386.1:134500563-134537298 GCF_002162155.2 Triticum dicoccoides | reverse complement strand
CCCCCTCCTAGTAGGAGTAGGAAAGAGGGGAATCCTACTCCTACTAGGAGGAGGACTCCTCCTGGCGCGCCTACAGGGGCCGGTCGGCCACCCCCCTTGCTCCTTTATATACGGGGGCAGGGAGCACCTCTAGACACACAAGTTGATCTGTTGATCTCTCCCAGCCGTGTGCGGTGCCCCCCTCCACCATAATCCACCTCGATCATATCGTAGTGGTGCTTAGGCGAAGCCCTGCATCGGTAGCATCATCATCACCGTCATTACGCCGCCGTGCTGACGGAACTCTCCCGTGAAGCTCTACTGGATCGGAGTTCGTGGGACGTCATCGAGCTGAACGTGTGCTAAACTCGGAGGTGCCATGCGTTCGGTACTTGGATCGGTCGGATCGTGAAGACGTACGACTACATCAACTGCGTTGTGCTAACGCTTCCGCTTTCGGTCTACGAAGGTACGTGGACACACTCTCCCCTCTCGTTGCTATGCGTCACCATGATACTATGTGTGCGTAGGAATTTTTTCGAAATTACTATGTTCCCCAACACTCCTCACCGACCAGCGAGCCTAAGAAGGAATTACTCACTCCCAGTGGGGAGCATGATGGAATTGGCGATGGAGAAGGGATGGTGATGACGAAGAACGAAGACCCCCTCTCCGGAGTCACAAACGGACTACAGATTTGCCATTGCTACGTCTTGAGCTTGCGTTGGTTTTCCCCGAAGAGGAAGGGATGATGCAGCAGAGTAGCGTAAGTATTTCCCTTAGTTTTTGAGAACCAAGGTATCAATCCAGTAGGAGGCCACGCTTAAGTCCCTCATACCTGCACAAAACAATAGCTACTTGCAACCAACGTGATTAGGGGTTGTCAATCCCTTCACGGTCACTTATGAGAGTGAGATCTGATAGATATAATATTTTTGGTGTTTTTGGTATAATGATGCAAAGTAAAAAGTAAAGGCAAAGTAAAAAATCAAAGGAAGATTAAAGTGATGGAGATTAATATGATGAGAATAGACCCGGGGGGCATAGGTTTCACTAGTGGCTTCTCTCAAGAGCATAAGTATTCTACGATGGGTGAACAAATTACTGTTGAGCAATTGACAGAATTGAGCGTAGTTATGAGAATATCTAGGCATGATCATGTATATAGGCATCACGTCCGTGACAAGTGGACCGAAACGATTCTGCATCTACTACTATTACTCCACTCATCGACCACTATCCAGCATGCATCTAGAGTATTAAGTTAAAAATAGAGTAACGCCTTAAGCAAGATGACATGATGTAGAGAGATAAATTCATGCAATATGAAATAAACCCCATCTTGTTATCCTCGATGGCAATGATGCAATACGTGCCTTGCTGCCCCTTCTGTCACTAGGAAAGGACACCGCAAGATCGAACCCAAAGCTAAGCACTTCTCCCATGGCAAGAACTACCAATCTAGTTGGCCAAACCAAACGGATAATTCGAAGAGACTTGCAAAGATAATCAATCATACATAAAAGAATTCCGAGAAGATTCAAATATTATTCATAGATAGACTTGATCATAAACCCACAATTCATCGATCTCAACAAACACACCGCAAAAAGAAGATTACATCGTATAGATCTCCACAAGAGAGGGGGAGAACTTTGTATTGAGATCCAAAAAGAGAGAATAAGCCATCTAGCTACTAACTATGGACCCGAAGGTCTGAGGTAAACTACTCACACTTCATCGGAGAGGCTATGATGATGTAGAAGCCCTCCATGATGATGGCCCTCTTTCGGCGGAGCTCCGGTACAGGCCCCAAGATGGGATCTCGTGGATACAGAAAGTTGCGGCGGTGGAATTAGGTTTTTTCGCTCTGTCCCTGTTCGTTTGGGGGTACGCAGGTATATATAGGAGGAAGGAGTACGTCGGTGGAGCTCCGAGGGGCCCACGAGGCAGGGGGCGCGCCCTAGGGGGGGCGCCCCCACCCTCGTGACCGCCTCTTTGACTCCTTGGAGTAGGGTCCAAAGCTCCTGGATCACGTTCGGTGAAAAAATCACGTTCCCGAAGGTTTTATTCTGTTTGGACTCCGTTTGATATTCCGTTTCTTCGAAACACTGAAATAGGCAAAAAACAGCAATTCTGGGATGGGCCTCCGGTTAATAGCTTAGTCCCAAAAATAATATAAAAGTGGAAAATAAAGCCCAATATAGTCCAAAACAGTAGATAATATAGCATGGAGCAATCAAAAATTATAGATACGTTGGAGACGTATCAGGCATCCCCAAGCTTAATTCCTGCTCGTCCTCGAGTAGGTAAATGATAAAAAGAGAATTTTTGATGCGGAGTGCTACTTGGCATAATATCAATGCAAATCTTCTTAATTGTGATATGAATATTCAGTTTTGAAAGATTCAAGACAAAAGTTTATATTGACATAAAAATAATAATACTTCAGGCATACTAACAAAGCAATTATGTCTTCTCAAAATAACATGGCCAAAGAAAGTTATCCCTACAAAATCATATAGTCTGGCTATGCTCTATCTTCACCACACAAAGTATTTAAATCATGCACAACCCCGATGACAAGCCAAGCAATTGTTTCATACTCTAACTTTTTCAAAACTTTTTCAATCTTCACGCAATACATGAGCGTGAGACATGGATATAGCACTATAGGTGGAATAGAATGGTGGTTGTGGAGAAGAAAAAAAGGAGAAGATAGTCTCACATCAACTAGGCGTATCAACGGGCTATGGAGATGCCCATCAATAGATATCAATCTGAGTGAGTAGGGATTGCCATGCAACCGATGCATTAGAGCTATAAGTATATGAAAGCTCAAAAAGAAACTAAGTGGGTGTGCATCCAACTTGCTTGCTCATGAATACCTAGGGCAATTTGAGGAAGCCCATCATTGGAATATACAAGCCAAGTTCCATAATGTAAAATTCCCACTAGTATATGAAAGTGATAACATGAGAGACTCTCTACTATGAAGATCATGGTGCTACTTTGAAGCACAAGTGTGGTAAAAGGATAGTAACATTGTCCCTTCTCTCTTTTTCTCTCATTTTTTCTCGAGTCCTATATTCTTCTTCTAGGGTCCTATATCTAAATTTAACAATTCCTGAACCCTTTTTATCTTTTCTGTATCGGGGATCGTTAAAATAAGCAAAAATAGTATTTCTACGTAAAACACCCATAAGGGGGATTTCAATCGAAATCCCAAAACATGATATTCCTTAACTTTTCGAGGAATCCTTCATCAGTGGTTGTGAATGACTGACTTTTTCAATTCTTTCGACCTTTGTTCCGTAGGAGCAAGTCAGAAAGGTTGAGAAATAGAACCATCTGATTTGATTCGTTCCCAATAGCCATGAGATGATCATCTTAGGGTGATCCTTTTGTCAACGGATGCTCCAATTACACTCGTAGTCTCTGAAGGATGAGAACCCACTATGTAGCATCTACATCGATAATTCAAGCATTGTATACGTCATTAGTTTGATTCTTTGTAGGAACTACCCGTAATAACGAACTTGCATATCCATCATTTGAGTCTCCAACAATTATTCCAATAATTACATATCCGATTTGCCCTATGGACGAATATGCAAGCATACGTTTCATGCTTGTTTGAGTAATCCATTCCAATTTCTTCCCGAAACTTCCCAAGAAAAATCCCGAATTGGATCCAAAATTGACGGGTTAATGTGAGCAAATCCATGCGGTTAGGCACTCTTCAAATAGGAATCCATTTTCTAACTGGCTGCCCTCAATTTTCTTTAATGAGTTGATATTATATTAATTGAATATCCTTTTTTTGTTTTACGAGATTTTTTTCTAATTTTTTTTATTTTTTTATTTTTATTTGGGCCTTTTTATGGCCTCTTTTTATTTGGGCTTCTTTGGCCTCTTTTTTTTCGTCCGGAGTCTCATCCCGACTTATGGGGGAATCATAGTCTCCATCATTCTTTACTCACTTGGGACAATGCTCTAATAATGATGATCATCACACTTTTATTTTTCTTACAACTCAACAATTACAACTCGATACATAGAACAAAATATGACTCTATATGAATGCTTCCGGCGGTGTACCGGGATATGCAATATGACAATGATGGAGTGTGTCATAATAAACGGAACGGTGGAAAGTTGCATGGCAATATATCTCGGAATGGCTATGGAAATGCCATAATAGGTAGGTATGGTGGCTGTTTTGAGGAAGGTATATGGTGGGTGTATAATACCGGCGAAAAGTGCGCGGTATTAGAGAGGCTAGCAAAGGTGGAAGGGTGAGAGTGCGTATAATCCATGGACTCAACATTAGTCATAAAGAACTCATATACTTATTGCAAAAATCTAGAAGTTATCAAAGCAAAGTATTACGCGCATGCTCCTATGGGGATAGATTGGTAGGAAAAGACCATCGCTCGTCCCCGACCGCCACTCATAAGGAAGACAATCAATAAATAAATCATGCTCCGACTTCATCACATAATGGTTCACCATACGTGCATGCTACGGGAATCACAAACTTTAACACAAGTATTATTTAAATTCACAACTACTCAACTAGCATGACTTTAATATTATCACCTCCATATCTCAAAACAATTATCATGTTTCAATCTTTTCTTAGTATTCAACACACTCAAACAAAAGTTTCACAAATCTTGAATACCAAGCATATTATTATTAAGCAAATTACCATGCTATTAAGAGACTCTCAAAATAATTTAAGTGAATCATGAGAGATCAATAGTTTATTTAAAATAAATCCACCACCGTGCTCTAAAAGATCTAAGTGAAGCACATAGAGCAAAACTACTTAGCTCAAAAGATATAAGTGAAGCACATAGAGTGTTCTATCAAATTTTAATTCATGTATGGCTCTCTCAAAAGGTGTGTACAGCAAGGATGATTGTGGCATACTAAGACTCAAAGACACAAATAATACAAGACGCTCCAAGCAAAACACATATCATGTTGGTGAATAAAAATATAGCTCCAAGTAAATTACCGATGGAAGTGGACGAAGGAGGGGATGCCTTCCGGGGCATCCCCAAGCTTTGACTTCTTGGTGTCCTTGGATTATCTTGGGGGTGCCATGGGCATACCAAAGCTTAGGCTCTTGCCACTCCTTGTTCCATAATCCATCAAAAGAATTCACCCAGAACTTGAAAACTTCACAACACAAAACATAAAGTAGAAAACTCGTGAGCTCCGTTAGCGAAAGAAAACAAAAGACCACTTCAAGGTACTGTAATTAACTCATTATTTATTTATATTGGTGTTAAACCTACTGTATTCCAAATTCTTTATGGATTATAAACTATTTTACTAACCATAGATTCATCAAAATAAGCAAACAACACACGAAAAACAGAATCTGTCAAAAACAGAACAGTCTGTAGTAATCTGTAGCTAGAGCAAGATATGGAACCCCAAAAATTCTAAAATAAATTTCTGGACGTGAGGAATTTATCTATTAAACATCTTCAAAAAGAATTAACTAAATAGCACTCTTCAAATAAAAATGACAGCAGTTCTTGTGAGCGCTAAAGTTTCTGTTTTTTACAGCAAGTTCAACAAGACTTTCCCCAAGTCCTCCCAACGGTTGTACTTGGCACAAACACTAATTAAACACAAAAAACACAACCTAAACAGAGGCTAAATAATTTATTTATTAAATAACAGCAAGGATAAATATTGGGTTGTCTCCCAACAAGCGCTTTTCTTTAAAGCCTTATAGCTAGGCATAATATTTCAATGATGCTCACATGAAAGACAAGAATTGAAGCACAAAAGGAGCATCATAAAGCATGTGACAAACACATCTAAGTCTAACATACTTCCTATGCATAGGCATCTTATAGGCAAACAAATTATCAAGGCAAGCAAAAACTAGCATATGCAAGGAAGAGGAAAGAAACAATAGCAATCTCAACATAACGAGAGGTAATTTAGTAACATGAAAATTTCTACAACCATATTTTCCTCTCTCATAGTAATTACATGTAGGATCATAAGCAAATTCAACAATATAGCTATCACATAAAATATTCTCAACATGATCCACATGCATGCAAAGTTGGCACTTTTCTGAAATAGTGGGATTAACATTAACTAAAGTCATGACCTTCCCAAACGCACTTTTATCAAAAACTTCATAAGATTGAACATTCTCTAAATATGTGGGATCTAAAGTTGACATTCTTCCAAACCCACTTTCAATATTATTGCAAACATTATAATCAATCTCATATTCATCATGGGGTTTAAATAAATTTTCAAGATCAAAAGAAGAATCACCCCAATCATGATCATTGCAACAAGTAGAGGACATAACAAAACTAGCATCCCCAAGCTTAGGGTTTTGCATATTATTAGCACAATTGTCATTAATAGAATTTATAATAACATCATTGCAATCATGTTTTTTATTCAAAGATTTATCGTGAATCACTTCATGAAGTACTTCATCACACTTTTCAGATTCACGGATTTCAAGCAAAACCTCATAAAGATAATCTAGTGCACAAAACTCACTAGCAATTGGTTCAACATAACTGAATCTCTTAAAAAGATTAGCAAGCGGATGATGATCCATAGATCTTAGGTTCTCTGTTTAGTAATAAATAAACAACTATTCCAACCATACGAGCAAACAAGAGCAAGCGGGAAAAAAAGAGGCAAATAGAGAGGGAGGATATATATATATATATATATATAGAGAGAGAGAGAGAATAAAACGGCAAGGGTGAAGTGGGGGAGAGGAAAACGAGAGGCAAATGGCAAATAATGTAATGCGAGAGATAGGGATTGTGATGGGTACTTGGTATGTTGACTTTTTGCGTAGACTCCCCGGCAACGGCGCCAGAAATCCTTCTTGCTACGTCTTGAGCTTGCGTTGGTTTTCCCCGAAGAGGAAGGGATGATGCAGCAGAGTAGCGTAAGTATTTCCCTCAGTTTTTGAAAACCAAGGTATCAATCCAGTAGGAGACGACGCTCAAGTCCCTCGTACCTACACAAAACGATAGCTACTCGCAACCAACGCGATTAGGGGTTGTCAATCCCTTCACGGTCACTTACGAGAGTGAGATCTGATAGATATAATATTTTTGGTATAAAGATGCAAAGTAAAAAGTAAAGGCAAAGTAAAAAAGCAAAGGAAGATTAAAGTGATAGAGATTAATATGATGAGAATAGACCCGGGGGCCATAGGTTTCACTAGTGGCTTCTCTCAAGAGCATAAGTATTCTATGGTGGGTGAACAAATTACTGTTGAGCAATTGACAGAATTGAGCATAGTTATGAGAATATCTAGGCATGATCATGTATATAGGCATCACGTCCGTGACAAGTAGACCGAAACGGTTCTGCATCTACTACTATTACTCCACTCATCGACCGCTATCCAGCATGCATCTAGAGTATTAAGTTAAAAATAGAGTAATGCCTTAAGCAAGATGACATGATGTAGAGAGATAAATTCGTGCAATATGAAATAAACCCCATCTTGTTATCCACGATGGCAACGATGCAATACGTGCCTTGCTGCCCCTTCTGTCACTGGGAAAGGACGCAGCAAGATCGAACCCAAAGCTAAGCACTTCTCCCATGGCAAGAACTACCAATCTAGTTGGCCAAACCAAACGGATAATTCAAAGAGACTTGCAAAGATAACCAATCATACATAAAACAATTCAGAGAAGATTCAAATATTATTCATAGATAGACTTGATCATAAACCCACAATTCATCGATCTCAACAAACACACCACAAAAACAAGATTACATCGAATAGATCTCCACAAGAGAGGGGGAGAACTTTGTATTGAGATCCAAAAAGAGAGAAGAAGCCATCTAGCTACTAACTATGGACCCGAAGGTCTGAGGTAAACTACTCACACTTCATCGGAGAGGCTATGATGATGTAGAAGCCCTCCGTGATGATGGCCCTCTTCCTGCGGAGCTCCGGAACAGGCCCCAAGATGGGATCTCGTGGATACAGAAAGTTGCGGCGATGGAATTAGGTTTTTTGGCTCCGTCCCTGTTCGTTTGGGGTACGTAGGTATATATAGGAGGAAGGAGTATGTGGGTGGAGCTCCGAGGGGCCCACGAGGCAGGGGGCGCGCCCTAGGGGGCGCCCCCCACCCTCGTGACCGCCTCTTTGACTCCTTGGAGTAGGGTCCAAGTCTCCTGGATCACGTTCGGTGAGAAAATCACGTTCCCAAAGGTTTTATTCCGTTTGGACTCCGTTTGATATTCCGTTTCTTCGAAACACTGAAATAGGCAAAAAACAGCAATTCTGGGTTGGGCCTCCAATTAATAGGTTAGTCCCAAAAATAATATAAAATTGGAAAATGAAGCCCAATATAGTCCAAAACAGTAGATAATCTAGCATGGAGCAATAAAAAATTATAGATACGTTGGAGACGTATCAGGCAATCCCCAAGCTTAATTCCTGCTCGTCCTCGAGTAGGTAAATGATAAAAAGAGAATGTTTGATGCGGAGTGCTACTTGGCATAATTTCAATGCAAATCTTCTTAATTGTGATATGAATATTCATATTTGAAAGATTCAAGACAAAAGTTTATATTGACATAAAAATAATAATACTTCAAGCATACTAACAAAGCAATTATGTCTTCTCAAAATAACATGGAAAGAAAGTTATCCCTACAAAATCATATAGTCTGGCTATGCTCTATCTTCACCACACAAAGTATTTAAATCATGCACAACCCCGATGACAAGCCAAGCAATTGTTTCATACTCTAACTTTTTCAAAACTTTTTCAATCTTCACGCAATACATGAGCGTGAGCCATGGATATAGCACTATAGGTGGAATAGAATGGTGGTTGTGGAGAAGACAAAAAGGAGAAGATAGTCTCACATCAACTAGGCGTATCAACGGGCTATGGAGATGCCCATCAATAGATATCAATGTGAGTGAGTAGGGATTGCCATGCAACGGATGCACTAGAGCTATAAGTATATGAAAGCTCAAAAAGAAACTAAGTGGGTGTGCATCCAACTTGCTTGCTCATGAAGACCTAGGGCAATTTGAGGAAGCCCATCATTGGAATATACAAGCCAAGTTCTATAATGTAAAATTCCCACTAGTATATGAAAGTGATAACATGAGAGACTCTCTACTATGAAGATCATGGTGCTACTTTGAAGCACAAGTGTGGTAAAAGGATAGTAACATTGTCCCTTCTCTCTTTTTCTCTCATTTTTTTATTTTTTTATTTTTATTTGGGCCTTTTTATGGCCTCTTTTTATTTGGGCTTCTTTGGCCTCTTTTTTTTCCGTTCGGAGTCTCATCCCGACTTATGGGGGAATCATAGTCTCCATCATTCTTTCCTCACTTGGGACAATGCTCTAATAATGATGATCATCACACTTTTATTTTTCTTACAACTCGATACTTAGAACAAAATATGACTCTATATGAATGCTTCCGGCGGTGTACCGGGATATGCAATATGACAATGATGGAGTGTGTCATAATAAACGGAACGGTGGAAAGTTGCATGGCAATATATCTCAGAATGGCTATGGAAATGACATAATAGGTAGGTATGGTGTCTGCTTTGAGGAAGATATATGGTGGGTGTATAATACCGGCGAAAAGTGTGCGGTATTAGAGAGGCTAGCAAAGGTGGAAGGGTGAGAGTTTGTATAATCCATGGACTCAACATTAGTCATGAATAACTCATATACTTATTGCAAAAATCTAGAAGTTATCAAAGCAAAGTATTACGCGCATGCTCCTAGGGGGATAGATTGGTAGGAAAAGACCATCGCTCGTCCCTGACCGCCACCCATAAGGAAGACAATCAATAAATAAATCATGCTCCGACTTCATCACATAACGGTTCACCATACGTGCATGCTACGGGAATCACAAACTTCAACACAAGTATTATTTAAATTCACAACTACTCAACTAGCATGACTTTAATATTATCACCTCCATATCTCAAAACAATTATCATGTTTCAATCTTTTCTTAGTATTCAACACACTCAAAAGAAAGTTTCACAAATCTTGAATACCAAGCAAATTATTATTAAGCAAATTACCATGCTATTAAGAGACTATCAAAATAATTTAAGTGAAGCATGAGCGATCAATAGTTTCTTTAAAACAAATCCACCACCATGCTCTAAAAGATCTAAGTGAAGCACACAGAGCAAAACTACTTAGCTCAAAAGATATAAGTGAAGCACATAGAGTGTTCTATCAAATTTTAATTCATGTATGGCTCTCTCAAAAGGTGTGTACAGAAAGGATGATTGTGGCATACTAAGTCTCAAAGACACAAATAATACAAGACGCTCCAAGCAAAACACATATCATGTTGGTGAATAAAAATATAGCTCGAAGTAAATAACCGATGGAAGTGGACGAAGGAGGGGATGCCTTCCGGGGCATCCCCAAGCTTTGACTTCTTGGTGTCCTTGGATTATCTTGGGGGTGCCATGGGAATACCCAAGCTTAGGCTCTTGCCACTCCTTGTTCCATAATCCATCAAAAGAATTCACCCAAAACTTGAAAACTTCACAACACAAAACTTAAAGTAGAAAACTTGTGAGCTCCGTTAGCGAAAGAAAACAAAAGACCACTTCAAGGTACTGTAATTAACTCAATCTTTATTTATATTGGTGTTAAACCTACTGTATTCCAACTTCTCTATGGATTATAAACTATTTTACTAACCATAGATTCATCAAAATAAGCAAACAACACACGAAAAACAGAATCTGTCAAAAACAGAACAGTCTGTAGTAATCTGTAGCTAGCGCAAGATATGGAACCCCAAAAATTCTAAAATAAATTTCTGGACGTTAGGAATTTATCTATTAAACATCTGCAAAAGTAATTAACTAAATATCACTCTTCAAATAAAAATGACAGCAGTTCTCGTGAGCGCTAAAGTTTCTGTTTTTTACAGCAAGTTCAACAAGACTTTCCCCAAGTCTTCCCAACGGTTCTACTTGGCACAAACACTAATTAAACACAAAAAACACAACCTAAACAGAGGCTAAATAATTTATTTATTAAAGAACAGCAAGGATAAATATTGGGTTGTCTCCCAACAAGCGCTTTTCTTTAAAGCCTTATAGCTAGGCATAATATTTCAATGATGCTCACATGAAAGACAAGAATTGAAGCACAAAAGGAGCATCATAAAGCATGTGACAAACACATCTAAGTCTAACATACTTCCTATGCATAGGCATCTTATAGGCAAAAAAATTATCAAGGCAAGCAAAAACTAGCATATGCAAGGAAGAGGAAAGAAACAATAGCAATCTCAACATAACGAGAGGTAATTTAGTAACATGAAAATTTCTACAACCATATTTTCCTCTCTCATAGTAATTACATGTAGGATCATAAGCAAATTCAACAATATAGCTATCACATAAAATATTCTCAACATGATCCACATGCATGCAAAGGTGGCACTTTTCCGAAATTGTGGGATTAACATTAACTAAAGTCATGACCTTCCCAAACGCAGTTTTATCAAAAACTTCATAAGATTGAACATTCTCTAAATATGTGGGATCTAAAGTTGACATTCTTCCAAACCCACTTTCAATATTATTGCAAACATTATAATCAATCTCATATTCATCATGGGGTTTAAATAAATTTTCAAGATCAAAAGAAGAATCACCCCAATCATGATCATTGCAACAAGTAGAGGACATAACAAAACTAGCATCCCCAAGCTTAGGGTTTTGCATATTATTAGCACAATTGTCATTAATAGAATTTATAATAACATCATTGCAATCATGTTTTTTATTCAAAGATCTATCGTGAATCACTTCATGAAGTACTTCATCACACTTTTCAGATTCACGGCTGTCAGGACCCCGACTCAATGCCACATCGATCTAGCATGTAACACCTCATATCACTTTGCGGCCTCAGGCACGGTATTCCCACAGGTGTTGCCTTACCTTTGCCCGGGACCGTTTGCGCCTTTTGGCACACATATATGATAGTGTCGCTAGCATCCATATGATAAGGAGCCCGGGCTGACATGGCTAGTCGTAAACCCAAAGTGGCACAAACTTACAGGGACAGGCATCCATGACCCAGCATCGAACGTGTCGGTCATCAGCGAGTGAATCCAGGCTGTAGCACTGGGCTAGCAGGACTCCGGTGAACCGGGCTGTAGCGGGCTAACAGGACTCCGGTATTCATCGCGTGACATTTCCCCGAAGGGACAGACACAGGAACGAAGAAGGACACATGACGGCCAGCCTAACTGTTTCGGAGCAGTAGCAAGCTACCATGGCTCGGTGGAAACACTAGGAGACATTTCCCGGTAAGAGAGGCTACTAAATATAAACAACTAGATAGTCAGATCCCACACATACCAAGCATTCCAATCATACACACAATATGCTCGATATGTGCAAATACAACAAGGCATCACAACATGACTCTACGACACAAGTAAGTATTCAATAGGCTCCGAGGAGCGAGATATTACAAACAGGGGTCTCATGACCCAACATTCAGAGCATACAATTCAAAGCACAAGCGGAAGCTATCATGTCTGAGTACAGACATCCATAAATGAAAAAGGCTGAGAAGCCTGACTATCTACCAGATCCTGCCGAGGGCACAAGATCGTAGCTGAGGTAATAAGCTAAACGTCGAAGTTCACGTGGAACTACTAGTGAGACTGAAGTCTCTCTCTGCAAAAACATAAATTAAGCAACTTGAGTACAAATGTACCCAGCAAGACTTACATCAGAACTAACTACATATGCATCATTATCAACAAAGGGGATGGTGGGGTTTAACTGCAGCAAGCCAGCTTTGACTCGGTGGCTATCCTAAACTATGACTGCAAGTAACTCTTTTGAGGTGGCGCACACGAGTCCACATATTCACCATATCAATACACCACTATGGATCCACTCCCGTCTCCCTACGAGAACGCCATCCATAGCACTCACGCTTATCTTGCGTATTTTAGAGTATCCACTTTCACTTGTCTATGAACTGATATAAGCAACCCAGAAGTCCTTTTCCGCGGACATGGCTATTCGAATAGATGATGTTAACCCTGCAGGGGTGTACTTCTTCATACATGTTTCCACCACTTAGCGTCTGCACACGACATGTGCTCGGCAGACTTCAAGCGAAAGCCGACGTGGGTGTAGACCACGACCTACCTAAACACTCAAGTCTCTAGTCCAGGTTTATCGCCTATTCGGGTTCCATCCATGAGGAGATCCGGCCGGAGTTTCGCTCACAGCCCCAAACGATGTGTGCAGGGTTCCCGAGATACCTAACGGGTATCCGGTACACCGGGCCACGTACCTACCGCATCAAAGCCCACCCCTACGGTCAGCGCTGTCCACGGCCTCCAGTAAGCTACAAACACCAGAAACTACTTGCAACTCCTGGACAGAGGACTAGGGTGAATAAGAAGTCGAGCGGGGTCATATTTCAGGGCCCAATGCATGGTAGTAGCTGAATCATGGATCACAAACACAGAACTCAGTTCCTAAGGACGGCTTCAATGAGACAACCCACCATGTACTCCTACATGGCCTCTCACTGCTACCTTTACCAAATCGTGTTCACACGCTTAGCTCACACACCGTAGGACATGTTCACACACCTCTGATTCATCCCGGATGAATCAGACCTGACACAACTCTAAGCAGTAGCAGGCATGACAAACAAGCATGAATGAGTAGGCACAACAGGGCTCAAGCAACTCCTACTCATGCTAGTGGGTTTCATCTATTTACTGTGGCAATGACAGGTCATGCAAAGGATAAAGGGGTTCAGCTACCGCAGCAAGTAACAGATGAATCGGTGTTGTCCTAGTGCATTAAAAGAGAGAAGGAGCGAGAGAGTAGGATTGTATCGGAATGAACAAGGGGATTTTGCTTGCCTGGAACTTCTGAAGATAACATTGAGTCTTCATCAGTGTCAACGATCACATCGTCGGTACAACGTCTACCGAGGGGGAACAACACCGGCAAACACAGAAGAAACATGATCAATGCAATGCACAATATGATGCATGCTATGACATGGCAATATGAATGTGTTTTGAGCTAATGCACCTAGCTATGATTTAAATGAAGTTGGTTTGAATACAAGATTCAAATTCAAACTCCATATGTGATTATTCAAATGCCATTTAATTGATTTGTGCTAAACAGCAGCTATAAGTTGTTCTAACATGCATGAAAATGGTACAGATGGATTCCTTGAATTTTTCTGATAATTTTTCATATATAAATTATTTAATTTGGAGTTACGGTTGAATTTCTATGATTTTTAGAAGTTTGGGGTATTTTCTGAAATTTCCTGAATTATTTTTAAATCCAGAAAGAAATAACTGCGTCAGCCTGACGCCAGCATGACGTCAGCGAGTCAACGGCCAGGTCTGGGTCAAACCTGACGTGCGGGGTCCACACGTCAGTGACACCGGAACTAATCCCGGTCAAACCCAGCGGTGACTGGGGTTTGACCAGGTGTAGGGCCCACAGTCAGTGTCATTTGGGGGCTTAGCTGGCAGGGTTAGCACTTAATAGCGTCCACGTCGACAGTCGCCGAAGTTTCGCCGGCGACGACCTAAACTGCGGCGGCAACTCACCGGACTTGAGCTGCGGGCGACGGATGAATGCGCGAAGGCCACCAGGGGGTAGCCCGCGCTCGACCGTGTCTAGCAGAGCCATCGGAAGGCCTCGGAGTCGCCGGAGATGACGACGGCGAGCACAGAGGCGGCGGACGGAGCTCGGGCGCTGATCGATTCGACGCTATGGTGCACTACGGGAGAAACTGGTGGGTGCTGCGGGCTCCTGAGGTTGCGGTGAGCACGACGGTGGGCTCGGGAGCGAGCTGCGGTGGCTGTGGCCACGGCCACGCCATGGCCGGCGGCGAGGAGCAATCGGCTCCGGTGAAAAGGGCGGCTAGAGTGCGGGAACGAGCGCGAGGAGGAGGGGGAATGGAAGAGGAGCTCACAGCGGATCCGGTAGAGGCAACGGCGAGGCCGGGGAGGGGCTGGAGCTCGCGAATCCTCGAAAGTTCGCCGGCAGCCGAAGGTTGGGGACGAGCTTGGGGGCGACGCTGCAGGGCTTCCGGAGGGCCGTGGATCGGTGGGGAGGAAGAGGGGGGTCGAGGCGGAGCTTTGGGAGGCGTCGGGGAGGCGAGGCGGTGGCTGTGGCCGCGCGAGCGCTGGTCGGCGGCGACGGGCTCCGTTCGGTCGCGGGAGAGAGAGGGAGCAGAAGGGGATAGGGACGGAGGGAGAGACACGGGAGAGTGGCGAGAGGTGCAAGGGGTCGAGGGGAGTGCGTGGCACCCTCGGGTTCCTCCAGCGGCGAGCAGGTAAGCAGGAGGTGGCCGGGGCTCTCGGGCGTGCGCCACGCCTCGCCTCTGCCTACTGGCAGAGGAAGACGACGAGTGGCGAGGTAGGTGGGCTGGGCTGGTCAAGCTGGGCCGCAGCTGGGCTGCCAGGTAAGTACTCTCTCTCTGTTTTATTGTTCTATTTTCTATTTTTTTTCTTCCTCTGTTTTGATTTAGTTTAGCAACTAAATCATTTTGATAAATTCTGTAGGTTTTTATGTGGCTTGCTAAAATATATACAAAGCCACTCACAAACTTCCAGAATTATTGGAGTCATATTTAATATATATTAAATATGAATCCAAAGCAAATAGTTATTGAATTAATTCAAATGGCCAAAATAATTATCTCTGTGACTCCAAAAATATTGGTTTGAATTTTACCTCTTACCAATATTTCTATGGAATAACAGGAACATTTTCTTGGACTCCTTTGAGAAGATTTAAATGTTGGTTATTTTTAGAGGTTTCCTGAGGCTTTTGAAGATTCCTCAATTCAAATTTCATTCGAATTTAAACATGATGCACACATGGAAGCAAGCATAGGTCAGGCCAGAACTAGGGATGTGACAACTCACCCCCACTAAACAAGAATCTCGCCCCGAGATTCAAGACGTGAGGTAAGAGGAAAAGGGAGTCACAAAACTATCACAATCTTCATGATCCAGGTTGCACTTCATAAGAACCTTGATTCGATCATCATCTTGTCTCGGCGTCTTGCTCTGGGAACTCCAACTAACATGACGAGAAGAGGAAAGGAAAACTCTAGAAGAATCTATCTTCTCGAAGACCGAACAACTCAGGATCAACTCATGGGATGAGACATTGTCACATCTCTCGAGCTGAGACACGAAGCATACATCTGAGGAAATGGAGTGAGACAGATGACGAGGGCTCGCTAGGTAGACAACAATTCCATACTTTAAAACGGTGGTAAACGATTGTCAACGTAGCGAGGAATTGGGTTGCCATGATACCATATCGAGACACCTGAGGGATGGTGACTTGTAGATATATATCCCCCGTAAGTGGCAAAAAGAATTACCTTTGATTCAGAGATCATTGAAACTCTTCATACCAGCCTAAGGCAATTCACAACGATCGTTTGGTGGAGTGCAAAGGAATGGTACACCCGGACTAGAATGGATGATGTGGACTACCTTGCTGAAGACAACGCAATGGATGATTTTTGCTTATCACCGGAAATGGAAGAGACCCATGGTAGAATGGCACATTGGCGGTGCAAGCTGGGAACAAAATGCAAATGCTGGGAATGATTCTGGTAACTGGGGAAGAACCCAACAATAGAGAGTGAATTCACTGTTTGAAAAGGTCATAGCATTGCCGAGGAAACTGAGAGGAATCCCAGTTAGTGCCGATGATAACACGTAGCGCTTGTGCGTGCTCTCAAGAACTTGAGCATTTCCACAATCATCAAGGTTTTACCAACATCCATGTCAAGGATCCTGGCCACACAACATACTACCATGATGGCTAATGATGGATGATGCAGATGCAAAGGAAAATAACACCTTCTCAGATTTCACCTTAGCGAGGCCAAGGAAATAAAATCTGGATGATCGACCGAGAGACATTTAACACTCCGCTTCTAATGTTCTCCTTGATGTGCTAGCGTGATCCATAGTTAATTATGGTTTGATATCTAGAACATCAAGTAAAAGGTCGGACTTCGGGAGCACAAGAATCCATAAGGAATAACTATGGGGGTAAATCCTACGAAAACCTTATGGGGAGGTGGCCAACTTCTTCAATCAAGATACTACAATAATAGGTCTTTCGGCTGGGTGGTGCTGGCCACGACATCCACTTTACCGGTTATCGTGAGACCAATATTATAGTTCTTGGAAAATGTTCCAACCATCACATCTGCCTGAGATTCAGATCTGGTTGGTGTCAGAATATCCCAGACTCATCAAGTCTAGAAAGAAAAATGAAAGTTTACAACACAAATCGACAAGACGGCGTTGTGAGATTCTCGGGGAATGAACTACGGTAGTAAGCTCCAAAACATGAGCTGGTTCTGCTACACACATGTGAACACGTTGTCCCAAACAAACATTATCACATGGTAGTCTTACAATAAAACACTACCGAGTTTAGGTGGGGAACCATCATTAATGACATCGAAGTCTCCACGCGTGGAAGTCCAAGAGTTCACCTTGGACAGACTCCTTTATCTTTGAACAACTCAATCAGTGGCTTGGTGTGCTAGGATATACATATGGAATGAAGATGATCAGTCTAACAGACCACAGAATTCTTCGCACGTGCATGACTGACTTGGGATGATTCCAAAGGAGGTAAAACAAGCCTTCTCAAATTCATGGCGGCAACTTGCATCAAGTGCACATGAATTAGAGGGACTCACTTCTTTTGTCCAAACATATGCTTCACGAAGGAGTCATGAAGATAATGCTTACACAAGTTTCCAACACTAGCTTAATGTTCAACAAAATCATGGAGGAGATAAGGATGTTGTCAATGGGCTCAACAACAATTCATCCAGGTTTCCATATTAGTGGAATTCCATAATTATGTGAACAAGGTGATAGCATTGGTCAGACCCGAAAGATATAATGGTGTATGCTCGAGGAACAACAACGAGTAAGACAACATTATGAATATTGTTGGTTCTGATTTGATTTGACGATAGCCCATACTCAAATCAAAGGTTTGGGTAAGATAATAGATCCAACAATTGATCACGAGGATCAACCAATAAATATATCATCTTTCTTCAACACACACACAGAAAGATATCCCTTAACATGACTAAGCCAGGCAAGCTTTTATCTTCCAATCCTCCAAGTTGTTGTTCAGCTTAGCCAACTAGCTCAGGGGTACCCAACACAGACTCTTGGAGAAGGGGTGGTTTACAAGGAACCAACTTGATCACGAACTCAACATAGCGGTCCGGTGACAACCTGGTAATACTTCCGAGAAGATATACGGAAAATCACGAACCACCGATATGCTACTAAGCTCGAGAACAATCTTGCTTTTCAGGGCAAGACGATATGGTGAAATAAGCAAGGGATTGAATAATCCTAATTCATTGATCGAAGAGTGCACCAGAAATAAGGACTAGATAGCACGATCAGTCTTAGAATGATGATTCAAGAACCAACACGCTAAGAATGAGATTATTGTCCTTTAACTACCAGCAACAAGGTTGCTAGGAGTATTGATTTCACACATCACGATTCACTTGTCGACATTCCGGTTACAATAACACAGGAACCGAGGAATGAACAATGATGGCAAGAAGTATCACTGTACCAAGAGTTCATAGGGTGGTGTGCAATTCCCATGACACTCTTGATATAAAGATGGTAATACTCTAAGGTAGAACAGAGCAAAAGCAAGATTAGCAATTTGATCTGTGGAGTACGACTGCTTTGACCCAATCCTGGAAATGGACAAGGTACTGGAGTTTGTTTCTCCTAGTCATTCCAGAATAGAATGGCTCGACGGACCACAAGAATAATAAGAATGCGCGCATACTCTTGACTATCAAATGATAGACGAGGGTCAGAAGACAACTAAGAGGGACAACTCAAAGAACATATAATTTTCTGAGTTGTGGATGCATAGATTAGTATGTCGAACCAAGTTCCACATGTTTCTTCCGGATAACCCATGCAGAGAGGTAGGACTGGCAGAGTCACGATTTATGAATGGAGAACTCCTCAAGAGTACTCTAATTGTGATCTTTTGATCCAATAACTTCTGCCTGAATGGTTCATGGTATTTGGAAGAAGGAAATACCATGGACCTCGAGGACTATCACAAGGTTACTAATATCCTAAAGGAGCTAGCAAACACTATCAACATGAAGTAAGTAGAGTGAATCTCGGGTTCAAGAACCCAAGAATAGAATACCTACTACTAAGTAGCATCACAGAATGCTTTCGAGAATAAAGGCCAGAATCATCACACTGGGACACAAATCATGGCTAGACCACTAGATGATCCCCTAAGCACTTAGGGTCATAATTATTAACTCCAACATGTATGTCAAGGCAGCAGAGTACCTCAACTCACCGATTAGTGTGGTTAATCTGGCCCAAAGGAACATCGAAACGGGAGGAAGGAATTTGCAAATTGCTTCAGACTATTTAGAAACCTGGGATGACTCGGACAGCATAACGGCTGTAAATGCTCAAAAAGATTGGAGACATGCTACAAAAATGGTGGCATAAACACTCAGTAGCACAATATCAAGGTTTCGAGATCAACAGATAACATACAGAAGTAGTAGGAACTGAACTCAAGCTTAGAGCCATCAATCCTACAAGTCTGCAGATTAGTAACACGTGATCCTGATAGAAAGAAGAGATAGCCTAGTTCCTTAACCCCGTAGGAAAGATAAAATGACTCAGATCAGAAGGGCATAAGGTATAAGGAGTAAAAAGAGCCTTACGTTCCATCCCACAATCAATTCCCTTATATAACTAAAGAATTTCTAGACTCAACTTCGACCAGTTTGGCTTGGTAATCCTACAAGCAGTCAAGCTCTGATACCAACGCTATCAGGACCCCGACTCAATGCCATATCGATCTAGCATGTAACACCTCATATCACTTTGCGGCCTCACGCATGGTATTCCCATGGGTGTTGCCTTACCTTTGCCCGGGACCGTTTGCGCCTTTTGGCACACATATATGATAGTGTCGCTAGCATCCATATGATAAGGAGCCCGGGCTGACATGGCTAGTCGTAAACCCAAAGTGGCACAAACTTACAGGGACAGGCATCCATGACCCAGCATCGAACGTGTCGGTCATCAGCGAGTGAATCCAGGCTGTAGCACTGGGCTAGCAGGACTCCGGTGAACCGGGCTGTAGCGGGCTAACAGGACTCCGGTATTCATCGCGTGACATTTCCCCGAAGGGACAGACACAGGAACGAAGAAGGACACATGCCGGCCAGCCTAAATGTTCCGGAGCAGTAGCAAGCTACCATGGCTCGGTGGAAACACTAGGAGACATTTCCCGGTAAGAGAGGCTACTAAAGATAAACAACTAGATAGTCAGATCCCACACATACCAAGCATTCCAATCATACACACAATATGCTCGATATGTGCAAATACAACAAGGCATCACAACATGACTCTACGACACAAGTAAATATTCAATAGGCTCCGAGGAGCGAGATATTACAAACAGGGGTCTCATGACCCAACATTCAGAGCATACAATTCAAAGCACAAGCGGAAGCTATCATGTCTGAGTACAGACATCCATAAATGAAAAAGGCTGAGAAGCCTGACTATCTACCAGATCCTGCCGAGGGCACAAGATCGTAGCTTAGATAACAAGCTAAACATCGAAGTTCACGTGGAACTACTAGTGAGACTGAAGTCTCTCTCTGCAAAAACATAAATTAAGCAACGTGAGTACAAATGTACCCAGCAAGACTTACATCAGAACTAACTACATATGCATCATTATCAACAAAGGGGATGGTGGGGTTTAACTGCAGCAAGCCAGCTTTGACTCGGTGGCTATCCTAAACTATGACTGCAAGTAACTCTTTTGAGGTGGCGCACACGAGTCCACATATTCACCATATCAATACACCACTATGGATCCACTCCCGTCTCCCTACGAGAACGCCATCCATAGCACTCACGCTTATCTTGCGTATTTTAGAGTATCCACTTTCACTTGTCTATGAACTGATATAAGCAACCCAGAAGTCCTTTTCCGCGGACACGGCTATTCGAATAGATGATGTTAACCCTGCAGGGGTGTACTTCTTCATACATGTTTCCACCACTTAGCGTCTACACACGACATGTGCTCGGCAGACTTCAAGCGAAAGCCGACGTGGGTGTAGACCACGACCTACCTAACCACTCAAGTCTCTAGTCCAGGTTTATCGCCTATTCGGGTTCCATCCATGAGGAGATCCGGCCGGAGTTTCGCTCACAGCCCCAAACGATGTGTGCAGGGTTCCCGAGATACCTAATGGGTATCCGGTACACCGGGCCACGTACCTACCGCATCACAGCCCACCCCTACGGTCAGCGCTGTCCATGGCCTCCAGTAAGCTACAAACACCAGAAACTACTTGCAACTCCTGGACAGAGGACTAGGGTTAATAAGAAGTCGAGCGGGGTCATATTTCAGGGCCCAATGCATGGTAGTAGCTGAATCATGGATCACAAACACAGAATTCAGTTCCTAAGGACGGCTTCAATGAGACAACCCACCATGTACTCCTACATGGCCTCT
Organism: Triticum dicoccoides; assembly: GCF_002162155.2. Classification (NCBI taxonomy): domain Eukaryota; kingdom Viridiplantae; phylum Streptophyta; class Magnoliopsida; order Poales; family Poaceae; genus Triticum; species Triticum dicoccoides. The sequence continues at coordinate 134,515,639 of NC_041386.1, read as the reverse complement.
CACCGCTACCTTTACCAAATCGTGTTCACACGCTTAGCTCACACACCGTAGGACATGTTCACACACCTCTGATTCATCCCGGATGAATCAGACCTGACACAACTCTAAGCAGTAGCAGGCATGACAAACAAGCATGAATGAGTAGGCACAACAGGGCTCAAGCAACTCCTACTCATGCTAGTGGGTTTCATCTATTTACTGTGGCAATGACAGGTCATGCAAAGGATAAAGGGGTTCAGCTACCGCAGCAAGTAACAGATGAATCGGTGTTGTCCTAATGCATTAAAAGAGAGCAGGAGAGAGAGAGAGTAGGATTGTATCGGAATGAACAAGGGGGTTTTGCTTGCCTGGCACTTCTGAAGATAACATTGAGTCTTCATCAGTGTCAACGATCACATCGTCGATACAACGTCTACCGAGGGGGAACAACACCGGCAAACACAGAAGAAACACGATCAATGCAATGCACAATATGATGCATGCTATGACATGACAATATGAATGTGTTTTGAGCTAATGCACCTAGCTATGATTTAAATGAAGTTGGTTTGAATACAAGATTCAAATTCAAACTCCATATGTGATTATTCAAATGCCATTTAATTGATTTGTGCTAAACAGCAGCTATAAGTTGTTCTAACATGCATGAAAATGGTACAGATGGATTCCTAGAATTTTTCTGATAATTTTTCATATATAAATTATTTAATTTGGAGTTACGGTTGAATTTCTATGATTTTTAGAAGTTTGGGGTATTTTCTGAAATTTCCTGAATTATTTTTAAATCCAGAAAGAAATAACTGCGTCAGCCTGACGCCAGCATGACGTCAGTGAGTCAACGGCCAGGTCCAGGTCAAACCTGACATGCGGGGTCCACACGTCAGTGACACGGGAACTAATCCCGGTCAAACCCAGCGCTGACTGGGGTTTGACCAGGTGTAGGGCCCACAGTCAGTGTCATTTGGGGGCTTAGCTGGCAGGGTTAGCACTTAATAGCGTCCACGTCGACAGTCGCCGGAGTTTCGCCGGCGACGACCTAAACTGCGGCGGCAACTCGCCGGACTTGAGCTGCGGGCGACGGATGAATGCGCGAAGGCCACCAGGGGGTAGCCCGCGCTCGACCGTGTCTAGCAGAGCCATCGGAAGGCCTCGGAGTCGCCGGAGATGACGACGGCGAGCACAGAGGTGGCGGCCGGAGCTCGGGCACCGATCGATTCGACGCTATGGTGCACTACGGGAGAAACTGGTGGGTGCTACGGGCTCCTGAGGTTGCGGTGAGCACGACGGTGGGCTCGGGAGCGAGCTGCGGTGGCTGTGGCCACGGCCACGCCATGGCCGGCGGCGAGGAGCAATCGGCTCCGGTGAAAAGGGCGGCTAGAGTGCGGGAACGAGCGCGAGGAGGAGGGGGAATGGAAGAGGAGCTCACAGCGGATTCGGTAGAGGCAACGGCGAGGCCGGGGAGGGGCTGGAGCTCGCGAATCCTCGAAAGTTCGCCGGCGGCCGAAGGTTGGGGACGAGCTTGGGGGCGACGCTGCAGGGCTTCCGGAGGGCCGTGGATCGGTGGGGAGGAAGAGGGGGTCGAGGCGGAGCTTTGGGAGGCGTCGGGGAGGCGAGGCGGTGGCTGTGGCCGCGCGAGCGCTGGTCGGCGGCGACGGGCTCCGTTCGGTCGCGGGAGAGAGAGGGAGCAGAAGGGGATAGGGACGGAGGGAGAGACAAGGGAGAGTGGCGAGAGGTGCAAGGGGTCGAGGGGAGTGTGTGGCACCCTCGGGTGCCTCCAGCGGCGAGCAGGTAAGCAGGAGGTGGCCGGGGCTCTCGGGCGCGCGCCACGCCTCGCCTCTGCCTACTGGCAGAGGAAGACGACGAGCGGCGAGGTAGGTGGGCTGGGCTGGTCAAGCTGGGCCGCAGCTGGGCTGCCAGGTAAGTACTCTCTCTCTGTTTTATTGTTCTGTTTTCTATTTTTTCTTCCTCTGTTTTGATTTAGTTTAGCAACTAAATCATTTTGATAAATTCTGTAGGTTTTTATGTGGCTTGCTAAAATATATACAAAGCCACTCACAAACTTCCAGAATTATTAGAGTCATATTTAATATATATTAAATATGAATCCAAAGCAAATAGTTATTGAATTAATTCAAATGGCCAAAATAATTATCTCTGTGACTCCAAAAATATTGGTTTGAATTTTACCTCTTACCAATATTTCTATGGAATAACAGGAACATTTTCTTGGACTCCTTTGAGAAGATTTAAATGTTGGTTATTTTTAGAGGTTTCCTGAGGCTTTTGAAGATTCCTCAATTCAAATTTCATTCGAATTTAAACATGATGCACACATGGAAGCAAGCATAGCTCAGGCTAGAACTAGGGATGTGACAACGGATTTCAAGCAAAACCTCATAAAGATAATCTAGTGCACAGAACTCACTAGCAATTGGTTCAACATAACTGGATCTCTTAAAAAGATTAGCAAGCGAATGATGATCCATAGATCTTAGGTTCTCTGTTTAGTAATAAATAAACAACTATTCCAACCATACGAGCAAACAAGAGCAAGTGGGCAAAAAAGAGGCAAATAGAGAGGGAGGATATATATATATATATATGAGAGAGAGAGAGAGAGAGAGAATAAAACGGCAAGGGTGAAGTGGGAGAGAGGAAAACGAGAGGCAAATGGCAAATAATCTAATGCAAGAGATAGGGATTGTGATGGGTACTTGGTATGTTGACTTTTTGCATAGACTCCCCGGCAACGGCGCCAGAAATCCTTCTTGCTACGTCTTGAGCTTGCGTTGGTTTTCCCCGAAGAGGAAGGGATGATGCAACAGAGTAGCGTAAGTATTTCCCTCAGTTTTTGAGAACCAAGGTATCAATCCAGTAGGAGGCCACGCTCAAGTCCCTCGTACCTACACAAAACGATAGCTACTCGCAACCAACGCGATTAGGGGTTGTAAATCCCTTCACGGTCACTTACGAGAGTGAGATCTGATAGATATAATATTTTTGGTATTTTTGGTATAAAGATGCAAAGAAAAAAGTAAAGGCAAAGTAAAAAAGCAAAGCAAGATTAAAGTGATGGAGATTAATATGATGAGATGGACCCGGGGGCCATAGGTTTCACTAGTGGCTTCTCTCAAGAGCATAAGTATTCTACGGTGGGTGAACAAATTACTGTTGAGCAATTGATAGAATTGAGCATAGTTATGAGAATATCTAGGCATGATCATGTATATAGGCATCACGTCCATGACAAGTAGACCGAAACAATTCTTCATCTACTACTATTACTCCACTCATCGACCGCTATCCAGCATGCATCTAGAGTATTAAGTTAAAAACAGAGTAACGCCTTAAGCAAGATGACATGATGTAGAGAGATAAATTCATGCAATATGAAATAAACCCCATCTTGTTATCCTCGATGGCAACGATGCAATACGTGCCTTGCTGCCCCTTCTGTCACTGGAAAAGGACGCCGCAAGATCGAACCCAAAGCTAAGCACTTCTCCCATGGCAAGAACTACCAATCTAGTTGGCCAAACCAAATGTATAATTCGAAGAGACTTGCAAAGATAACCAATCATACATAAAAGAATTCAGAGAAGATTTAAATATTATTCATAGATAGACTTGATCATAAACCCACAATTCATCGATCTCAACAATCACACCGCAAAAAGAAGATTACATCGAATAGATCTCCACGAGAGAGGGGGAGAACTTTGTATTGAGATCCAAAAAGAGAGAAGAAGCCATCTAGCTACTAACTATGAACCCGAAGGTCTGAGGTAAACTACTCACACTTCATCGGAGAGGCTATGATGATGTAGAAGCCCTCCATGATGACGGCCCTCTTCCGGCGGAGCTCCGGAACAGGCCCCAAGATGGGATCTTCTGGATACAGAAAGTTGCGGCGGTGGAATTAGATTTTTTGGCTCTATCCCTATTCGTTTGGGGGTACGTAGGTATATATAGGAGGAAGGAGTATGTCGGTGGAGCTCCGAGGGGCCCACGAGGCAGGGGGCGCGCCCTAGGGGGGGCGCCCCCCACCCTCGTGACCGCCTCTTTGACTCCTTGGAGTAGGGTCCAAGTCTCCTGGATCACGTTCGGTGAGAAAATCACGTTCCCGAAGGTTTTATTCCGTTTGGACTCCGTTTGATATTCCGTTTCTTCAAAACACTGAAATAGGCAAAAAAACAACAATTCTGAGCTGGGCCTCCGGTTAATAGGTTAGTACCAAAATAATATAAAAGTGGAAAATAAAGCCCAATATAGTCCAAAACAGTAGATAATATAGCATGGAGCAATCAAAAATTATAGATACGTTGGAGATGTATCAGCCCTCCCGAGTAAGGACAGGGCTTGGTGACGGCTCCGTCTCATGGATCGCGATAATTCTTTCTCCTTGATTTTTTCTGGAAAATAGGATTTTATAGCGTCGGTTTTAGGGTCTGCGGGGCCACCAGGTGGGGACAACCCACCTGGGCGTGCCAGGAGAGGGGGCGCGCCCTGGTTGGTTGTGCCTGCCCAGGTGCCCCTCTCCGGCAGGTCTTGGCCCCATAAATTCTTATTATTGATATAAAAAATCCCCGCAAAGTTTCATTCCATTCCGAGAACTTTTATTTCTTCACAAAAACAACACCATGGTAGTTCTGCTAAAAACAACGTTAGTCCGGGGTTAATTTCATTCAAATCATACAAATTAGAGTCCAAAACAAGAGGAAAAGCGTTAGGAAAAGTAGATACGTTGGAGACATATCAGCGTGGTGGATCACGGCCCTCTCCGGCCGGAGGGCTCTGTTTTTTATGCTCTTTTGAGTTTTGTTAGGTTTGTGTATTGCTTAGAGAGGCGAGGCGTTGATGGCTCTTTGAAGATGGAATAAGATTCTCTCCGTCTGCTAGCTCTCGTCCTGGCGGTGCTTCTGGCGTTGTTGGAGGGCATGTGGAGGTTTGTCTCCTACGGATCTCATGGGATCCAGTTGGCTTTTGTCTTCGGTGGAACCATGTGGATCTGGTCTTCATCTGCCTGTGATCATGCATCTATAGATTGGATCCTTCCTATCTACGATTCTCTTCAACGATGGCGGTTACACTGATCCTGTAGAGTCTTAGCACGACGACTTGTCGGCTGTGTAATACAACAAGGTTTGCCCAGTTTCGGTGAGGGAGGAGCGATGGCGGAGGCGCGATTTCAGCTCGCTCCAGTGCTTGTAGTCATTTCTAGATGGTCTATGAAACTGGATGTATTTTTTACCTCCAATGTTCTATATACTACCTTAACAGTTCATGAAATGGTGAACTAACATGTGGTTGGACAGTTAGGAGGACAGTGGTATCCCAATGCTATCAGGGTCCAAGTTCTGGTGCTCGCATTATTCCTAGATTTATTCCAGGACTTCCGGTGATGTGTGTTAAATGGGAGGAGACGTTCCCATCGACTACAAAGGCATCTGTGGTGACTTCATCAATCTCAAGAGGATGTGTCGGCTCAGTCTTTCGAATGTGCTTATAGAGGTAGGGAGAGCATGCGTGCGTTCACCGCCATCTTCGACGGATCCATCTCCATAGCAGGGACTGACAAAAAACCTTGCCAGCCTGCCGTCGACACCACCATGGCGTCAGACGGCGCCACCGCTCTGCACTCGACCATTCAGCTGCATCCGTTGATGATATCCAGCTGCACCATGCCGCCAAAATTCATCGTCATCGACGTGGTAGATACAACGCCGCACCACCTGGCCACCACCACGCCATCGCCACTGCTGGAGCCACGCGGAGCCCCACCACTCGCGGCATCTCTCCCCCGAATACGAGGTCCTCCCCAGACAACGCCTCCATGGAGAATATGACACGCGGGACGTCGCCGCCACCCAATCCAGACTGGATTTTGGACTTTCCTCCGGGAGGAAGTCGGGGGCGGATAGGATGGACCTCGGCTTCTCCTCCAGGGAGGATAACGGCGTGGAGTGACGTCGCCAATGTCGGTCCCAACAAGCCGACCAAAGTTTCCTCCGGTCCCATCCTATACCACCAAACCTTCATGTGATCCGGATCCGGGAACGTAGCATGCAATTTCAGAAAATTTCCTACGATCACGCAAGATCTATCTAGGAGATGCATAGCAACGAGAGGGGGAGAGTGTGTCCACGTACATTATAGACCGAAAGCGGAAGCGTTAGGTTAACACGGTTGATGTAGTCGAACATCTTCACGATCCAACCGATCTAGTACCGAACGTACGACACCTCCGAGTTCAGCACACGTTCAGCTCGATGAAGTCCCTCGAACTCTTGATCCAGCAGAGGGTCGAAGGAGAGTTTTGTCGGCACGATGGCGTGGTGATAGTGATGGTGATGTGATCCACGTAGGGCTTCGCCTAAGCACTACGACGCTATGACCGGAGAAGTTAACTGTGGAGGGGGCACCGCACACGACTAAGAGAATAACTGTTGTGCTTTGGGGTGCCCCCTGCCCCCGTATATAAAGGAGGGGAGGAGGAGGCCGACCACCAAGGGGGCGCGCCAAGGGGGGGAGTCCTACTAGGACTCCACTCCTAGTAGGATCCCCCCCTTTTTTTCCTTTCTCATCGGAGGGGAAAAGGGAAGGAGAGGGAGAGGGAGAGGGAAAGAGGAAAGGGGGTCGCGCCCCCTCCCCCTTGTCCAATTCAGACTCCCTTGGGGGGGGCGCATGCCACCCTGTGGGCTCCCCTCTCTTTCTCCCCTATGGCCCATGAAGGCCCATTACTTCCCCGGGGGGTTCCGATAACCCCTCGGTACTTCGATAAATATCCGAAATGTCCTGAAACCATTCCGGTGTCCAAATACTATCGTCCAATATATCAATCTTTACCTCTCGGCCATTTCGAGACTCCTCGTCATGTCCGTGATCTCATCTGGGACTCCGAACAATCTTCGGTCACCAAAACACATAACTCATAATATAAATCGTCATCGATCGTTAAGCGTGCGGACCCTACGGGTTCGAGAACTATGTAGACATGACCGAGACATACCTCCGATCAATAACCAATAGCGGAACCTGGATGCTCATATTGGTTCCTACATATTCTACGAAGATCTTTATCGGTCAAACCGCAATAACAACATATGTTATTCCCTTTGTCATTGGTACGTTACTTGCCCGAGATTCGATCGTCGGTATCCTCATACCTAGTTCATTCTCGTTACCGGCAAGTCTCTTTACTCGTTTCGTAATGCATCATCCTGCAACTAACTCATTAGTCACATTGCTTGCAAGTCTTATAGTGATGTGCATTACCGAGAGGTCCCAGAGATACCTCTCCAATACTCGGAGTGACAAATCCTAATCTTGATCTATGCCAACCCAACAAATACCTTCGAAGACACCTGTAGAGCATCTTTATAATCACCCAGTTACATTGTGACGTTTGATAGCACACAAGGTATTCCTCTGGTATCCGGGAGTTGCATAATCTCATAGTCGAAGGAATATGTATTTGACATGAAGAAAGCAATATAAATAAAACTGAACGATCAACATGCTTAGCTAACGGATGAGTCTTGTCCATCACATCATTCTCCTAATGATGTGATCTCGTTCATCAAATGACAACACATGTCTATGGTTAGGAAACTTAACCATCTTTGATTAGCGAGCTAGTCTAGTAGAGGCTTACTAGGGACACGGTGTTTTGTCTATGTATCCACACATGTATAAAGTTTCCGGTTAATACAATTCTAGCATGAATAATAAACATTCATCAGGATATAAGGAAATATAAAATAACAACTTTATTATTGCCTCTAGGGCATATTTCCTTCAGTCTCCCACTTGCACTAGAGTCAGTAATCTAGTTCACATTGCCTTGTGATTTAACACCAATAGTTCACATCATTATGTGATTAACACCCGTAGTTCACATCTCCATGTGACCAACACTCAAAGGGTTTACTAGAGTCAATAATCTAGTTCACATTGCTATGTGATTAACACCCAAAGAGTACTAAGGTGTGATCCTGTTTTGCTTGTGAGAGAAGTTTTAGTCAACGGGTCTACCACATCCAGATCCGTATGTATTTTACAAATTTCTATGTCTACAATGCTCTACATGGAGCTAATCTAGCTAATTGCTCCCATGTTCAATACGTATCTAGATTGAGACTTAGAGTCATCTAGATAAGTGTCAAAGCTTGCATCGACGTAACTCTTTACGACAAACTCTTTATCACCTCCATAACCGAGAAACATTTCCTTAGTCCTCTTAGGTAACTAAGGATAATTTTGACCGTTGTTCATTGATCTACTCCTGGATCACTATCATACCCCCTTGCCAAAATCTTGGTAAGGTACACAATATGTCTGGTACACAATATGGCATACTTTATAGAACCTATGGCTGAGGCATAGGGAATGACTTTCATTCTCTCTCTATCTTTTGCCGTGGTCGGGCTTAGAGTCTTACTCAACTTCACACCTTGCAACACAGGCAAGAGCCCTTTCTTTGACTGATTCATTTTGAACTTTTTCAAAATCTTGTCAAGGTATGTGATTTTGAAAGTCCTATTAAGCATCTCAATCTATCTCTATAGATCTTGATGCCCAAAATATAAGTAGCTTCACTAAGGTCTTTTATTGAAAAACTCTTATTCAAGTATCCTTTTATGCTATCCAGAAATTCTACATCATTTTCAATCAACAATATGTCATCCACATATAATATTAGAAATGCTACAGAGCTCTCACTCACTTTCTTGTAAATACAGGCTTCACCATAAGTCTATATAAAACCATATGCTTTGATCACCACATCAAAGCGTATATTCCAACTCTGAGATGCTTGCACAAGTCCATAGATGGATCGCTGGAGCTTGCAAACTTTGTTAGCACCTTTAGGATCATCAAAACCTTCTCGTTGCATCATATACAACTCTTCTTTAAGAAATCCATTAAGGAATGTAGTTTTGACGTCCATTTTCCAAATTTCATAAAATGCGGCAATTGCTAACATGATTCAGACAGACTTAAGCATCGCTATGGGTGAGAAGGTCTCATTGTAGTCAACTCCTTGAACTTGTCGAAAACCTTTCGCAACAAGTCGAGCTTTGTAGACAGTAACATTAGCATCAACGTCAGTTTTCTTTTGAAGATCCATTTATTCTCTATGGCTTGCCGATCATCGGGCAAGTCAACCAAAGTCCATACTTTGTTCTCATACATGGATCCCATCTCAGATTTCATGGCCTCAAGCCATTTCACGGAATCTGGGCTCATCATCGCTTCCTCATAGTTCGCAGGTTCGTCATGGTCTAGTAACATGACTTCCAGAACAGGATTACCGTACCACTCTAGTGCAGAACGTACTCTGGTTGACCTACGAGGTTCGGTAGTAACTTGATCTGAAGTTTCATGATCATCATCATTAACTTCCTCACTAATTGGTGTAGGCATCACTGGAACTGATTTCTGTGATGAACTACTTTCCAATTTGAGAGAAGGTACAATTACCTCATCAAGTTCTACTTTCCTCCCACTCGCTTCTTTTGAGAGAAACTCCTTCTATAGAAAGGATCCATTCTTAGCAACAAAGATCTTGCCTTCGGATTTGTGATAGAAGGTATACCCAACATTTTATTTTGGGTATCCTATGAAGACGCACTTCTCCGATTTGGGTTCGAGCTTATTAGGCTGAAGCTTTTTCACATAAGCATCACAACCCCAAACTTTAAGAAACGTCAGCTTAGGTTTTTTGCCAAACCATAGTTCATATGGTGTCCTCTCAACAGATTTAGATGGTGCCTTCTTTAACGTGAATTCAGCTATTTGTAATGCATAACCCCAAAATGATTGTGGATCAGTAAGAGACATCATAAATCGCACCATATCTAATAAAGTACGGTTACGACGTTCGGACACACCATCATGCTGTGGTGTTCCAGGTGGCATGAGTTGTGAAGCTATTCCACATTGTTTTAAATGAAGCCAAACTCGTAACTCAAATATTCGCCTCCACGAACAGATCGTAGAAACTTTATTTTCTTGTTACAATGATTCTCCACTTCACTCTAAAATCTTTGAACTTTTTCAGATGTTTCAGACTTGTGTTTCATTAAGTAGATATACCCATATCTGCTCAAATCATCTATGAAGGTTAGAAAATAACGATACCCACCGCGAGCCTCAACACTCATCGGACCGCATGCATCGGTATGTATTATTTCCAATAAGTCACTGGCTCGCTCCATTGTTCCGGAGAACGGAGTCTTAGTCATCTTGCCCATGAGGTATGGTTCGCAAGCATCAAATGATTCATAATCAAGTGATTCCAAAAGTCCATCCGCATGGAGTTTCTTCATGCACTTTACACCAATATGACCTAAACGGTAGTGCCACAAGTATGTTGCACTATCATTATCAACTTTGCATCTTTTGGCATCAATATTATGAATATGTGTATCACTGCGATCGAGATTCAATAAACCATTCATATTAAGTGTATGACCATAGAAGGTTTTATTCATGTAAATAGAACAACAATTATTATTTGACTTAAATGAATAACCGTATTGCAATAAACATGATCCAATCATATTCATGCTCAATGCAAACACCAAATAACATTTATTTTAGGTTCAACACTAATCTCGAAGGTAAAAAGAGTGTGCGATGGTGATCTTATCAACCTTGGAATCATTTCCGACACACATCGTCACCTTGCCCTTAACTAGTCTCTGTTCATTTTGCAACTCCTGTTTCGGGTTACAAATCTTAGCAACTGAACCAATATCAAATACCCTGGGGTTACTATGAACACTAGTAAAGTACACATCAATAACATATATATCAAATATACTTTTGTTCACTTTGCCATCCTTCTTATCCCCCAAGTATTTGGGGTAGCTCCGCTTCCAGTGACCATTCCTTTTGCAGTAGAAGCACTCAGTTTCAGGCTTAGGTCTAGCTTTAGGCTTCTTCACGGGAGTGGCAACTTGCTTGCCATTCTTCTTGAAGTTCCCTTTCTTTCCCTTGCCCTTTTACTTGAAACTAGTGGTCTTGTCAACCATCAACACTTGATGCTTTTTCTTGATTTCTACCTTCGCCGATTTTAGCATCGCGAAGAGCTTAGGAATCGTTCCCATTATCCCTTGCATATTATAGTTCATCTCGAAGTTCTAGTAACTTGGTGATAGTGACTAGAGAACTCGGACAATCACTATCTTATCTGGAAGATTAACTCCCACTTGATTCAAGTGATTGTAGTACTCATACATTCTGAGCACATGCTCACTAGCTGAGCTATTCTCCTCCATCTTGTAGGCAAAGTACTTGTCAGAGGTCTCATACCTCTTAACACGGGCATGAGTCTGAAATACCAATTTCAGCTCTTGGAACATCTCATATGCTCCATGGCGTTCAAAATGTTTTTGAAGTCCCGGTTCTAAGCCGTAAAGTATGGCGCACTAAACTATCAAGTAGTCATCATACCGAGTTTGTTAAACGTTCATAACGTCTACATCAGCTCCTACAACAGGTCTGTCACCTAGTAGTGCATCAAGGACATAATTCTTCTGTGCACCAATGAGGATAATCCTCAGATCACGGACCCAGTCCGCATCATTGCTACTATCATCTTTCAACTTAGTTTTCTCTAGGAACATATCAAAAATAAAATAGGGGAGCTATATGCGAGCTATTGATCTACAACATAGATATGCAAATACTATTAGGACTAAGTTCATGATAAATTAAGTTCAATTAATCATATTACTTAAGAACTCCCACTTAGATAGACATCCCTCGAGTCATCTAAATGATTATGTGATCCAAATCAACTAAACCATGTCCGATCATCATGTGAGATGGAGTAGTCTTCAATGGTGAACATCTCTATGTTGATCATATCTACTATATGATTCACGTTCGAACTTTCGGTCTCTAGTGTTCCGAGGCCATGTCTGTACATGCTAGGCTCGTCAAGTTTAACCCGAGTATTCCGCACATGCAAAACTGTCTTGCACCCATTGTATGTAAACGCAGAGCTTATCACACCCGATCATCACGTGGTGTCTCGGCACGACGAACTGTCGCAACGGTGCATACTCACGGAGAACACTTATACCTTGAAATTTTAGTGAGGGGTCATCTTATAATGCTACCACCGTACTAAGCAAAATAGGATGCATAAAAGATAAACATCACATGCAATCAAAATATGTGACATGATATGGCCATCATCATCTTGTGCCTTTGATCTCCATCTCCAAAGCACTGTCATGATTTCCGTCATCACCGTCTTGACACCTTGATCTCCATCGTAGCGTCGTTGTCGTCTCGCCAACTATTGCTTCTACAAATATCGCTAATGCATAGTGATAAAGTAAAGAAATTACATGGCGATTGTATTTCATACAATAAAACGACAACCATAAGGCTCCTGCCAGTTGTCGATAACTTTTACAAAACATGATCATCTCATACAATAATGTATATCACATCATGTCTTGACCATATCACATCACAACATGCCCTACAAAAACAAGTTAGACGTCCTCTACTTTGTTGTTGCAAGTTTTACGTGGCTGCTACGGGCTTCTAGTAAGAACCGTTCTTACCTACGCATGAAAACCACAATGATGTTTCGTCAAGTTTGATGTTTTAACTTTCAACAAGGATCGGCCGTAGTCAAATTTGATTCAACTAAAGTTGGAGAAACAGACACCCGCCAGCCACCTTTATGCAAAACAAGTTGCATGTCTGTCGGTGGAACCGGTCTCATGAACATGGTCATGTAAGGTTGGTCCGGGCCGCTTCATCCAACAATACCGCCGAATCAAAATAAGACGTTGGTGGTAAGCAGTATGACTATGATCGCGCATATCATCTACGCATAGACCTGGCTCGGATGCCACTTTTGGGGAACGTAGCATGCAATTTCAAAAAAAATCCTACGATCACGCAAGATCTATCTAGGAGATGCATAGCAATGAGAGGGGGAGAGTGTGTCCACATACCCTCGTAGACCGAAAGCGGAAGCGTTAGGTTAACGCGGTTAATGTAGTCGAACGTCTTCATGATCCAACCAATCTAGTACTGAACGTACGACACCTCCGAGTTCAGCACACATTCAGCTTGATGACGTCCCTCGAACTCTTGATCCAGCAGAGGGTCGAAGGAGAGTTTTGTCAGCACTACGGCGTGGTGACGGTGATGGTGATTTGATCCACGCAGGGCTTCTCCTAAGCACTACGACGCTATGACCGGAGGAGTAAATTGTGGAGGGGGGCACCGCACACGGCTAAGAGAATAACTGTTGTGCTTTGGGGTGCCCCCTGCCCCCGTATATAAAGGAGGGGAGGAGGAGGCCGGCCAACAAGGGGGCGCGCCAAGGGGGGGGAGTCCTACTAGGACTCCACTCCTAGTAGGATTCGCCCCCCCCCCCTTTTCCTTTCTCATCGGAGGGGAAAAGGGAAGGAGATGGAGAGGGAGACGGAAAGAGGAAAGGGGGCCGCGCCCCTCCCCCTTGTACAATTCGGACTCCCTTGGGGGGGTGCCACCCTGCGGGCTCCCCTCTCTTTCTCCCCTATGGCCCATGAAGGCCCATTACTTCCCCAGGGGGTTCCGGTAACCCCTCGGTACTCCAATAAATATTCGAAACGTCCCGAAACCATTTCGGTGTCCAAATACTATCGTCCAATATATCAATATTTATCTCTCGACCATTTCGAGCCCCTCGTCATGTCCGTGATCTCATCCGGGACTCCGAACAATCTTCGGTCACCAAAACACATAACTCATAATATAAATCGTCATTGAACTTTAAGCGTGAGGACCCTACGGGTTCAAAAACTATGTAGACATGACCGAGACATATCTCCGATCAATAACCAATAGCGGAACCTGGATGCTCATATTGGTTCCTACATATTCTACGAAGATCTTTATCGGTCAAACCACAATAACAACATACTTTATTCCTTTTGTCATCAGTATGCTACTTGCCCGAGATTCGATCGTCGGTATCCTCATACCTAGTTCAATCTCGTTACCGACAAGTCTCTTTACTCGTTCCATAATGCATCATCCCGCAACTAACTCATTAGTCACATTGCTTGCAAGGCTTATAGTGATGTGCATTACCGAGAGGGCCTAGAGATACCTCTCCGATACTTGGAGTGACAAATCCTAATCTTGATCTATGCCAACCCAAAAAATACCTTCGGAGACACCTGTAGAGCATCTTTATAATCACCCAGTTACGTTGTGACGTTTGATAGCACACTAGGTATTCCTCAGGTATCCGGGAGTTGCATAATCTCATGGTCGAAGGAATATGTATTTGACATGAAGAAAGCAATAGCAATAAAACTGAACAATCAACATGCTAAGCTAACGGATGGGTCTTGTCCATCACATCATTCTCCTAATGATGTGGTCTTGTTCATCAAATGACAACACATGTGTATGGTTAGGAAACTTAACCATCTTTGATTAATGAGCTAGTCTGGTAGAGGCTTACCAGGGACACAGTGTTTTGTCTATGTATCAAGTTTCCAGTTAATACAATTTTAGCATGAATAATAAACATTTATCATGATATAAGGAAATATAAAATAACAAATTTATTATTGCCTCTAGGGCATATTTCCTTCAGAAACCCGCAGAGATGAAAGAGCCATGGGGCTCAACCCACCAGGAAGGAGGACTGAGAAGAACCCAACGTAGAACTCCAGACACCGAATCCAGCGGTCCGACGTGGCCAACGACGACCACTACCACCCGTGGAGGCCGACGGATTCCAAAGACAGGATCCAGATGGATCTGATCTAGATCCGGCGGCCCGCGACCACCGGTCAAATCCAACATAGCCACCACTATACCACAAGCAGGCCGCCGCCACCGCGCCACGTAGGACACCGCCGGGAGACCCGCCCGCCGCGCCGCCGGACCCCGTGCTCGCCCGGCGCACCTCCCGATCTCGTTGTCCCGCACCAGCCGTGACGGAAGAGGTGAGGAGAAGCCCCGCTGCCGCCCTGCTGGCCAGGCTTTGCCCGGCGGCATTGCGGACGGCGGCAAGGAGGGGAAGAAGCGGAGGAGGCCGAGA
>NC_041386.1:134489652-134500136 GCF_002162155.2 Triticum dicoccoides | reverse complement strand
GGGAAGAGAGGAAAATGATTCTATATGAAATCATACTGCCCTATCGACAAGATCCCGTCAAAAGGAAAAAAAAACTAGCGAATGCGAATGCAAGTCTACATGTAAATGTACAATTTGTGCGCACACGCTATTGAAATGCCCGCGCGAATGATTGATACCAGTGTCACCATGGTCCATACATGAGGTTGTATGGTTGTGTTGAAGCAGAGTTATCCTGAACTCCAGTACTTGCTCCACTTATAGTTGAGCCAAAGAAGACATTATTAAGAGTACGGGCAACTCACCATGGGTTCTATTCAAGGAACCCAAAAGGGCCTCACCAAATCCACTTTTAGAGACTGTTCACCGATTTAGGCTGCATGGACAGTTTATCAGAATTAGGTGCGCTGCAAGTACTGTAGCATATGACATGACATGAATGCATCAGTCGAGGAGAGCACCTAAAACATGTCACTCCACTTCTGCTGAAGCCTCATGTCCGAAAAGGAAAAAAGAGCTACCAAGTTCGTAGTCAGTTTCGTCGACGAACATTCCGCGTCCAAAAGAGCTTCGATTGCTACTTCACACTGCTGCTCACGCAACACGAGGAGTGAACAATGTGCCAATTATGACCGGATCATTACCAGCTGGTTGACTTGAGCAACTCTAGCTCCGTTTCACTGCATGAATCATAATGGGGGCAATGTCAGTGTGAGTTTTGGTACATGCAATTACTTTTGGGCCCCGAATAATATCTTAACAAGCTCTTTAGGTTAGACCGACAGAGGAGATCTCCATGATTAGCTGCTTGCTCTGTACCTCCCAAGATTAAACTATGGCTATTATCGTAAGTGGACTGAAATTTGTATGGGCCTAGTGGATCAGTTATACTGTGTTGTACCTTCCCCTAGTTCTTTTGGAACAGGCTGCTTCCACAGGGAACATTCTGCATCGCTGCCAGAAGTACTCCAAATGAATGGAGTAGCAACTAATGGAGCATAACAACACTTGTCTTGATCAAATGGAACCTTAGGATGTCAGCTCCAAATGCCAAACGCAGATCACGGGGAGATGCCAAGGAGTTGCAGAAACAAACCGAGGAGCTGGATCCAAGATGTTTCTGTGTTTTGTTTTCTCGGATCGATTTCTCTAGGTGGGGTTTTGGCCTAAATCAAAGCATCATTTGACAGTAACACAATAATAAACATATCAGGATGTTCAGAAGTGGCATTATGGTGAGATCTGAAAGTGGGAAGAAATGGTCCAGTATAATAGCCAGGGATATCAAGTTATCAGTTGGTGTGCGTACTAACCAAAGATCCTTGTCTTTCTTCAAATTAATGAAAAGCCAGCATTTTCATCAAAAAAGAGAAGATGGGATGTTATATGGTCGTAAACATTCAAGAAAGGCTGATGTATGTGTTACTCTACAGAAACAGGACAACGATCTATGAGAGATACATCACATCTTGGTTATCTTTTGCATAGTTGTTCCCTCGACCTCACCTTTCTCCCTGGCATCACCAATTCCGTGCCATTCCAAGTGGTTGAAGAGCTGAGTTATGCCATTTACAAAAAGAATAAAAACAAAAATAAATGAGTAAGCCTTTTCCGAACAACCCACACCGAGTAGTGTTTTTTTTTCTCTTTTGATATAATTAAACAAAGTAAAACCATAGTTTTCTTTATGCGGATGGAAGTAACACTCCCTCCGTACTGGTGTACAAGTCATCTTACGTTGTGTACCGTGATCAAGGCGGAGGGAAAACGAGAGAACTTAATATTTATTTGCTAATTAATATCATTGCATGCAATGAACTGACCACTACATGCCGTGCTAGGTAATCTCAAGTTATTAAAAATATACATACCCCACGCCTCTTATTGGTTGATTCTTTTACCGCAAAGTCATATTGCGCGGTTTCATGATGTACCGGTAGATCTGGGGCCATTCACTTGTTCTGAGATTCGTAAAACTATATGACCCACCTAAATGTATAGTATTAGTACTTTTTTGTATCTTTATTTTTAGTCAAATCAGTGCAGCGTACTGGACCCCAAAGTACATTTTTTGTCAGGGACGGTATGCATGCAAGCTTCTCCTCTCACTCTACACGCGGAACAAATCCATAGACTTTATTTCCTCTTAGAGAATTTCAATCAACCATATCTTCTAAACTATGGTCTCATTTTTGAAACTTTTTATATATTTGGACTCCTAGCGTCAAGAACTTTAAAACTAGACCGATTTTGGTTACATTTCAAACACATTTAATTTTCGACGTTTCACATTTCATATGTGAAATAAACCCATTTCACTAGAAAAATCTGAAACAAACCTATTTCACTAGAAATATGTGAAAATAACATTTTTCACATAAACCTATTAAACTCAAATATGAAACTCAAATGACAACTTGTGAAACTAATTATTTGGAAGTGTGTAACATTTTTATTTCAAAAGAGTAAAATAAGTTATTTCATAAATGTGCAATTGAAATAGATGTGATTTTTGTGAAACAAGCCAGTGAAAAACGAAATGTATGTTCTGAAAGTAAAAAATAATATGAAATCGAAATGTTAACTTGTGAAACCGATTATTTCCAAATGTGTAACAGTTTATTTCAGAAGAGTGAAACATGTCATTTCAAACATGTGCAATTGAAATTTATGTGATTTTTGTGAAACAATCCTGTGGAAAGTGAAATTCATGTACTGAAAGTGAAAACAATATGGACCTAAAATGTTAATTTGTGAAACCGATTATTTTGAGATGTGCAACAATTTATTTCAAGAGTGTGAAACATGTTATTTTAAAAAATGTGCAATTGTAATATATGTGATTATTGTGAAACAAGCTAGTGAAAAGTAAAATGTAGGTTCTGAAAGTGAAAAACAATATGAACTGAAATGTTAACGTGTGAAACCGATCAGTTCCAAATGTAAACGGTTTATTTTAAAACAGTGATATATGTTCTTTGAAAATTGTGCAATTGAAGTAGATACTATTTATCTGAAACAAGTTGGTGAAAAGTGAAATGTAAGTTCTGAATGTGAAAAACAACACAAAACTGAAATGTGAACTTGTGAAACAAGTTGAAATCATTTTATTCATAAGATTTTAAGTGGGTGAAATATGTGAAATGTGTTTCGTGAATTTTAACTTACTTAAAATGTATCCAAAATCAGTCTTTTTTAAAAGGTCTTTGCGACATGAGTTCAAATATATAAAAAGTTTTCAAATCGGAAGTTTGGTTTAACAATTATGAATGATTTTAAGTTAGCAAAGGTGAAATAAATGTATGAATTAGTTTGAGAGAGAGAAGAGAGGGAATGGATAGCACATGCATGTAGACCCCGTGTCATCTGACCAAAAGCTGACTTTGATGGGACCCGTGTATCATGTTTGCATGTTGTATAGCTATGTATTTCCAAAACATAGTACTTCATTTTTAATAGTGCATAGTGGTGCACTAATCTTCATACCACAATGACCGGCTCAAGATCTGCCGATACATCACGGAACCGCTGAATTTTACTTTTCGATTTTTTTTTACTCATATCAAGAAACAAGAAACGAGGTAGGAGTTAATGCACTGTGTCTAAGGATTTTGAGATTATTTGATTTTCGTAAGATAACTTATGCATCGGTGCGGAGAGAGTACCATAATTCTATTTATGTAGCGCTACTATTGAGCACAACTTGTGATGTGTGCAATTTCTTAGCTTACGGTTTTTAGTGCGTGGCAATAGCTGAAGATTCTGAACTCTGAAGCC
This sequence comes from Triticum dicoccoides, assembly GCF_002162155.2. Taxonomy (NCBI): domain Eukaryota; kingdom Viridiplantae; phylum Streptophyta; class Magnoliopsida; order Poales; family Poaceae; genus Triticum; species Triticum dicoccoides. The sequence continues at coordinate 134,496,380 of NC_041386.1, read as the reverse complement.
TGAAAACCTCGGCCACAGCCTCGCAGTCTAATTCATTCAATCACGGCTGAACTTTGCAGAATACAAGTCGATGGGATCGGTCAGAAAGCACCAAGGAAGGAAAGATCTTGTGCAAGAACACAAAATGGAGTAGCGACGAAGAAGCCGGCCCTCAAGGCCAGGGTGGGGCTGCGGCTGCCTCGTCTGTACGCTCGCTCGCTCACCATTGCTTGCTTCCCGATCTCGCCACCATCCCAGGCGAGCGAGACAGGCACAGCCTAACCACTCCATGTCACAAACGAACATACTCGCGACCATACAACCATCTGCATCTCGCACCAAAAACGAAAAGCGCAAAAAGAGGAATATCAATTGGCAAGCAACAATTTAATATGCTTCCCCAAAATACGCATGCACGCCAACAAGGCAAGTAACTGATGGATATGTTTGGCAAGGCAATGCCAATGTAACCTCGAAATTAAACCCCCAATGGTTACAAGCTTGCGTGTTTCTCATTTGACCAACCCCATATACGAAGGTCGAAGATGGGGGGCCACATGGTAAATGTTGTAAAAGCTATCTATAAAATTCCAAAGAATGGAGGAAATTGAAGAGAATTAGTTCCTACCAAATATATATAGAGAGAGGGAGTAATTAGGAGGAGGGGGAGTGTTGGTGGGGAGGAGAGATCCCGCAACAATAAAAGAAAAGGCAGGCCAACCAAACCAAACATACCAAAGGGAAGCAAAGCAACGCAACGGCGATCAAACACCCAACAAAGGGAGCGGGAGGCACCAAACTCGTAAAGTGATAGCCTCGTATATAGCCAGACGACATAGCCAGGCGAGAAGGACAGCAAGCCACCGCGAGAACGCGGGAGAGGAAGAAGCAGCAGCAGCAGCTCTCCATTTTTCGTCTCGTTTCATTTCATTTCATAGAGGGAGAGAGCTAGATAGGCACCACTAGGAGCTAGCAAAGCGGAGAAGTAAAGAAGTCTTTGTTTACTCCATCTTCCCTGGGCTTGCAAGCAAAGGCCGGCCGGCCGGGGGGGTCGATCCATTCGCGGTAAGTTCCTTTAAAGCGCGGGGGCGGGAGCGGGAGGCCGCCCAGCATGCAGCAGCGGCGCAAGTCGGTGTTCGGGTCGGCGCCCTACGCGATGAAGCAGGCCGCGCTGGGGGCGGGCGTGGCGGCGCGCAAGAACGGCACGCCGCTCTCCATGGCGGCGGTGGTCTTTTCGCTCTTCGTCTTCGCCACCTTCCTCTACAACGAGGACATCAAGTCCATCGCCGACTTCCCCTTCGGCGCCGGCGCCGGCGCGCTCCGCGCCAAGTCCCCCGACCTCCACCTCCTGCAGGAGGCCGAGGCCGCCGCGCACCAGGCCGTCACCACCCTCGCCATGCGCGGGGAGGAGGCCATCGTGCGTGTCCTCGACGCGCCCGCCGCCGGGGCCCTTCTTCCGGTAGCCAGCGCGGGCGCCGGTGGTAACGGCAAGAACGCCACCGGAACCGGGGTGGTGGTGGCCAAGGCCAGCGCCGTCTCCAACGCCCACGCCAACACGGTGGGCGCCAATGCCGGCAGGGAGGAGGAGGGGCAGGAGAAGGACAGGGACGTGACGCTCCCGAACGTGACGGGAGGCGGCGGCGCGGAGGAGGCGAAGCGGAGGGAGGACGAGGAGGCGGCCGAGCGGGCGTCGACGGCGAAGGCCGCGGCAGCGACGGCGGCGCTGCGGGAGGTGGTGAGCGTGCCGGCGACGTGCGACCTGTACCGAGGCAGCTGGGTGTACGACGAGGTGAACGCGCCGGTGTACAAGGAGACGCAGTGCGAGTTCCTGACGGAGCAGGTGACCTGCATGCGCAACGGCCGCCGCGACGACTCGTATCAGAAGTGGCGGTGGCAGCCGACCGACTGCGACCTCCCCAGGTACGTTTTCTTTTTCCTTGTCGTGTGACCGTTTTACGCCGGTTTTTCTGAGCGGTTTGGTTTGTGGGGTTGCAATCTGAGATTCGGGTTCCACGCGGGGATGTGAGGCTCAATGGCCGGTCTGGTTTGTCAGCATGTACGAGCCGGTCTGTTTTTACTACTCCTGTTAATCTGGGAGTCCCATTTTCTGCATTTGTCAGAGTATGAGACAAACGCCACTAGGAGGTCAGCCGTGTCAAGGGCACTAAAATAGAATGTTCCAAATAAACTACTGTATGGGTATGATAGTAAAATGAGACAAACACCATTTTCGGCACGACGGCGCAAGTGGCATAATACTATGGGAGTACCTAGAACTCATCTAAATGAGATATAATTTGGTCTCATTCACTTGGAAATCAAGAACAAAAACAACCCACGTCAGCACACACGCATCTTATAACATCACATCCAATGGCTATAAAAGATGAATGAGACCAAATTATATCTCATCTAGATGAGTTCTAGCAAAACTGTAATACTATTAGTTTGAGGTGCTAGGGATGTGGGGCTGAAAAGTGTTGAACATGCCATGAAACTGCAGGTTCGACGCTCGTCTGCTGCTGGAGCGGCTGCGCAACAAGCGGCTGATGTTCGTGGGGGATTCGCTGAACCGGAACCAGTGGGAGTCGATGGTGTGCCTGGTCCAGTCGGTGATCCCCAAGGGCCACAAGACCCTCACCAAGTTCGTCAACAACGGATCCAGCAACGTCTTCTACGCCCACGTACGTGCCTAATCCCTCTTGCGACGCGATCTAGTCTAGCAACTCATGGATGGATGGATGGATGGTCACGTTGCATGCTGGTGCTGCAGGATTACAACGCGACGGTGGAGTTCTACTGGGCGCCCTTCCTGGTGGAGTCCAACTCGGACAACCCCAAGGTGCACAGCGTCCCGGACCGGGTCATACAGTGGCACTCCATCGCCAAGCACGCCAAGAACTGGGTCGGCGTCGACTACCTCGTCTTCAACACCTACATCTGGTGGCTCAGCGCGCTCGACATGAAAGTCCTGTAAGTTGTAATACTATGTGGACATCTCAGTTGCTTGGTATCTCGACGACTCGTGGCACTCGACACCTACGTACGGTGCGTTCTCTTTTGAATTTGAACCAAAAAATGATGATGAATGGACAGAAAAAAAGGGTCCTTCGACGAGGGCGCTACCGAGTACGAGGAGGTGGACCGGCCCGTGGCGTACAGCGAGGTGCTCAAGACGTGGGCCAAGTGGGTCGACCGCAACATTGACCCCAACAGCACCACCGTCTTCTTCATGGGCATGTCACCCAACCACATCACGTAAGCCCTACTATACTATACATACGTCTCACCTCTCATTCTTTGCTTGCATTGTACGTACACGTTCCATCTTTTTCTTCGCTTCAGTTTTTTTCTTTTCTCCGAAGGAGTTTCTTTGCTTCAGTTCAGATTCAGAAAAACATGCGTGTGCAGTGTATGCTCCAAACGTATCACATGGTTTCCTTGAGGATTGGTTTATCGAGAGAGGGACCCCGCGCGCAGTGAGATCTCTCTTTCAATAATTAGGTGTTGAGTTGAGCTTGAGCATTGCCTTAATTCGCACAAAAGGGAAACAATGACAGGGATTGTCCGATGTTACCTAAGAAGTCACACTTGCTTTACCATGCATCTAAATGAAGTTGGTGGTGCGAGAGGACCTCTAACCTTCGGAGATGCACACGTGCCACCTATCTATTCTCGATCATACGTACATTGTCCTGCTAATTAAACTTGATATTGTCGAATTGTCCCTCATGTCCCGTATTATTCAAGCTAACGAACGGGTGCCATTTTCATGTCAACAACAAACACAGGCCGGAGGCATGGGGCAACGAGGGCGGCATCAAGTGCGCCATGGAGACGCAGCCGATCGCGAACCGGAGCGCGACGCTGGACGTGGGCACGGACTGGCGCCTCTACGCGGGCGCGCAGGACGTGCTCAAGACGTTCCGGCGCGTGCCGGTGCACTTCGTGGACATCACGGCGCTGTCGGAGCTCCGCAAGGACGCGCACACCTCGGTGCACACGCTCCGGCAGGGGAAGCTGCTCACGCCGGAGCAGCAGGCCAACCCCAAGACGTACGCCGACTGCATCCACTGGTGCCTGCCGGGCCTGCCCGACACCTGGAACCAGTTCCTCTACGCCCGCATCGTCTCCGGCGCCTCCGCCCAACACCAACAGTAGCCTCCGTCCCATAGGTAATTAAAACGGAGCTCCAACGAGGCTCCTCCAGTGAGTGTTGCATACAGATACAGAACAGAAGAGTAAAGGGCAGTTGAAAGAACTCATTTTTCACCATTTTTCTGCTGGTTGCGTAAAGCCGTCATGTGCGGTTAACCTGTGATTCTTTTTGTTCAAAAGAAATGGAAGGTTTTAGGGTGATGAAATATGTGGTGGGCTGTGTTTGACTGGCTCATTTTCCCCTCCTGCAAAAAAGGTTGTGAGATGTGTAGATCAAGTTTTGAGGAGCATTGCACCGTACTGGTGCTCTGGTGATCAAGGGTGATATAAAGGCCGGACGTGCATCTGTGTCCTTCACTCATGGTGATTCGTATGCTCCTTCTCTTTGCTCGCTTTTGTTTCATCCGACGAGTAGCCGTTCGACAACTGCTGTGCACACGAACTATAACGCTAAGCAAAGATGTGCAGGGGCATGACCTAGTCTGCACTCCTCCGTAGATAATAGTAATACTACGTGGAATAAAGTTCTTAGCTCTAGAGGCATGCGTAGGTCTCCTTTCTCTTTACTCTCAAATCAAACTGGTAAACGTTTCAAAAAAAATATCAAACTGGTAAAGTGTCAACTGTCACGTACAATGTGTAATAAGAAGCAAATGATGAATGCAGATGCACTCAATCAGTCTAGTCCTGACTGAGTACTACTCAAAAAGGGACATTAATGGAGTAACTCACAAGACCAGGATCCATATACATTATACAATCTTTAGTGCATCTCTAACAAAATCCTCGAAATCTTTTAACTCCTTCACAAAATTCATTATGAGGAACTAAGGGCCTGTTCTGATCTCCTCCAACTTCACAAAACTTCTCAAAAACCAGCTTCTCACGCTAGCTTCTGCTTTGCCTGGCGATCACGATACGTTCGGCTCAATCGATAGCTTCTTCAAACGCTCCATTGGCTAGCAGCCCAGCTAACCAAAATCTGGCCTGTTTGGAGTCATTTGGGCTGCTGAAACGACCTATTTCGAGGGAGAAAGGAGAGAGAACGGTTTTCTTTACATATCGATTCGTTTTTCTTACGAGCATTGAGCGAACCGTTTTCTTTAGCGGTGGCAGTTCTGCCTTAATATCATCCAACTCCATCTTTTCATTTTTGTGGAGTTGGGCCAACCTCACTCCAGATTTTAACACTGCGATCGATCACAGTTCCTGAAGCCAGCTTCTCGGGGCTAAATCGTTCGGCTCGGCTTCGCTCCAGAATTTTGGGAAGCTAGGAGCGGGAGGAGATCAGAACAGGCCCTAAGTCAAACCGATCAGAACAGCTCCCCAGCAACCTCTGTGACCACGCCCGTGCAACCCGCCAAACTCCGTCGAAGTTTTTTCTTCGATTTCTTGTCTTCTCCGTCATACTCGGCTACAGCCGTGCTCCTCGTCCTTATCCTTGGAGAGCGAAGAGGAGAAGAACTCATGAGGACAAAGTGCCCAAACTGTAGCTCGTGGATGACGAATTTCGTTGACTTTCTTGACTCATTCCTCACACGCGCACGTTGGGCCTGGTGAGCTTCTATCGTATTGCTTTTGTAGGTCATCTACCCTATGCCCTATCTAGCTCTAGGACATCATGTACTGTCAAGAAATCGTCGTTGGCCATGTGGAAGGAAGAAGAAGGAAGAATGATGACGAGGAAGAGAGATTTTCATGTGGGATATAGTTTGTCTGAGAAGTTAAGTTTGTGGGTTCGAGAAGTTGAGGAGTTCAATTTTGAGGGTTCGGTTAAAGAGTTTGCTTTGAAAATGTTCACGAATTTGGAAAGGGTACAAATATTTAAAAAAATGTTCATGAATTCAATGCATGTGTGTGAATTTGGAAAAACTGTTTGCGGATTTTAAAAAATCACAAATTTTAAAATACTCATGAATTCAGAAAAATGTTGGTAATTTGAAAGTAAAATCTTCTAAAATTCAAAAAACATTCAGGAATAGGAAAATTGTTCAGTAAATCCAAAAAGGAAAAAAATGAAAGAAAACAAAGAAGCAGAAAATTAAATTGGCGACAGAAAGGAAAAATAAATAAATAAAACAAAATTGTAGAGAACAAAAGCCAAAAAAAAAAACAACCCATAAACTTCATAAATCGGATGAGAAGCCTCCATAAACTTTCTAAAACCATTTTGTTCACGATGGCATGGATCCAACCATGCATGAACATGAGCAAGTGTAGCACACCCGCGGATTAAACATCGGCTGCAAATAGGGCACTAAGCGTCGGCTGCAGAGTAGTTCTGAATTCAGGGAGCTGTTTGAGAAATCAGCATTCAATTCTCTTCTTCTCCCCTCCCCCCCTCCCCCCCGTCGCCCTCCCCTAGCGGCACGGGGGGAACCCTAGCCGCCGCAGCTAGCGGCCACCTCCAGCGCACACCCCCGCGTCGCCGCCGTCGGAGGGCCGGCCGGCGAAGCCGTGCCGGGCCCTAGGAAGGTGGCGGCGGGGCGGATCTGTCCTCTCACGCTCCCCACCCCCGCCCCTGCTCGGCCTCGCGGCTCCATCACCCCTACCCCCTCTGTCCCCGGCGGCGACCCCTAGTCGGTCCGGCG